>NC_039358.1:185329811-185678251 GCF_003573695.1 Papaver somniferum
TATTTTGAAAGACGTTAGGTTATGCCGTCTTTATTCATTTTGTACTTTTATTTTGTTTTATTATTATTCTTTCAAAAAAAAAATTAGCCTGTTCCATAGTCATGACTCAAGAATCCGGTCTTGCTAGTTGGGTTGGACTTGATCCATTGGGTCAAATCCGGCTCAATAGAAGCCCGAATTTTTGCGGTCGTGACAGTTGGTATCAGAGCATGGTTCCGATTTACTTGGGCCGTGCGTGTGGACTTACTAGTTTTGAAAGTTTGGTTTACAAAAAAAAACTTGCACTCTGATTATTTTTATTTATTTATTTATCGACTTACGATCTGAAATGATTTTGAGAATTTGGTTATGTTTTTCTTTATTCTTTTTGAAAAAAATAAAATTTATTTAGTTTTCATCAAGTTTTTTTTCACATTTAATTTACTTTGGGGTCGGGGTAAATAACTAAAATCCTTATAAAGTAAAATGTTGTGTGTATTAGTTAATATAGGATTTCGACTTAGATATTAACATTAGTGCGCGTTTCTCTTTATTTAGAAGATGCCGCCTCGTCGTGATGCCACCAACGGTCCTCAATCAAATGGAGAAGAAGGAGATGACAGAAGGGAACGCATGGAAGCTACCCTAGACCGAGTTGTTGGCACATTGGGGACACTGGTCCAGGTTGTAGGGGTTTCTCGTAATACTATAAAAACTAAACTATTTTCATGATTTATTGCTCTGATTTTTATGTCTGTCATTATCCCCGGTACACCTATGTCAGATGTCTATTGATTTCTATTCACTTGCTATAAACAAAGCTCACCGTTTCATGAACTTTGTCAGTGCTTTGGTTGCTCAAATCTTTTAAATAATAATTGTTTTGTCCATTGGATTGGGGAAGAAAATATTCTAAAATAAATGGCATGCGAATTGAGACCAATAGAATGGTTTCATAAGAAGGTCTTTCATGGCTAGGTCTTGGTAGGCGAAAACTCCCTGGGGGAATTTTGGTAATCCTTGAAATCAACTCTCTATTTACATGAATCCTTTGTCTATTTATCATGGTCTTGAATTCCATGTCATCACAATTAACATCATAGATGTTAGCATAGAAGATTCTTGTAAGAGTGTCAAAACCTTCACCAAGACCATCAAAGATATTTCCAAGATTGAATTTTTCAAAACAAATCAAATCCTCTATATGCCCACTAGTAAAATCCAACTTCTTTTCTAAAATAAACCCATTAGATGAAATCTTTTCAAAAACCTTCCCACAAGAATCATCGACAAATCTAATTCTAATGGAGCTTTGATCTATTGGTAAGTTCATGCTAGAAGAAGATGAAGAACCCAAGTTTTTTGAAACCTTGAACTTCTTCATAAGATCTAGAAATTAAGATATTAGGGGAAGAGATGACTTACTTGATATGTTTTTTAAAACCCCTTTTAACCTTCTTGATCTCCTAGGATGATTAATGGAGAAACACAAAAAAAAACCTAAAACGTTCACGAACGTGGTCAAGATGGGAGGAAGAAGAAGGTATGCGTACGCTCCTTTTATACACCCAAGAATAGGCTTGGACCCGTTTCTGAATCGCGACCCACAAGAGAAATGTAGGATTTCTTAGATGTACAAAAACCATGTTATGCAACACGCGAAAGCACACAAACGTATGAAAAGACGGTGCAGTAGAAAGCTTATTCACATATCCTAAGAAGGACAGAATAGAACATTAACCTAAGTATACACAAATCAAGCCGTTTCTTGCCCCATCTCAAGATATATATAAATGGGGTAGTTCCAAGCAAGTTACCAAGTGGCAAGATGTGCAGAGAGACCCTCATGCACCATTTCCGGTTGATATTTGTGAGAAGTACTAGTGATACAATCATAGTAACGATAATCGGGGTTAACGAAGCTTTCTAACTTCCTTTTCATATGACCAGAAAGGAGATTTTCCCGATATCTTGAACCTGTATCAAAAACACAAGAACCCGTTTTATTGGATCTGCTTGTGTTGGCAACATGTTTAGTTCGTACATCATGATTGCATGATTTGACATGTACCGAACATTTATCAGATCAATTCTTATTCTTAACCGAGTTAAGCTTTTCTAAGAATCTAAAAACGTTCTCAAATACTCTAAATAGATCTTTGTCAATTGATCCATCATGATAGTATTCCTCAAAAAGTTTAACAGTTAACCTAGTGAGATTCCATATCTTTGAGCGTAAAGAACGTTTTATCAACCTTCCTTTCTTTTTAATTTTTCCTCTAGATTGTTTCTCATTATCTAAGTTTTCCAAAGTCTTAGATGGAATGAGATTATCATGAGAAACCAGAGGCCTGGTCCATAATAATGTCTGAACAATCTTTAAGGAGTTCCGGCGTGCGTTACATATGCTGATAGTAAGTTTACCAAAGAAATTTCCCCAAAGGGAAAACTTTAAGGATCAGTCAAACACAAACTTATTAGGTTTATAGTGCATGCCTGCTCTGATACCAATTGAAAAAGAGGGGTCTAACAACCTCACTCAATATTTCGCTTAGCAATCTGTATGGACTAGCTCCAATATACTTACAAAAGAATCATTAGACTCACTCTTATAAAAAATACTAGGGTATGAACCATGCCATAACGACATGGGGTTATGTTTGTTATCGGAAATCTGATCATTTCAGTCTCAAACACCGGCAACCCCCTTCTATTTCTTCTTATTGAGAATATGGTCTATTTTAGATGTTAGTTGATTTTATCTATTCACATTGTGTCTGTAATGGTTATGTCCAGAATACATCGGTTGTCAGTGGATTTTATAGGTTTGCATTGTGCATGTTTAAATCAAATTTAACTTCAGGTATGAACTAATTGTTGCTTTCCAGAAGGTAGCATAATGTGTGTAGTTCAATGATACTCAAATGTTTTCTTGATTTTTGAGATTATTGTAATTCTTCTTTGTGCTTTTACATTCATAAGTACAGAATCCATACTAATACATAGTACCATGTCCCTTTATTATTTGTCTTTCGAATTTGAATGTGTTGAATACTTGGATGGTAAAAACTTGGATGCCAAATATATCATAGGTAATACCTCCGACCACTGAACTACCAAGGATGATGGAAATCCCTTGGTATATAAAAGTAATTATTACATGATCAATGAGCTTGTTGTACTATGGATTCTATATTACCGTTCCCATTCTTGTAGACGGTAACAGTTAGTATTATTGTATGTTAGTGTTCCCTCCCTCTGCATGGCATTTATTAGAGCATTGCTCGGTCGAACTCGCATGCGTTGCTATCTCAAGCATGTTTGTAAATGTTAGTGATGAAAACTATAAGTCTTGATTTCTATCCTACATAGATAAAGGTCTTGGACTAGGATAGAAAGTGTAGTTGAGCTCAAGTCTCCATGGCAATCATCATATAAGACGAAGGACTACTCAAGGAACTGGTGGATCTTCATCGACTAAAAGGTATGTGGATACTTTAACTTCTTTGTCACTCAAAAGTCTATTTACTATATCTCCTACTCTTGAGGTAAATGTCGTGCTGATGTATAGACTTTCATTATACACATTTGCTATTTCGAGCCGAGTTTATCTCGCCTATCTATTTCTCGGAATATGTGTTGGTAAGCTTTCGCTTTAGCCAAATTCATCTTTACCTAGTGAGGAAAGTCATGTTATGTTTCAATCACTTTGGAAATTGCTCTGACGAAAAATGGTCTGTGAGTAACGGCTATATAACGTCCTCTGAGAATGTTTCAATGATTGAAATGAGATTTAGATTACATAACCATTGGTAGGATATAAGCATTGTTGTGGAAACACATATATGTATAAGTCCTTATTCCTTGAACCAAAGTTTGCGAACTTTATTGATCAAGAGAAACGGAATGTGGCGTGCACCAAGCCCGCGAACACAGTCCGCGAACCGGCGGAAGTTCTCGACCCGAGAATTTCTGCTGGAGTTTGTGAACTCCTTCCGTGAGCTTAAGTCCGCGAACCCAGTCCGTGAACTTGAGCAGGTTATATCTAAAATCGGTTGTTCTTGAACTCATGTTTATATAAACTGAGGAATGCTTTTGCAAACCGTGGCTATAAAGTTCATGAACCGATTCGAGTGAATCAAACCGTTTTTGCTTCGATTCTGTCTTGTGTAGTTACATAAGATCTAAGCAATTGAACAACTCTCTAACTAGTTCATTTGAGTCATTTTGACTAGTTATGGTGAAGAAGAATATGATGGATATGAAAGTGATCATATGGCTAACCATTTGGTTGACTATTGTTGAACCAACAAATATTAATGTTTGGGAACGGTTAGTAAACCCAAAATTGGACATTTCATTTGTGTGTAACAAGCTAAGTTTTCGATCCAACGGTTGAGAAATATTAGCTTGAATCTAATCAGGTTTTCATCAAACGGTGAATATTGAATGCTTTGTTACCAAGCTAACATTGATTGCAAACCCTGATTTGAAAGACTATATAAGGGAGAACTCTCGCAACTGGGAAACCTAATCCCCAAACCTTACGTGTGATAGTAGTTGCATAGCTAGAGTCGATTATCCTTTAACCTTTGGTTTCTTCTTATAAAACCAGGTTAACGACTTAAAGACTTCATTGGGATTGTGAAGCCAGACCGATACTACTTTTTTTGTAGTTGTGTGATCTGATCTTGCTATTTCTACCGTTACGAGTATAATTGTAATAATTGGCTCGAGATTTATATCTCCGATAGGCAAGATAGAAAAGTAACCACAAACACTTCGTCTCATCGTTTGTGATTCCACAATATATTTTTCGCTGCGTCGATTAGGATTATTGTGAGGTGATTCGTAATACTAGGCTGTTCTTCGGGAATATAAGTCTGTTTTATCAATTGGTTCATGTTCACCTTGATTTATCAAAAGACGGAACAAAACTCATAGGTATATTTGTCGGAGACAGATTTATCTATTACCGTAGACTTTTCTGTGTGATACAGATTTGTGTATTAAAGTCTTCGACTTTGGGTCGTAGCAACTCTTAGTTGTGGGTGAGATCAGCTAAGGGAATCAAGTACGTAGCATCCTACTGGGATCAGAGGCGTATGAGCATAACTGTACCTTGGATCAGTGTGATATTGATTGAGGTTCAACTACAGTCCAGACCGATGGAGTAGGCTAGTGTCTGTAGCGGCTTAATACAGTGTGTGTTCAATCTGGACTAGGTCCCGGGGTTTTTCTGCATTTGCGGCTTCCTCGTTAACAAAATTCTGATATCTGTGTTATTTCTTTTCCGCATTATATATTGTTATATAATTGAAATATCACAGGTTGTGCGTTGTTCAATCAATTAGAATCTCCGACCTTTTGGTTGTTGATTTAAATTGATTGACACTTGGATTTTGGTCTTTGGTACCATCCAAGTTATCTCTCTTTGATAAAGACTCACAGATTTCTATTTGCTTGAGTAAAGATCAAATTGAGATATTGAGATATAAACTCTTTGATATACTTTTATCTAGATTGAGTCTGACTGTGTAGTTGATTCTCTAGAAAGTATATTGGAGTTTGTCCATACAGATTGCTAATCGAGTTGTTGGGTGTGGTTGTTGTACCCCCGCTTTTTCAGTTGGTATCAGAGCAGGCAAACACATTTAAGACCTTACAAGTCTGTGTTTGTAGCGATCTGACTCTATGGACGGAAGTGCTATCTCAACAAATGCACCATCAGATCCAGGGATTGCAGAATATTTCTCTATGAATGATTTAATCAAATCTGTAGAAGAAATTTTGTCCAAACCTCCACCAGGTTTAAAATCCCTTGAAGTGTTTTCAGAATGTGAAAAGAAACTTGAGAGTCTATCCTCTGATGTTGATTTAATTCTCCAGAAAGGACAAATATCTCTTGATAGGCTAAATCAAGTTATGATGAATAATGTTCATGTCGATGTTGATGTTGATTTATTAATCACCAAGAGAAATTCTCCTCTTCTGTATTCGTCTAGTCGTAATAAACTAGAGACAAGCTAAATGAAGAGTTTAAATCTCAATTAAATAAGGAATCAACCTCAATACATGAACAGTTTCATGAATTAATTCCTGACACTTCTTTTCATGATAGTAATGTTGTCTTCACTCCTGAAGAATCCAGGATGTATTCTTTTACCAAAAAGGGTTCCCTGTGCAATACAAATACTAGATACATGAAAGATGGAAAAAGAAAAAACAGAATTCAAAAAACTCCTTGGTTCTGACAATACTCTTTGATATTCCTACAAAAATTTTGTTCCGGAATAATCTCAATCTTTCGAGACTTGAGAGTTGTTGGAAAGAGACTCTCTCATGGTGTCATGTTGTGCAAAATCGATGTATGTGTCTACAAAAATACAGACAAACCTCAAGCTATTGCTCTCTTTGCAACAAACGGGTCCTTGACTTGCACACGAGCAGTTCACATACGTCGGACCAAAGCCATCTCACGCACGAATCTAGTATTCGAACGTGTCAAGATGGTTTACTCGACACTTAAAAGAGAAAAAGAATCCCGTTGGTTCTTTCACCCTTCTTCTTCTCCAGTTCGCAGACTCAAGAAGGAACCGATCAGTTCCCATACCCTCTCATCTTGATTCTTAACCAAATCAATGATGGTTTGTTCCTTTGGTCCCAGAATTAGCTCGTGAAAGTTGGGTCGAGAACTTTTTGGTTATTCAAAGTTCAATTTTTGGTCTGCCATTAATTAGTTCGTGAACCAATTTTAATTGTAAGTCCTCCTTCTTCTCTGTCTTTTATCAAAAATGGCTCCTAGGAAAAAGTTATGACGTGGTGAAGGTTCAAGTTCTCAACCAAATCAAAACCTAGATAGTGATAATGAGTTTGAAGATGATGAAATTGGTTTAGATGTTTTACAACCTTTTTTTGACCCTGCTCTACGAATTAGTTTCACCAGTCTTCTTGCTAGGGATAAATATGTCAAGTTCCTTAAAGGGAAGTTTGTTACAGAGAGGGTTTATGATCGAACTGTTGAGGAAACTGAATTTCATCAGTTCATGAACCAGCATGAGTGGGGTTATGTTCACGATGGTCTTGGGTCTTCATATCCTGAAATGACCTGCCAGTTTTATGCTAACCTGCATGCTGCTAACAAAGTCAATTGCTGCTTCAAGACAATGGTTGGAGGGATAACATTTGAAGTAAATCGTGAAGTGGTTGCATACTTGTTGAACTTATCACTTGATCGCTGATTTGCAATCCCTCAACCTGAGAATCTCAGGCCAACTCGGGCTCAGTTATCCGAATTACTTCTAAATAGAAGCGAATCATGGTCAGGAGGCAAGTTATCTGTTGACAACATCAGCTTTCATTTGAAGGTCTTCAGCAAACTGGCAGTTGCAAATCTGATTCCTAGTACACTTGATAAGAATTTCTGGAGTAGAACCTTAGCTGAGATGGTTTGTTATCTTATCTCAGGCGAAGAGATTGATTTTTGTGGTCTGATTATTCGACAGATGATTCATATGGTTTCACAAAAAAAGAATCTTGGGTTCCCTTGTCTTATCAGTAGAATTTGCAGTCAATTTCGGGTTAGACCAATTGGCACCCGCACTGGTTATGCTTCTCCTCTATCTCAGACTGGCATAAACAAGATGAAGAAGCCAGCCTCCTCTGAAGACAATCTTCTTAATAATAGAATTGAGTGTCTTCAGGAACAACTAAGCTACGTACTGGGAATCCATCCTGAATTAACTGAAGATGTGTATAAGATTGCTGAGAAATATAATCGCAATCAAGCTTAGCTCTTTATTTTATTTGTTCAACTTCTTATGTTGAACTCAAGTTGTTTTTATGGTTGTAATAACTTTTATGTTTAGCCTTGAATGATTTTATCTTTCAATTAAATTGCTACATATGATTGATCCATGAGAAGTACATATATATCTTGTCAAAAGTAAAGTCTTTCGTATGTCGATATTCATATGTTGATAAAAGAATGAATGGACTTTTGACAAATACAAAAGTTAAGCCTATATTGTCAATTATTGATGGAAGATAGGTTAAAATCTTTTGTTTGGAAGGATTATGTCTATTGAATGTCGTTATGCGAATAATGACTGAAAATAGAATGAATCCTTGTGTATTCCGCAGTAATTGATCTTCCCTGATCCATATTTTATGTATTACTGTGAGGCTCCGTAAAGTGTCTTAAGTTGAGCATTTTACAACCAAGTTGATTATTTTTGATTATCTATGTTATTATTCCGTGAGGTACTTTATGTCGAGCATTTTCAACTAAATTAATCATTTTGTGTGGTTATTTAGTTTTGCTCCGTAAGTTTTCTTATGTCGAGCATGACCAATTAAATTGATTACTTTTGTGATTAGTTTGGTTGTGTATTTCGATTAGATTAATTACAGGTTCTCTTGTGATTAATCTAATTGTATATTTTTGAGTCTCCGTAAGTTCACTTATGTTTGAGCATTTTTCGATTAAATTAATCATGAGTTTTCTTGTGGATAATTTTAATTGAGTCTTTTGGATTCAAATTCATACTCGTATGTAATTTGTTATGTCCAAAGAAATGCTTCTTTTCTTTCGAAATTAAGGTCGCTCTTGTTGTTCTTTCAGGAATGACATTTAATGGGGGAGAGTTCTTTTGAACTTGCACTTAATTGCCAAATCTTTGTGGGGAGTGCGGCTGTGGAATATTATAAGGGTTATCTTGTATCTTTACAAACTCCTTGATGAATGCATTTAGCTTCGGCTTTATGATTGTATCTAAACAAGATGATATATTTTTACTTTCTTTTGGTCAAGAAATATCTCTTTCGGAAATTTCATTAGGATCTCGTTCTTGTACCTTTGCCAATTTTATTGACAAAATGGGGGAGAATTAATATATATGTAGTTCACACTACAAATACATATGGTTTTCGGATCATTATGTAAGGGGGAGTGGTTTCCATGTGAGATGGAGTATTGACTAAGGGGGAGTGATACATATCACCATAATATTGTTGTTGAAGTTGTGATACAATTGGACTTTAACGTTGTATAATGATACTATGACACTGTATAACAATGATTGAGAACTACTGTTTTCTTGTTTTTATAGCTACGGATTTCCAACAACGATGATGCTAAACTTACAACCTTTGGGATCATTGGAGTACTTGGAAGTGACGAAGATTTCGAGTAATGTTGAAGATTAGGCATGTGGAATAGGATCTACAAAAGTTAATTTATTTATTTTTTATTACATATGTATTAATAGTTTTGCTACTAAAATTGACAAAGGGGGAGATTGTTAGAGCATTGCTCGGTCGAACTCGCATGCGTTGCTATCTCAAGCATGTTTGTCAATGTTAGTGATCAAAATTATAAGTCTTGATTTCTATCCTACATAGCTAAAGGTCTTGGACTAGGATAGAAAGTGTAGTTGAACTCAAGACTCCATGGAAATCATCATACAAGACGAAGGACTACTCAAAGGAACTGGTGGATCTTCATCGACTAAAAGGTATGTGGAGACTTGAACTTATCTGTCACTCAAAAGTCTATCTACTCTATCTCCTACTCTTGAGACAAAAGTCGTGCTGATGTATAGACTTTCATTATACACATTTGCTATTTCGAGCCGAGTTTATCTCGCTTATCTATTTCTCGAAATATGTGTTGGTAAGATTTCGCTTTAGCCAAATTCATCTTTACCTAGTGACGAAAGTCATGTTATGTTTCAATCACTTTGGAAATTGCTCTGACGAAAAATGGTCTGTGAATAACGGCTATATAATGTCCTCTGAGAATGATTCAATGATTGAAATGAGAGTTTAGACTACGAAACCATTGGTAGGATATAAGCATTGTTGTGGAAACACATATATGTATAAGTCCTTATTCCTTGAACCAAAGTCTGCGAACTTTGTTGATCAAGAGAAACGGAATGTGGCGTGAGCCAAGTCCGCGAACCGGCGGAAGTTCTCAATCCGAGAATTTCTGCTGGAGTTTGTGAACTCCTTCCGTGAGCTTAAGTCCGCGAACCCAGTCCGCGAACTTGAGCAGGTTATATCTAAAATCGGTTGTTCTTGAACTCATGTTTATATAAACTAAGGAATGCTTTTGCAAACCGTGGCTATAAAGTTCATGAACCGATTCGAGTGAATCATACCGTTTTTGCTTCGATTGTGTCTTGTGTAGTTACATAAGATCTAAGCAATTGAAAAACTCTCTAACTAGTTCATTTGAGTCATTTGGACTAGTTATGGTGAAGAAGAATATGGTGGATATGAAAGTCATCATATGGCTAACCATTTGGTTATTATTGTGAGGTGATTGATAATACTAGGTTGTTCTTCAGGAAAATAAGTCCGGTTTATCAATTGGTTCCCGTTCACCTTGATTTATCAAAATACGGAACAAAACTCATAGGTATATTCGTGGGAGACGGAGTTATCTAGTACCGTAGACTTTTCTGTGTGATACAGATTTGTTTATTAAAGTCTTCGACTTTGGGTCGTATCAACTCTTTTGTGGGTGAGATCAGCTAAGGGAATCAAGTAAGTAGCATCCTGCTGGGATCAGAGGCGTATGAGCATAACTGTACCTTGGATCAGTGTGAGACTGATTGGGGTTCAACTACAATCCATACCGAAGTTAATTTGGAGTAGGCTAGTGTCTGTAGCGGCTTAATACAATGTGTGTTCAATCTGTACTAGGTCCCGAGGTTTTTCTGCATTTGCGGTTTCCTCGTTAACAAAATTCTGGTGTCTGTGTTATTTCTTTTCCGCATTATATATTGTTATATAATTGAAATATCACAGGTTGTGCGTTGTTCAATCAATTAAAATATCCGACCTTTTGGTTGTTGATTATAATTGATTGACACTTGGATTTTGGTCTTTGCTACCATCCAAGTTATCTCTCTTTGATAAAGACTCGCAGATTTCTATTTTCTTGAGTAAAGAACAAATTGAGAGATTGAGATATAAACTCTTTGATATACTTTTATCTAGATTGAGTCTGACTGTCTAGTTGATTCTCTAGAAAGTATATTGGAATTTGTCCATACAGATTGTTAATCGAATTGTTGGTTTTGGTTGTTTACCCGCTTTTTCAGCATTACCCTGTTGTTCTATTCTTTCCATATTTTAGGAGTTTGCTGCTAGTCTAGGTGATCTCCAGTACTAAAGTGCATTCATTCATAAGGTTTGGTTGATTCCAAAAGTGGAATATTGCTGCTCTAGGTGATCTCCAGTATTAAAGTGCGTTCATTCATAAGATTTGGTAGATTCCAGAAGTGGAATAAAAAAAATGTTTGTCGACATTGATGAAAACCCTGGGTCTAGGGTTGAACATGGCTTCGGTTTTCCGTTGGAACCGAACCGAACCAGACCAATTAGGAAGAAACCAAACCGAACCATTTACTAATGGATTGGTTATGGTGTAGAAAGTGGAAAACCGATAGTGTTGGTTTAGGTTTGGTTTGACCTCTAAAACCGAACCAAAAACCATTGGAAAACCGATTAATTTTTAAACTTAGTTTCTACCTTGATTTACAAGTATTAGATTCTACCCGTTGATTTAGAGGATAAATAGAAACCGTAAATCTAATATTTCATTATGATACTCTCCCTCTCTTTCTCCTTCTCTCAGTCGCCTCCCTTCTCCACCCCTAACTACTGCTACTCGATTTTCTTCTTCCCTTCTTCATTCTTTTTTGTTTGTCAATATATAAATTAAGATATATTATATATCTTCTTTTGATCTCTAGATTTAGAGTAAGCTTTAACTATTCTTGATTTTTTTTTCCTGTAAATTTGTGTAAACCAATATTATCGGCAGCTACGATTTCTTTATCTGTAAATTTGTGTTTTTTTTTTGTTTGAGTCGTTTGACATAACTATTGGATAACCAAAAACCACTGGGACAAACCGAAACCGGCTGGAACCATTTGG
Organism: Papaver somniferum; assembly: GCF_003573695.1. Classification (NCBI taxonomy): domain Eukaryota; kingdom Viridiplantae; phylum Streptophyta; class Magnoliopsida; order Ranunculales; family Papaveraceae; genus Papaver; species Papaver somniferum. Next base: position 185,341,740 of record NC_039358.1, read on the forward strand.
AAACCGAACCAATGGTTAATGGATTGGTTTGATTTAGATTTTTAGAAACCGATAGTGTTGGTTTTGGTTTTGGTTTGGCTAAAAACCAAACCAAAACCGACAATGAACAGCCCTACCTGGGTTCGTTAAGATTTTGACTCGGTTACTAACACGTGGATGGCATCATCACGCCCAAAAGGCCAGTAAAAATCCATCCATTGAATCCATCGGTTTGCACAATGATTTGAGAAACATCAACATCACACGAAAATTTCATGTTTAGCTAAAAGAAAATTCTAAATGCGATGTATGGTAAAAACTACTTGTTATATTTGTGTACGCATGTCTTAAATAAATTTTCAAAAAGGATATACCTCACTACTAAAGTCTTAACTATAAACCCTTAATCAGCCAACCAAGCACTCTTACCAAATACCATTCTCATTTTGTGTCCATCATAAAAGTCATATAATAAATAAAAAAATACAATTGTATTTTTGTCTGAGCTCCTGATGGGTTCCAACAATGGTGGAGTAGACAACTTCTTCAGACAGTCTTTATATAGACTACAGAACTACTTCCGGGGAAACGTCATTATCCGTCTTAATTGCCTTCACCGCTCTCTGGCATTAATAGCTTGATTCTTCTAGCTGTTACGCGTCTTGAGAAGTTGACTCCAGCGGATTTATTGTTTAAACTTGCAGAAGGGCCTCCCATATTTTTGGCCCTTCCTCCAAATACCCTAACACCTACACTGCTGCCAAGTAAGAGGGATATGATCCATGGTATATTTGAACAACTACATCATATGTTGCAGCCACTTCCTCATTAATCGCCGAAAAAATAAATCACTCTGTTAGATCCAGAGTAATTGTCCACCGTGCCTGCATTAGACATCCATCTTGCCTAACGAAGGTGTACCTCTGAATACGATGTTATATCCATCCTTGTTGTGTAATTAATAAATCACTCCGTTAGATCCAGAGTAGTGGTCCACAGTGTCTGCATTTGACATCCATCTTGCCTAACGAACGGTGTACCTATGAATGCGATGTTATATCCTGACACAGATTATTAGATCAGGGTACGTTACTGGTCCTCGCGCCCTCTTCATCTAAAGGATTATCCTCATCAGTGGTTTCTCTGCCCATCCACAAAAAGTGAATGCTTAGTATAATTAATTCAGCACCAATGTATATATGTTTATTGAAAGATAGTTAACTTTAATCCTTGTTGTGTAATAGAATTATGGAAACACTAAAATAACGAATTCTTACATTTCACATAGAAGCCCATTGTTTATGCCTGGATAAGCGGTACCATTTGATGACTTCTTCATCGTTGAGTACTGTATATTGATTCCATTTCATGGCCTCATGAAAGTCCTACTTCTGTGCAATGTTCGTCGACCGTGTTGGCGAGTTAGAACAGCTTCAAGACTCTGTATTTGAAAATCACAAATATTAATTCAGTTTTACAATATTCTTGAGTGCTTCACATTCGATAAACCTAAATGAAAATACATCTTCACCCGTTAAAATTGATAATACAAAGAATGTATCCTAACAGTCAAATTTGCGCGCTTGTAGATGTTGGCTCCATGCTGCTCAGACTCTTCCAGAAAAATGAATGGTCATACTACTTGCAAGATAGTAGAACAACCAAATTTTATGTCAAGAAAGTTTAGATCACATAAGGGGGTAATGATCCCATTTTAGCTCACATGTATACCTATAATCCATCATATGTATAGTCGTCTAAAAAATTAGAGGTGGCCATACGATCATGTCACCTACTTGTTGGATTGTCAGAGTCCAAATGGGGTATGGGTGTAAGGCGAAATATTTCTCACCAAGAATTGTGAATTTTTTTAGGGAATATATGCCACTAGCACATGGCAAGGGATTGAATTTCCAGAAGTTCAGGATACGGTTCCTGAAATCAAGAGTTGTAGTGTCATACTAAGAAAGAGATGTAATCCACATTGCAACCAAGATGCTGACCCCAGCGGATTTATTGTTTAAACTTGCAGAAGGGCCTCCCATATTTTTGGCCCTTCCTCCAAATACCCTGACACCTACACTGCTGCCATGTAAGAGGGATACGATCCATGGTATATTTGAACAACTACATCATATGTTTCAGCCACTTCCTCATTCATCGCCGAAAGAATAAATCACTCTGTTAGATCCAGAGTAATCGTCCACAGTGTCTGCATATGACATCCATCTTGCCTAATGAACGGTGTACCTCTGAATGCGATGTTATATCCATCCTTGTTGTGTAATTAATAAATCACTCCGTTAGATCCAGAGTAGTGGTCCACAGTGTCTGCATTTGACATCCATCTTGCCTAACGAACAATGTACCTATGAATGTGATGTTATATCCTGACACTGATTATTAGATCAGGGTACGTAACAGGTCCTCGCACCCTATTCATCTAAAGGATTATCCTCATCCGTGGTTTCTCTGCCCATCCACAAAAAGTGAATGCTTAGTATAATTAATTCAGCACCAATGTATATATGTTTATTGAAAGATAGTTAACTGTAATCCTTGTTGTGTAATAGATTTATGGAAACACTAAAATAACTAATTCTTACATTTCACATAGAAGCCCATTGTTTATGCCTGGATAAGCGGTACCATTTGATGACTTCTTCATCGTTGAGTACTGTATATTGATTCCACTTCATGGCCTCATGAAAGTCCTACTTCTGTGCAATGTTCGTCGACCGTGTTGGCGAGTTTGAACAACTTCAAGACTCTGTATTTGAAAATCACAAATGTTAATTCAGTTTCACAATATTCTTGAGTGCTTCACATTCGATAACCCTAAATGAAAATACATCTTTACCCGTTAAAATTGATAATACAAAGAATGTATCCTAACAGTCACATTTGCGCGCTTGTAGATGTTGGCTCCCCGCTGCTCAGACTCTTCCAGAATAATGAATGGTCCTACTACTTGCAAGATAGTAGAACAACAAAATTTTATGCGAAGAAAGTTTAGATCACCTAAGGGGGTAATGTTCCCATTTTAGCTCACATGTATACCTATAATCCATCATATGTATAGTCGTCTAATGAATTAGAGGTGGCCATACGATCATGTCACCCACTTATTGGATTGTTAGAGTCCAAATGGGGTACGGGTGCAAAGCGAAATATTTCTCACCAAGAATTGTGAATTTGTTTAGGGAATATATGACACTAACACATGGCAAGGGATTGAATTTCCAGAAGTTCAGGATACGGTTCCTGAAATCAAGAGTTGTAGTGTCATACTAAGAAAGAGATGTAATCCACATTGCAACCAAGATGCTGACCCCAGCGGATTTATTGTTTAAACTTGCAGAAAGGCCTCCCATATTTTTGGCCCTTCCTCCAAATACCCTGACACCTACACTGCTGCCATGTAAGAGGGATACGATCCATGGTATATTTGAACAACTACATGATATGTTGCACCCACTTCCTCATTCATCCCTGAAAGAGTAAATCACTCCGTTAGATCCAGAGTAGTCGTCCACAGTGTCTGCAGTTGACATCCATCTTGCCTAACGAACGGTGTACCTATGAATGCGATGTTATATCCATCCTTGTTGTGTAATTAATAAATCACTCTGTTAGATCCAGAGTAGTGGTCCACAGTGTATGCACTTGACATCCATTTTGCCTAACGAACGGTGTACCTATGAATACGATGTTATATCCTGACACTGATTATTAGATCAGGGTAAGTTATTGGTCCTCGCGCCCTCTTCATCTAAAGTATTATCCTCATCCGTGATTTCTCTACCCATCCACAAAAGGTGAATGCTTAGTATAATTAATTCAGCACCAATGTATATATGTTTATTGAAAGATAGTTAACTGTAATCCTTGTTGTGTAATAGAATTATGGAAACACTAAAATAACGAATTCTTACATTTCACATAAAAGACCATTGTTTATCCTGGATAAGCGGTACAATTTGATGACTTCTTCATCGTTGAGTACTGTATATTGATTCCACTTCATGGCCTCATGAAAGTCCTACTTGCAATGTTCGTCGACTGTGTTGGAGAGTTTGAACAGCTTCAAGACTCTGTATTTGAAAATCACAAATGTTAATTCAGTTTCACAATATTCTTGAGTGCTTCACATTCGATAAACCTAAATGAAAATACATCTTTACCCGTTAAAATTGATAATACAAAGAATGTATCCTAACAGTCACATTTGCGCGCTTGTAGATGTTGGCTCCCCGCTGCTCAGACTCTTCCAGAAAAATGAATGGTCCTACTACTTGCAAGATAGTAGAACAACAAAATTTTATGCGAAGAAAGTTTAGATCACCTAAGGGGGTAATGTTCCCATTTTAGCTCACATGTATACCTATAATCCTTCATATGTATAGTCGTCTAATGAATTAGAGGTGGCCATACGATCATGTCACCTACTTGTTGGATTGTCAGAGTCCAAATAGGGTATGGGTGCAAGAAGAAATATTTCTCACCAAGAATTGTGAATTTGTTTAGGGAATATATGCCACTAACACATGGCAAGGGATTGAATTTCCAGAAGTTCAGGATACGATTCCTGAAATCAAGAGTTGTAGTGTCATACTAAGAAAGAGATGTAATCCACATTGCAGCCAAGATGTTGACCCCATCGGATTTATTGTTTAAACTTGCAGAAGGGCCTCCCATATTTTTGGCTCTTACTCCAAATACCATGACACCTACACTACTGCCATATAAGAGGGATACGATCCATGGTATATTTGAACAACTACATCATATGTTGCAGCCACTTCGTCATTTCATCGCCGAAAGAATAAATCACTCTGTTAGATCCAGAGTAGTCGTCCACAGTGTCTGCATTTGACATCCATCTTGCCTAACGAATGGTGTACCTCTGAATGCGATGTTATATCCATCCTTGTTGTGTAATTAATAAATCACTCAGTTAGAACCAGAGTAGTGGTCCATAGTGTCTGCATTTGACATCCATCATGCCTAACGAACGGTGTACCTATGAATGCGATGTTATATCCTGACACTGATTATTAGATCAGGGTACGTTACTGGTCCTCGCGCCCTATTCATCTAAAGGATTATCCTCATCCGTGGTTTCTCTGTCCATCCACAAAAAGTGAATGCTTAGTATAATTAATTCAGCACCAATGTATATATGTTTATTGAAAGATAGTTAACTAGTAATCCTTGTTGTGTAATAGAATTATGGAAACACTAAAATAACGAATTCTTACATTTCACATAGAAGCCCATTGTTTATGCCTGGATAAGCGGTACCATTTGATGGCTTCTTCATCGTTGAGTACTGTATATTGATTCCACTTCATGGCCTCATGAAAGTCCTACTTATGTGCAATGTTCGTCGACCGTGTTGGCGAGTTTGAACAGCTTCAATACTCTGTATTTGAAAATCACAAATGTTAATTCAGTTTCACAATATTATTGAGTGCTTCACATTAGATAAACCTAAATGAAAATACATCTTTACCCGTTAAAATTGATAATACAAAGAATGTATCCTAACAGTCACATTTGCGTGCTTGTAGATGTTGGCTCCCCGCTGCTCGGACTCTTCCAAAACAATGAATGGTCCTACTACTTGCAAGATAGTAGAACAACAAAATTTTATGCGAAGAAAGTTTAGATCACCTAAGGGGGTAATGTTCCCATTTTAGCTCACATGTATACCTATAATCCATCATATGTATAGTCGTCTAATGAATTAGAGGTGGCCATACGATCATGTCACCTACTTGTTGGATTGTCAGAGTCCAAATGGGGTATGGGTGGAAGGCGAAATATTTCTCACCAAGAATTGTGAATTTGTTTAGGGAATATATGCCACTAACACATGGCAAGGGTTTGAATTTCCAGAAGTTCAGGATACGGTTCCTGAAATCAAGAGTTGTAGTGTCATACTAAGAAAGAGATGTAATCCACATTCCAACCAAGATGCTGACCCCAACGGATTTATTGTTTAAACTTGCAGAAGGGCCTCCCATATTTTTGGCCCTTCCTCCAAATACCCTGACACCTACACTGCTGCCATGTAAGAGGGATACGATCCATGGTATATTTGAACAACTACATCATATGTTGCAGCCACTTCCTCATTCATCGCCGAAAGAATAAATCACTCTGTTAGATCCAGAGTAATCGTCCACAGTGTCTGCATATGACATCCATCTTGCCTAATGAACGGTGTACCTCTGAATGCAATGTTATATCCATCCTTGTTGTGTAATTAATAAATCACTCCGTTAGATCCAGAGTAGTGGTCCACAGTGTCTGCATTTGACATCCATCTTGCCTAACGAACAATGTATCTATGAATGCGATGTTATATCCTGACACTGATTATTAGATCAGGGTACGTAACAGGTCCTCGCGCCCTATTCATCTAAAGGATTATCCTCATCCGTGGTTTCTCTGCCCATCCACAAAAAGTGAATGCTTAGTATAATTAATTCAACACCAATGTATATATGTTTATTGAAAGATAGTTAACTGTAATCCTTATTGTGTAATAGATTTATGGAAACACTAAAATAACTAATTCTTACATTTCACATAGAAGCCCATTATTTATGCCTGGATAAGCGGTACCGTTTGATGACCTCTTCATCGTTGAGTACTGTATATTGATTCCACTTCATGGCCTCATGAAAGTCCTACTTTTGTGCAATGTTCGTCGACCGTGTTGGCGAGTTTGAACAACTTCAAGACTCTGTATTTGGAAATCACAAATGTTAATTCAGTTTTACAATATTCTTGAGTGCTTCACATTCGATAAACCTAAATGAAAATACATCTTTACCCGTTAAAATTGATAATACAAAGCATGTATCCTAACAGTCATATTTGCGCGCTTGTAGATGTTGGCTCCCCGCTGCTCGGACTCTTCCAAAACAATGAATGGTCCTACTACTTGCAAGATAGTAGAACAACAAAATTTTATGCGAAGAAAGTTTAGATCACCTAAGGGGGTAATGTTCCCATTTTAGCTCACATGTATACCTATAATCCATCATATGTATAGTCGTCTAATGAATTAGAGGTGGCCATACGATCATGTCACCCACTTATTGGATTGTTAGAGTCCAAATGGGGTACGGGTGCAAAGCGAAATATTTCTCACCAAGAATTGTGAATTTTTGTAGGGAATATAAGACACTAACACATGGTAAGGGATTGAATTTCCAGAAGTTCAGGATACGGTTCCTGAAATCAAGAGTTGTAGTGTCATACTAAGAAAGAGATGTAATCCACATTGCAACCAAGATGCTGACCCCAGCGGATTTATTGTTTAAACTTGCAGAAGGGCCTCCCATATTTTTGGCCCTTCCTCCAAATACCCTGACACCTACACTGCTGCCATGTAAGAGGGATACGATCCATGGTATATTTGAACAACTACATGATATGTTGCTTCCACTTCCTCATATTCGAAAGAGTAAATCACTCCGTTAGATCCAGAGTAGTCGTCCACAGTGTCTGCATTTGACATCCATCTTGCCTAACGAACGGTGTACCTATGAATGCGATGTTATATCCATCCTTGTTGTGTAATTAATAAATCACTCTGTTAGATCCAGAGTAGTGGTCCACAGTGTATGCACTTGACATCCATTTTGCCTAAAGAACGGTGTACCTATGAATACGATGTTATATCCTGACACTGATTATTAGATCAGGGTACGTTATTGGTCCTCGCGCCCTCTTCATCTAAAGTATTATCCTCATCCGTGATTTCTCTACCCATCCACAAAAAGTGAATGCTTAGTATAATTAATTCAGCACCAATGTATATATGTTTATTGAAAGATAGTTAACTGTAATCCTTGTTGTGTAATAGAATTATGGAAACACTAAAATAACGAATTCTTACATTTCACATAAAAGACCATTGTTTATCCTGGATAAGCGGTACCATTTGATGACTTCTTCATCGTTGAGTACTGTATATTGATTCCACTTCATGGCCTCATGAAAGTCCTACTTGCAATGTTCGTCGACCGTGTTGGAGAGTTTGAACAGCTTCAAGACTATGTATTTGAAAATCACAAATGTTAATTCAGTTTCACAATATTCTTGAGTGCTTCACATTCGATAAACCTAAATGAAAATACATCTTTACCCGTTAAAATTGATAATACAAAGAATGTATCCTAACATTCACATTTGCGCGCTTGTAGATGTTGGCTCCCCGCTACTCAGACTCTTCCAGAAAAATAAATGGTCCTACTACTTGCAAGATAGTAGAACAACAAAATTTTATGCGAAGAAAGTTTAGATCACCTAAGGGGGTAATGTTCCCATTTTAGCTCACATGTATACCTATAATCCTTCATATGTATAGTCGTCTAATGAATTACAGGTGGCCATACGATCATGTCACCTACTTGTTGGATTGTCAAAGTCCAAATAGGGTATGGGTGCAAGGAGAAATATTTCTCACCAAGAATTGTGAATTTGTTTAGGGAATATATGCCACTAACACATGGCAAGGGATTGAATTTCCAGAAGTTCAGGATACGATTCCTGAAATCAAGAGTTGTAGTGTCATACTAAGAAAGAGATGTAATCCACATTGCAGCCAAGATGTTGACCCCAGCGGATTTATTGTTTAAACTTGCAGAAGGGCCTCCCATATTTTTGGCTCTTCCTCCAAATACCATGACACCTACACTTCTGCCATATAAGAGGGATACGATCCATGGTATATTTGAACAACTACATCATATGTTGCAGCCACTTCCTCATTTCATCGCTGAAAGAATAAATCACTCTGTTAGATCCAGAGTAGTCATCCACAGTGTCTGCATTTGACATCCATCTTGCCTAACGAATGGTGTACCTCTGAATGCGATGTTATATCCATCCTTGTTGTGTAATTAATAAATCACTCAGTTAGAACAGAGTAGTGGTCCATAGTGTCTGCATTTGACATCCATCATGCCTAACGAACGGTGTACCTATGAATGCGATGTTATATCCTGACACTGATTATTAGATCAGGGTACGTTACTGGTCCTCGCGCCCTATTCATCAAAAGGATTATCCTCATCCGTGGTTTCTCTGCCCATCCACAAAAAGTGAATGCTTAGTATAATTAATTCAGCACCAATGTATATATGTTTATTGAAAGATAGTTAACTAGTAATCCTTGTTGTGTAATAGAATTATGGAAACACTAAAATAACGAATTCTTACATTTCACATAGAAGCCCATTGTTTATGCCTGGATAAGCGGTACCATTTGATGGCTTCTTCATCGTTGAGTACTGTATATTGATTCCACTTCATGGCCTCATGAAAGTCCTACTTATGTGCAATGTTCGTCGACCGTGTTGGCGAGTTTGAACAGCTTCAATACTCTGTATTTGAAAATCACAAATGTTAATTCAGTTTCACAATATTCTTGAGTGCTTCACATTCGATAAACCTAAATGAAAATACATCTTTACCCGTTAAAATTGATAATACAAAGAATGTATCCTAACAGTCACATTTGCGCGCTTGTAGATGTTGGCTCCCCGCTGCTCAGACTCTTCCAGAAAAATGAATGGTCCTACTACTTGCAAGATAGTAGAACAACAAAATTTTATGCGAAGAAAGTTTAGATCACCTAAGGGGGTAATGTTCCCATTTTAGCTCACATGTATACCTATAATCCTTCATATGTATAGTCGTCTAATGAATTAGAGGTGGCCATACGATCATGTCACCTACTTGTTGGATTGTCAGAGTCCAAATAGGGTATGGGTGCAAGAAGAAATATTTCTCACCAAGAATTGTGAATTTGTTTAGGGAATATATGCCACTAACACATGGCAAGGGATTGAATTTCCAGAAGTTCAGGATACGATTCCTGAAATCAAGAGTTGTAGTGTCATACTAAGAAAGAGATGTAATCCACATTGCAGCCAAGATGTTGACCCCATCGGATTTATTGTTTAAACTTGCAGAAGGGCCTCCCATATTTTTGGCTCTTACTCCAAATACCATGACACCTACACTACTGCCATATAAGAGGGATACGATCCATGGTATATTTGAACAACTACATCATATGTTGCAGCCACTTCGTCATTTCATCGCCGAAAGAATAAATCACTCTGTTAGATCCAGAGTAGTCGTCCACAGTGTCTGCATTTGACATCCATCTTGCCTAACGAATGGTGTACCTCTGAATGCGATGTTATATCCATCCTTGTTGTGTAATTAATAAATCACTCAGTTAGAACCAGAGTAGTGGTCCATAGTGTCTGCATTTGACATCCATCATGCCTAACGAACGGTGTACCTATGAATGCGATGTTATATCCTGACACTGATTATTAGATCAGGGTACGTTACTGGTCCTCGCGCCCTATTCATCTAAAGGATTATCCTCATCCGTGGTTTCTCTGTCCATCCACAAAAAGTGAATGCTTAGTATAATTAATTCAGCACCAATGTATATATGTTTATTGAAAGATAGTTAACTAGTAATCCTTGTTGTGTAATAGAATTATGGAAACACTAAAATAACGAATTCTTACATTTCACATAGAAGCCCATTGTTTATGCCTGGATAAGCGGTACCATTTGATGGCTTCTTCATCGTTGAGTACTGTATATTGATTCCACTTCATGGCCTCATGAAAGTCCTACTTATGTGCAATGTTCGTCGACCGTGTTGGCGAGTTTGAACAGCTTCAATACTCTGTATTTGAAAATCACAAATGTTAATTCAGTTTCACAATATTATTGAGTGCTTCACATTAGATAAACCTAAATGAAAATACATCTTTACCCGTTAAAATTGATAATACAAAGAATGTATCCTAACAGTCACATTTGCGTGCTTGTAGATGTTGGCTCCCCGCTGCTCGGACTCTTCCAAAACAATGAATGGTCCTACTACTTGCAAGATAGTAGAACAACAAAATTTTATGCGAAGAAAGTTTAGATCACCTAAGGGGGTAATGTTCCCATTTTAGCTCACATGTATACCTATAATCCATCATATGTATAGTCGTCTAATGAATTAGAGGTGGCCATACGATCATGTCACCTACTTGTTGGATTGTCAGAGTCCAAATGGGGTATGGGTGGAAGGCGAAATATTTCTCACCAAGAATTGTGAATTTGTTTAGGGAATATATGCCACTAACACATGGCAAGGGTTTGAATTTCCAGAAGTTCAGGATACGGTTCCTGAAATCAAGAGTTGTAGTGTCATACTAAGAAAGAGATGTAATCCACATTCCAACCAAGATGCTGACCCCAACGGATTTATTGTTTAAACTTGCAGAAGGGCCTCCCATATTTTTGGCCCTTCCTCCAAATACCCTGACACCTACACTGCTGCCATGTAAGAGGGATACGATCCATGGTATATTTGAACAACTACATCATATGTTGCAGCCACTTCCTCATTCATCGCCGAAAGAATAAATCACTCTGTTAGATCCAGAGTAATCGTCCACAGTGTCTGCATATGACATCCATCTTGCCTAATGAACGGTGTACCTCTGAATGCAATGTTATATCCATCCTTGTTGTGTAATTAATAAATCACTCCGTTAGATCCAGAGTAGTGGTCCACAGTGTCTGCATTTGACATCCATCTTGCCTAACGAACAATGTATCTATGAATGCGATGTTATATCCTGACACTGATTATTAGATCAGGGTACGTAACAGGTCCTCGCGCCCTATTCATCTAAAGGATTATCCTCATCCGTGGTTTCTCTGCCCATCCACAAAAAGTGAATGCTTAGTATAATTAATTCAACACCAATGTATATATGTTTATTGAAAGATAGTTAACTGTAATCCTTATTGTGTAATAGATTTATGGAAACACTAAAATAACTAATTCTTACATTTCACATAGAAGCCCATTATTTATGCCTGGATAAGCGGTACCGTTTGATGACCTCTTCATCGTTGAGTACTGTATATTGATTCCACTTCATGGCCTCATGAAAGTCCTACTTTTGTGCAATGTTCGTCGACCGTGTTGGCGAGTTTGAACAACTTCAAGACTCTGTATTTGGAAATCACAAATGTTAATTCAGTTTTACAATATTCTTGAGTGCTTCACATTCGATAAACCTAAATGAAAATACATCTTTACCCGTTAAAATTGATAATACAAAGCATGTATCCTAACAGTCATATTTGCGCGCTTGTAGATGTTGGCTCCCCGCTGCTCGGACTCTTCCAAAACAATGAATGGTCCTACTACTTGCAAGATAGTAGAACAACAAAATTTTATGCGAAGAAAGTTTAGATCACCTAAGGGGGTAATGTTCCCATTTTAGCTCACATGTATACCTATAATCCATCATATGTATAGTCGTCTAATGAATTAGAGGTGGCCATACGATCATGTCACCCACTTATTGGATTGTTAGAGTCCAAATGGGGTACGGGTGCAAAGCGAAATATTTCTCACCAAGAATTGTGAATTTTTGTAGGGAATATAAGACACTAACACATGGTAAGGGATTGAATTTCCAGAAGTTCAGGATACGGTTCCTGAAATCAAGAGTTGTAGTGTCATACTAAGAAAGAGATGTAATCCACATTGCAACCAAGATGCTGACCCCAGCGGATTTATTGTTTAAACTTGCAGAAGGGCCTCCCATATTTTTGGCCCTTCCTCCAAATACCCTGACACCTACACTGCTGCCATGTAAGAGGGATACGATCCATGGTATATTTGAACAACTACATGATATGTTGCTTCCACTTCCTCATATTCGAAAGAGTAAATCACTCCGTTAGATCCAGAGTAGTCGTCCACAGTGTCTGCATTTGACATCCATCTTGCCTAACGAACGGTGTACCTATGAATGCGATGTTATATCCATCCTTGTTGTGTAATTAATAAATCACTCTGTTAGATCCAGAATAGTGGTCCACAGTGTATGCACTTGACATCCATTTTGCCTAAAGAACGGTGTACCTATGAATACGATGTTATATCCTGACACTGATTATTAGATCAGGGTACGTTATTGGTCCTCGCGCCCTCTTCATCTAAAGTATTATCCTCATCCGTGATTTCTCTACCCATCCACAAAAAGTGAATGCTTAGTATAATTAATTCAGCACCAATGTATATATGTTTATTGAAAGATAGTTAACTGTAATCCTTGTTGTGTAATAGAATTATGGAAACACTAAAATAACGAATTCTTACATTTCACATAAAAGACCATTGTTTATCCTGGATAAGCGGTACCATTTGATGACTTCTTCATCGTTGAGTACTGTATATTGATTCCACTTCATGGCCTCATGAAAGTCCTACTTGCAATGTTCGTCGACCGTGTTGGAGAGTTTGAACAGCTTCAAGACTATGTATTTGAAAATCACAAATGTTAATTCAGTTTCACAATATTCTTGAGTGCTTCACATTCGATAAACCTAAATGAAAATACATCTTTACCCGTTAAAATTGATAATACAAAGAATGTATCCTAACATTCACATTTGCGCGCTTGTAGATGTTGGCTCCCCGCTACTCAGACTCTTCCAGAAAAATAAATGGTCCTACTACTTGCAAGATAGTAGAACAACAAAATTTTATGCGAAGAAAGTTTAGATCACCTAAGGGGGTAATGTTCCCATTTTAGCTCACATGTATACCTATAATCCTTCATATGTATAGTCGTCTAATGAATTACAGGTGGCCATACGATCATGTCACCTACTTGTTGGATTGTCAAAGTCCAAATAGGGTATGGGTGCAAGGAGAAATATTTCTCACCAAGAATTGTGAATTTGTTTAGGGAATATATGCCACTAACACATGGCAAGGGATTGAATTTCCAGAAGTTCAGGATACGATTCCTGAAATCAAGAGTTGTAGTGTCATACTAAGAAAGAGATGTAATCCACATTGCAGCCAAGATGTTGACCCCAGCGGATTTATTGTTTAAACTTGCAGAAGGGCCTCCCATATTTTTGGCTCTTCCTCCAAATACCATGACACCTACACTGCTGCCATATAAGAGGGATACGATCCATGGTATATTTGAACAACTACATCATATGTTGCAGCCACTTCCTCATTTCTCGCTGAAAATAAATCACTCTGTTAGATCCAGAGTATCGCACAGTGTCTGCATTTGACATCCATCTTGCCCATCGAATGGTGTACCCTGAATGCGATGTTATATCCATCTGTGTTGTGTTAATTAATAAATCACTCAGTTAAGAACAGAGTAGTGGTCCATAGTGTCTGCATTTGACATCCATCATGCCTAACGAACGGTGTACCTATGAATGCGATGTTATATCCTGACACTGATTTTAGATCAGGGTACGTTACTGGTCCTCGCCCCTATTCATCTAAAGGATTATCCTCATCCGTGGTTTCTCTGCCCATCCACAAAAAGTGAATGCTTAGTATAATTAATTCAGCACCAATGTATAATGTTTATTGAAAGATAGTTAACTAGTAATCCTTGTTGTGTATAGAATTATGGAAAACACTAAAATAACGAATTCTTACATTTCACATAGAAGCCCATTGTTTATGCCTGGATAAGCGGTACCATTGATGGCTTCTTCATCGTTGAGTACTGTATTGATTCCACTTCATGGCCTCATGAAAGTCCTACTTATGTGCAATGTTCGTCGACCTTGTTGGCGAGTTTGAACAGCTTCAATACTCTGTATTTGAAATCACAAATGTTAATTCAGTTCCACATATTATTGAGTGTCTTCAATTCGATAAACCTAAATGAAAATACATCTTTACCCGTTAAAATTGATAATACAAAGAATGTATCCTAACAGTCACATTTGCGTGCTTGTAGATGTTGGCTCCCCGCTGCTCGGACTCTTCCAAAACAATGAATGGTCCTACTACTTGAAAGATAGTAGAACAAACATTTTATGCGAAGAAGTTTAGATCACCTAAGGGGGTAATGTTCCCATTTTAGCTCACATGTATACCTATAATCCTTCATATGTATAGTCGTCTAATGAATTACAGGTGGCCATACGATCATGTCACCTACTTGTTGGATTGTCAAAGTCCAATAGGGTAGGTGCAAGGAGAAAATTTCTCACCAAGAATTGTGAATTTGTTTAGGAATATATGCCACTAACACATGGCAAGGGATTGAATTTCCAGAAGTTCAGGATACGATTCCTGAAATCAAGAGTTGTAGTGTCATACTAAGAAAGAGATGTAATCCACATTGCAGCCAAGATGTTGACCCCAGCGGATTTATTGTTTAAACTTGCAGAAGGGCCTCCCATATTTTGGCTCTTCCTCCAAATACCATGACACCTACACTGCTGCCATATAAGAGGGATACGATCCATGTATATTTGAACAACTACATCATATGTTGCAGCCACTTCCTCATTTCATCGCTGAAAGAATAAATCACTCTGTAGATCCATGAGTAGTCATCCACAGTGTCTGCATTTGACATCCATCTTGCCTAACGAATGGTGTACCTCTGAATGCGATGTTATATCCATCCTTGTTGTGTAATTAATAAATCACTCAGTTAGAACGAGAGTGGTCCATAGTGTCTGCATTTGACATCCATCATGCCTAACGAACGGTGTACCTATGAATGCGATGTTATATCCTGACACTGATTATTAGATCAGGGTACGTTACTGGTACTCGCGCCCTATTCATCTAAAGGATTCCTCATCCGTGGTTTCTCTGCCCATCCACAAAAAGTGAATGCTTAGTATAATTAATTCAGCACCAATGTATATAGTTTTATTGAAAGATAGTTAACTAGTAATCCTGTTGTGTAATAGAATTGGAAACCTAAAATAACGAATTACATTTCACATAGAAGCCCATTGTTTATGCCTGGATAAGCGGTACCATTTGATGGCTTCTTCATCGTTGAGTACTGTATATTGATTCCACTTCATGGCCTCATGAAAGTCCTACTTATGTGCATGTTCGTCGACCTTGTTGGCGAGTTTGAACAGCTTCAATACTCTGTATTTGAAAACAAATGTTAATTCAGTTTCACAATATTATTGAGTGCTTCACATTCGACTAACCTAATGAAAACATCTTTACCCGTTAAAATTGATAATACAAAGAATGTATCCTAACAGTCACATTTGCGTGCTTGTAGATGTTGGCTCCCCGCTGCTCGGACTCTTCCAAACAATGAATGGTCCTACTACTTGCAAGATAGTAGAACAAAAATTTTATGCGAAGAAGTTTAGATCACCTAAGGGGTAGTTCCCATTTTAGCTCACATGTATACCTATAATCCATCATATGTATAGTCGTCTAATGAATTAGAGGTGGCCATACGATCATGTCACCTACTTGTTGGATTTTCAGAGTCCAAATGGGGTATGGGTGGAAGGCGAAATATTTCTCACCAAGAATTGTGAATTTGTTAGGGAATATATGCCACTAACTCATGGCAAGGGATTGAATTTCCAGAAGTTCAGATACGGTTCCTGAAATCAAGAGTTGTAGTGTCATACTAAGAAAGAGATAATCCACATTGCAACAAGATGCTGACCCCAGGGATTTATTGTTTAAACTTGCAGAAGGGACTCCCACATTTTTGGCCCTTCCTCCAAATACCCTGACACCTACACAGCTGCCATGTAAGAGGGATACGACCCATGGTATATTTGAACAACTACATCATATGTTGCAGCCATTCCTCATTCATCGCTGAAAGAATAAATCACTCTGTTAGATCCAGAGTAGTCGTCCACACTGTCTGCATTTGACATCCATCTTCCTAACGAACGGTGTACCTCTGAATGCGATGTTTATCCATCCTTTTGTAATTAATAAATCACTCCGTTAGATCCAGAGTAGTGGTCCACAGTGTCTGCATTTGACATCCATATCCTAACGAACGGTGTACCTATGAATGCGATGTTATATCCTGACACTGATTATTAGATCAGGGTAAGTTACTGGTCCTCGCGCCCTCTTCATCTAAAGGATTATCCTCATCCGTGGTTTCTCTTCCCATCCACAAAAAGTGAATGCTTAGTATAATTAATTCAGCACCAATGTATATATTTTATTGAAAGATAGTTAACTGTAATCCTTGTTGTGTAATAGAATTATGGAAACACTAAAATAACGAATTCTTACATTTCACAAAAGCCCATTGTTTATGCCTGGATAAGCGGTACCATTTGATGACTTCTTCATCGTTGAGTACTGTATATTGATTCCACTTCATGGCCTCATGAAAGTCCTACTTATGTGCAATGTTCGTCGACCGTGTTGGCGAGTTTGAACACTTCAAGACTCTGTATTTGAAAATCACAAATGTTAATTCAGTTTCACAATATTGAGTGCTTCACATTCGATAAACCTAAATGAAAATACATCTTTACCCGTTAAAATTGATAATACAAAGAATGTATCCTAACAGTCACATTTGCGCGCTTGTAGATGTTGGCTCCCCGCTGCTCAGACTCTTCCAGAATAATGAATGGTCCTACTACTTGCAAGATAGTAGAACAACAAAATTTTATGCGAAGAAAGTTTAGATCACCTAAGGGGGTAATGTTCCCATTTTAGCTCACATGTATACCTATAATCCATCATATGTATAGTCGTCTAATGAATTAGAGGTGGCCATACGATCATGTCACCCACTTATTGGATTGTTAGAGTCCAAATGGGGTACGGGTGCAAAGCGAAATATTTCTCACCAAGAATTGTGAATTTGTTTAGGGAATATATGACACTAACACATGGCAAGGGATTGAATTTCCAGAAGTTCAGGATACGGTTCCTGAAATCAAGAGTTGTAGTGTCATACTAAGAAAGAGATGTAATCCACATTGCAACCAAGATGCTGACCCCAGCGGATTTATTGTTTAAACTTGCAGAAAGGCCTCCCATATTTTTGGCCCTTCCTCCAAATACCCTGACACCTACACTGCTGCCATGTAAGAGGGATACGATCCATGGTATATTTGAACAACTACATGATATGTTGCACCCACTTCCTCATTCATCCCTGAAAGAGTAAATCACTCCGTTAGATCCAGAGTAGTCGTCCACAGTGTCTGCAGTTGACATCCATCTTGCCTAACGAACGGTGTACCTATGAATGCGATGTTATATCCATCCTTGTTGTGTAATTAATAAATCACTCTGTTAGATCCAGAGTAGTGGTCCACAGTGTATGCACTTGACATCCATTTTGCCTAACGAACGGTGTACCTATGAATACGATGTTATATCCTGACACTGATTATTAGATCAGGGTAAGTTATTGGTCCTCGCGCCCTCTTCATCTAAAGTATTATCCTCATCCGTGATTTCTCTACCCATCCACAAAAGGTGAATGCTTAGTATAATTAATTCAGCACCAATGTATATATGTTTATTGAAAGATAGTTAACTGTAATCCTTGTTGTGTAATAGAATTATGGAAACACTAAAATAACGAATTCTTACATTTCACATAAAAGACCATTGTTTATCCTGGATAAGCGGTACAATTTGATGACTTCTTCATCGTTGAGTACTGTATATTGATTCCACTTCATGGCCTCATGAAAGTCCTACTTGCAATGTTCGTCGACTGTGTTGGAGAGTTTGAACAGCTTCAAGACTCTGTATTTGAAAATCACAAATGTTAATTCAGTTTCACAATATTCTTGAGTGCTTCACATTCGATAAACCTAAATGAAAATACATCTTTACCCGTTAAAATTGATAATACAAAGAATGTATCCTAACAGTCACATTTGCGCGCTTGTAGATGTTGGCTCCCCGCTGCTCAGACTCTTCCAGAAAAATGAATGGTCCTACTACTTGCAAGATAGTAGAACAACAAAATTTTATGCGAAGAAAGTTTAGATCACCTAAGGGGGTAATGTTCCCATTTTAGCTCACATGTATACCTATAATCCTTCATATGTATAGTCGTCTAATGAATTAGAGGTGGCCATACGATCATGTCACCTACTTGTTGGATTGTCAGAGTCCAAATAGGGTATGGGTGCAAGAAGAAATATTTCTCACCAAGAATTGTGAATTTGTTTAGGGAATATATGCCACTAACACATGGCAAGGGATTGAATTTCCAGAAGTTCAGGATACGATTCCTGAAATCAAGAGTTGTAGTGTCATACTAAGAAAGAGATGTAATCCACATTGCAGCCAAGATGTTGACCCCATCGGATTTATTGTTTAAACTTGCAGAAGGGCCTCCCATATTTTTGGCTCTTACTCCAAATACCATGACACCTACACTACTGCCATATAAGAGGGATACGATCCATGGTATATTTGAACAACTACATCATATGTTGCAGCCACTTCGTCATTTCATCGCCGAAAGAATAAATCACTCTGTTAGATCCAGAGTAGTCGTCCACAGTGTCTGCATTTGACATCCATCTTGCCTAACGAATGGTGTACCTCTGAATGCGATGTTATATCCATCCTTGTTGTGTAATTAATAAATCACTCAGTTAGAACCAGAGTAGTGGTCCATAGTGTCTGCATTTGACATCCATCATGCCTAACGAACGGTGTACCTATGAATGCGATGTTATATCCTGACACTGATTATTAGATCAGGGTACGTTACTGGTCCTCGCGCCCTATTCATCTAAAGGATTATCCTCATCCGTGGTTTCTCTGTCCATCCACAAAAAGTGAATGCTTAGTATAATTAATTCAGCACCAATGTATATATGTTTATTGAAAGATAGTTAACTAGTAATCCTTGTTGTGTAATAGAATTATGGAAACACTAAAATAACGAATTCTTACATTTCACATAGAAGCCCATTGTTTATGCCTGGATAAGCGGTACCATTTGATGGCTTCTTCATCGTTGAGTACTGTATATTGATTCCACTTCATGGCCTCATGAAAGTCCTACTTATGTGCAATGTTCGTCGACCGTGTTGGCGAGTTTGAACAGCTTCAATACTCTGTATTTGAAAATCACAAATGTTAATTCAGTTTCACAATATTATTGAGTGCTTCACATTAGATAAACCTAAATGAAAATACATCTTTACCCGTTAAAATTGATAATACAAAGAATGTATCCTAACAGTCACATTTGCGTGCTTGTAGATGTTGGCTCCCCGCTGCTCGGACTCTTCCAAAACAATGAATGGTCCTACTACTTGCAAGATAGTAGAACAACAAAATTTTATGCGAAGAAAGTTTAGATCACCTAAGGGGGTAATGTTCCCATTTTAGCTCACATGTATACCTATAATCCATCATATGTATAGTCGTCTAATGAATTAGAGGTGGCCATACGATCATGTCACCTACTTGTTGGATTGTCAGAGTCCAAATGGGGTATGGGTGGAAGGCGAAATATTTCTCACCAAGAATTGTGAATTTGTTTAGGGAATATATGCCACTAACACATGGCAAGGGTTTGAATTTCCAGAAGTTCAGGATACGGTTCCTGAAATCAAGAGTTGTAGTGTCATACTAAGAAAGAGATGTAATCCACATTCCAACCAAGATGCTGACCCCAACGGATTTATTGTTTAAACTTGCAGAAGGGCCTCCCATATTTTTGGCCCTTCCTCCAAATACCCTGACACCTACACTGCTGCCATGTAAGAGGGATACGATCCATGGTATATTTGAACAACTACATCATATGTTGCAGCCACTTCCTCATTCATCGCCGAAAGAATAAATCACTCTGTTAGA
This sequence comes from Papaver somniferum, assembly GCF_003573695.1. NCBI lineage: Eukaryota > Viridiplantae > Streptophyta > Magnoliopsida > Ranunculales > Papaveraceae > Papaver > Papaver somniferum. The sequence goes on from NC_039358.1 coordinate 185,362,426, forward strand.
TCCAGAGTAATCGTCCACAGTGTCTGCATATGACATCCATCTTGCCTAATGAACGGTGTACCTCTGAATGCAATGTTATATCCATCCTTGTTGTGTAATTAATAAATCACTCCGTTAGATCCAGAGTAGTGGTCCACAGTGTCTGCATTTGACATCCATCTTGCCTAACGAACAATGTATCTATGAATGCGATGTTATATCCTGACACTGATTATTAGATCAGGGTACGTAACAGGTCCTCGCGCCCTATTCATCTAAAGGATTATCCTCATCCGTGGTTTCTCTGCCCATCCACAAAAAGTGAATGCTTAGTATAATTAATTCAACACCAATGTATATATGTTTATTGAAAGATAGTTAACTGTAATCCTTATTGTGTAATAGATTTATGGAAACACTAAAATAACTAATTCTTACATTTCACATAGAAGCCCATTATTTATGCCTGGATAAGCGGTACCGTTTGATGACCTCTTCATCGTTGAGTACTGTATATTGATTCCACTTCATGGCCTCATGAAAGTCCTACTTTTGTGCAATGTTCGTCGACCGTGTTGGCGAGTTTGAACAACTTCAAGACTCTGTATTTGGAAATCACAAATGTTAATTCAGTTTTACAATATTCTTGAGTGCTTCACATTCGATAAACCTAAATGAAAATACATCTTTACCCGTTAAAATTGATAATACAAAGCATGTATCCTAACAGTCATATTTGCGCGCTTGTAGATGTTGGCTCCCCGCTGCTCGGACTCTTCCAAAACAATGAATGGTCCTACTACTTGCAAGATAGTAGAACAACAAAATTTTATGCGAAGAAAGTTTAGATCACCTAAGGGGGTAATGTTCCCATTTTAGCTCACATGTATACCTATAATCCATCATATGTATAGTCGTCTAATGAATTAGAGGTGGCCATACGATCATGTCACCCACTTATTGGATTGTTAGAGTCCAAATGGGGTACGGGTGCAAAGCGAAATATTTCTCACCAAGAATTGTGAATTTTTGTAGGGAATATAAGACACTAACACATGGTAAGGGATTGAATTTCCAGAAGTTCAGGATACGGTTCCTGAAATCAAGAGTTGTAGTGTCATACTAAGAAAGAGATGTAATCCACATTGCAACCAAGATGCTGACCCCAGCGGATTTATTGTTTAAACTTGCAGAAGGGCCTCCCATATTTTTGGCCCTTCCTCCAAATACCCTGACACCTACACTGCTGCCATGTAAGAGGGATACGATCCATGGTATATTTGAACAACTACATGATATGTTGCTTCCACTTCCTCATATTCGAAAGAGTAAATCACTCCGTTAGATCCAGAGTAGTCGTCCACAGTGTCTGCATTTGACATCCATCTTGCCTAACGAACGGTGTACCTATGAATGCGATGTTATATCCATCCTTGTTGTGTAATTAATAAATCACTCTGTTAGATCCAGAGTAGTGGTCCACAGTGTATGCACTTGACATCCATTTTGCCTAAAGAACGGTGTACCTATGAATACGATGTTATATCCTGACACTGATTATTAGATCAGGGTACGTTATTGGTCCTCGCGCCCTCTTCATCTAAAGTATTATCCTCATCCGTGATTTCTCTACCCATCCACAAAAAGTGAATGCTTAGTATAATTAATTCAGCACCAATGTATATATGTTTATTGAAAGATAGTTAACTGTAATCCTTGTTGTGTAATAGAATTATGGAAACACTAAAATAACGAATTCTTACATTTCACATAAAAGACCATTGTTTATCCTGGATAAGCGGTACCATTTGATGACTTCTTCATCGTTGAGTACTGTATATTGATTCCACTTCATGGCCTCATGAAAGTCCTACTTGCAATGTTCGTCGACCGTGTTGGAGAGTTTGAACAGCTTCAAGACTATGTATTTGAAAATCACAAATGTTAATTCAGTTTCACAATATTCTTGAGTGCTTCACATTCGATAAACCTAAATGAAAATACATCTTTACCCGTTAAAATTGATAATACAAAGAATGTATCCTAACATTCACATTTGCGCGCTTGTAGATGTTGGCTCCCCGCTACTCAGACTCTTCCAGAAAAATAAATGGTCCTACTACTTGCAAGATAGTAGAACAACAAAATTTTATGCGAAGAAAGTTTAGATCACCTAAGGGGGTAATGTTCCCATTTTAGCTCACATGTATACCTATAATCCTTCATATGTATAGTCGTCTAATGAATTACAGGTGGCCATACGATCATGTCACCTACTTGTTGGATTGTCAAAGTCCAAATAGGGTATGGGTGCAAGGAGAAATATTTCTCACCAAGAATTGTGAATTTGTTTAGGGAATATATGCCACTAACACATGGCAAGGGATTGAATTTCCAGAAGTTCAGGATACGATTCCTGAAATCAAGAGTTGTAGTGTCATACTAAGAAAGAGATGTAATCCACATTGCAGCCAAGATGTTGACCCCAGCGGATTTATTGTTTAAACTTGCAGAAGGGCCTCCCATATTTTTGGCTCTTCCTCCAAATACCATGACACCTACACTTCTGCCATATAAGAGGGATACGATCCATGGTATATTTGAACAACTACATCATATGTTGCAGCCACTTCCTCATTTCATCGCTGAAAGAATAAATCACTCTGTTAGATCCAGAGTAGTCATCCACAGTGTCTGCATTTGACATCCATCTTGCCTAACGAATGGTGTACCTCTGAATGCGATGTTATATCCATCCTTGTTGTGTAATTAATAAATCACTCAGTTAGAACAGAGTAGTGGTCCATAGTGTCTGCATTTGACATCCATCATGCCTAACGAACGGTGTACCTATGAATGCGATGTTATATCCTGACACTGATTATTAGATCAGGGTACGTTACTGGTCCTCGCGCCCTATTCATCAAAAGGATTATCCTCATCCGTGGTTTCTCTGCCCATCCACAAAAAGTGAATGCTTAGTATAATTAATTCAGCACCAATGTATATATGTTTATTGAAAGATAGTTAACTAGTAATCCTTGTTGTGTAATAGAATTATGGAAACACTAAAATAACGAATTCTTACATTTCACATAGAAGCCCATTGTTTATGCCTGGATAAGCGGTACCATTTGATGGCTTCTTCATCGTTGAGTACTGTATATTGATTCCACTTCATGGCCTCATGAAAGTCCTACTTATGTGCAATGTTCGTCGACCGTGTTGGCGAGTTTGAACAGCTTCAATACTCTGTATTTGAAAATCACAAATGTTAATTCAGTTTCACAATATTCTTGAGTGCTTCACATTCGATAAACCTAAATGAAAATACATCTTTACCCGTTAAAATTGATAATACAAAGAATGTATCCTAACAGTCACATTTGCGCGCTTGTAGATGTTGGCTCCCCGCTGCTCAGACTCTTCCAGAAAAATGAATGGTCCTACTACTTGCAAGATAGTAGAACAACAAAATTTTATGCGAAGAAAGTTTAGATCACCTAAGGGGGTAATGTTCCCATTTTAGCTCACATGTATACCTATAATCCTTCATATGTATAGTCGTCTAATGAATTAGAGGTGGCCATACGATCATGTCACCTACTTGTTGGATTGTCAGAGTCCAAATAGGGTATGGGTGCAAGAAGAAATATTTCTCACCAAGAATTGTGAATTTGTTTAGGGAATATATGCCACTAACACATGGCAAGGGATTGAATTTCCAGAAGTTCAGGATACGATTCCTGAAATCAAGAGTTGTAGTGTCATACTAAGAAAGAGATGTAATCCACATTGCAGCCAAGATGTTGACCCCATCGGATTTATTGTTTAAACTTGCAGAAGGGCCTCCCATATTTTTGGCTCTTACTCCAAATACCATGACACCTACACTACTGCCATATAAGAGGGATACGATCCATGGTATATTTGAACAACTACATCATATGTTGCAGCCACTTCGTCATTTCATCGCCGAAAGAATAAATCACTCTGTTAGATCCAGAGTAGTCGTCCACAGTGTCTGCATTTGACATCCATCTTGCCTAACGAATGGTGTACCTCTGAATGCGATGTTATATCCATCCTTGTTGTGTAATTAATAAATCACTCAGTTAGAACCAGAGTAGTGGTCCATAGTGTCTGCATTTGACATCCATCATGCCTAACGAACGGTGTACCTATGAATGCGATGTTATATCCTGACACTGATTATTAGATCAGGGTACGTTACTGGTCCTCGCGCCCTATTCATCTAAAGGATTATCCTCATCCGTGGTTTCTCTGTCCATCCACAAAAAGTGAATGCTTAGTATAATTAATTCAGCACCAATGTATATATGTTTATTGAAAGATAGTTAACTAGTAATCCTTGTTGTGTAATAGAATTATGGAAACACTAAAATAACGAATTCTTACATTTCACATAGAAGCCCATTGTTTATGCCTGGATAAGCGGTACCATTTGATGGCTTCTTCATCGTTGAGTACTGTATATTGATTCCACTTCATGGCCTCATGAAAGTCCTACTTATGTGCAATGTTCGTCGACCGTGTTGGCGAGTTTGAACAGCTTCAATACTCTGTATTTGAAAATCACAAATGTTAATTCAGTTTCACAATATTATTGAGTGCTTCACATTAGATAAACCTAAATGAAAATACATCTTTACCCGTTAAAATTGATAATACAAAGAATGTATCCTAACAGTCACATTTGCGTGCTTGTAGATGTTGGCTCCCCGCTGCTCGGACTCTTCCAAAACAATGAATGGTCCTACTACTTGCAAGATAGTAGAACAACAAAATTTTATGCGAAGAAAGTTTAGATCACCTAAGGGGGTAATGTTCCCATTTTAGCTCACATGTATACCTATAATCCATCATATGTATAGTCGTCTAATGAATTAGAGGTGGCCATACGATCATGTCACCTACTTGTTGGATTGTCAGAGTCCAAATGGGGTATGGGTGGAAGGCGAAATATTTCTCACCAAGAATTGTGAATTTGTTTAGGGAATATATGCCACTAACACATGGCAAGGGTTTGAATTTCCAGAAGTTCAGGATACGGTTCCTGAAATCAAGAGTTGTAGTGTCATACTAAGAAAGAGATGTAATCCACATTCCAACCAAGATGCTGACCCCAACGGATTTATTGTTTAAACTTGCAGAAGGGCCTCCCATATTTTTGGCCCTTCCTCCAAATACCCTGACACCTACACTGCTGCCATGTAAGAGGGATACGATCCATGGTATATTTGAACAACTACATCATATGTTGCAGCCACTTCCTCATTCATCGCCGAAAGAATAAATCACTCTGTTAGATCCAGAGTAATCGTCCACAGTGTCTGCATATGACATCCATCTTGCCTAATGAACGGTGTACCTCTGAATGCAATGTTATATCCATCCTTGTTGTGTAATTAATAAATCACTCCGTTAGATCCAGAGTAGTGGTCCACAGTGTCTGCATTTGACATCCATCTTGCCTAACGAACAATGTATCTATGAATGCGATGTTATATCCTGACACTGATTATTAGATCAGGGTACGTAACAGGTCCTCGCGCCCTATTCATCTAAAGGATTATCCTCATCCGTGGTTTCTCTGCCCATCCACAAAAAGTGAATGCTTAGTATAATTAATTCAACACCAATGTATATATGTTTATTGAAAGATAGTTAACTGTAATCCTTATTGTGTAATAGATTTATGGAAACACTAAAATAACTAATTCTTACATTTCACATAGAAGCCCATTATTTATGCCTGGATAAGCGGTACCGTTTGATGACCTCTTCATCGTTGAGTACTGTATATTGATTCCACTTCATGGCCTCATGAAAGTCCTACTTTTGTGCAATGTTCGTCGACCGTGTTGGCGAGTTTGAACAACTTCAAGACTCTGTATTTGGAAATCACAAATGTTAATTCAGTTTTACAATATTCTTGAGTGCTTCACATTCGATAAACCTAAATGAAAATACATCTTTACCCGTTAAAATTGATAATACAAAGCATGTATCCTAACAGTCATATTTGCGCGCTTGTAGATGTTGGCTCCCCGCTGCTCGGACTCTTCCAAAACAATGAATGGTCCTACTACTTGCAAGATAGTAGAACAACAAAATTTTATGCGAAGAAAGTTTAGATCACCTAAGGGGGTAATGTTCCCATTTTAGCTCACATGTATACCTATAATCCATCATATGTATAGTCGTCTAATGAATTAGAGGTGGCCATACGATCATGTCACCCACTTATTGGATTGTTAGAGTCCAAATGGGGTACGGGTGCAAAGCGAAATATTTCTCACCAAGAATTGTGAATTTTTGTAGGGAATATAAGACACTAACACATGGTAAGGGATTGAATTTCCAGAAGTTCAGGATACGGTTCCTGAAATCAAGAGTTGTAGTGTCATACTAAGAAAGAGATGTAATCCACATTGCAACCAAGATGCTGACCCCAGCGGATTTATTGTTTAAACTTGCAGAAGGGCCTCCCATATTTTTGGCCCTTCCTCCAAATACCCTGACACCTACACTGCTGCCATGTAAGAGGGATACGATCCATGGTATATTTGAACAACTACATGATATGTTGCTTCCACTTCCTCATATTCGAAAGAGTAAATCACTCCGTTAGATCCAGAGTAGTCGTCCACAGTGTCTGCATTTGACATCCATCTTGCCTAACGAACGGTGTACCTATGAATGCGATGTTATATCCATCCTTGTTGTGTAATTAATAAATCACTCTGTTAGATCCAGAATAGTGGTCCACAGTGTATGCACTTGACATCCATTTTGCCTAAAGAACGGTGTACCTATGAATACGATGTTATATCCTGACACTGATTATTAGATCAGGGTACGTTATTGGTCCTCGCGCCCTCTTCATCTAAAGTATTATCCTCATCCGTGATTTCTCTACCCATCCACAAAAAGTGAATGCTTAGTATAATTAATTCAGCACCAATGTATATATGTTTATTGAAAGATAGTTAACTGTAATCCTTGTTGTGTAATAGAATTATGGAAACACTAAAATAACGAATTCTTACATTTCACATAAAAGACCATTGTTTATCCTGGATAAGCGGTACCATTTGATGACTTCTTCATCGTTGAGTACTGTATATTGATTCCACTTCATGGCCTCATGAAAGTCCTACTTGCAATGTTCGTCGACCGTGTTGGAGAGTTTGAACAGCTTCAAGACTATGTATTTGAAAATCACAAATGTTAATTCAGTTTCACAATATTCTTGAGTGCTTCACATTCGATAAACCTAAATGAAAATACATCTTTACCCGTTAAAATTGATAATACAAAGAATGTATCCTAACATTCACATTTGCGCGCTTGTAGATGTTGGCTCCCCGCTACTCAGACTCTTCCAGAAAAATAAATGGTCCTACTACTTGCAAGATAGTAGAACAACAAAATTTTATGCGAAGAAAGTTTAGATCACCTAAGGGGGTAATGTTCCCATTTTAGCTCACATGTATACCTATAATCCTTCATATGTATAGTCGTCTAATGAATTACAGGTGGCCATACGATCATGTCACCTACTTGTTGGATTGTCAAAGTCCAAATAGGGTATGGGTGCAAGGAGAAATATTTCTCACCAAGAATTGTGAATTTGTTTAGGGAATATATGCCACTAACACATGGCAAGGGATTGAATTTCCAGAAGTTCAGGATACGATTCCTGAAATCAAGAGTTGTAGTGTCATACTAAGAAAGAGATGTAATCCACATTGCAGCCAAGATGTTGACCCCAGCGGATTTATTGTTTAAACTTGCAGAAGGGCCTCCCATATTTTTGGCTCTTCCTCCAAATACCATGACACCTACACTGCTGCCATATAAGAGGGATACGATCCATGGTATATTTGAACAACTACATCATATGTTGCAGCCACTTCCTCATTTCATCGCTGAAAGAATAAATCACTCTGTTAGATCCAGAGTAGTCATCCACAGTGTCTGCATTTGACATCCATCTTGCCTAACGAATGGTGTACCTCTGAATGCGATGTTATATCCATCCTTGTTGTGTAATTAATAAATCACTCAGTTAGAACAGAGTAGTGGTCCATAGTGTCTGCATTTGACATCCATCATGCCTAACGAACGGTGTACCTATGAATGCGATGTTATATCCTGACACTGATTATTAGATCAGGGTACGTTACTGGTCCTCGCGCCCTATTCATCTAAAGGATTATCCTCATCCGTGGTTTCTCTGCCCATCCACAAAAAGTGAATGCTTAGTATAATTAATTCAGCACCAATGTATATATGTTTATTGAAAGATAGTTAACTAGTAATCCTTGTTGTGTAATAGAATTATGGAAACACTAAAATAACGAATTCTTACATTTCACATAGAAGCCCATTGTTTATGCCTGGATAAGCGGTACCATTTGATGGCTTCTTCATCGTTGAGTACTGTATATTGATTCCACTTCATGGCCTCATGAAAGTCCTACTTATGTGCAATGTTCGTCGACCTTGTTGGCGAGTTTGAACAGCTTCAATACTCTGTATTTGAAAATCACAAATGTTAATTCAGTTTCACAATATTATTGAGTGCTTCACATTCGATAAACCTAAATGAAAATACATCTTTACCCGTTAAAATTGATAATACAAAGAATGTATCCTAACAGTCACATTTGCGTGCTTGTAGATGTTGGCTCCCCGCTGCTCGGACTCTTCCAAAACAATGAATGGTCCTACTACTTGAAAGATAGTAGAACAACAAAATTTTATGCGAAGAAAGTTTAGATCACCTAAGGGGGTAATGTTCCCATTTTAGCTCACATGTATACCTATAATCCTTCATATGTATAGTCGTCTAATGAATTACAGGTGGCCATACGATCATGTCACCTACTTGTTGGATTGTCAAAGTCCAAATAGGGTATGGGTGCAAGGAGAAATATTTCTCACCAAGAATTGTGAATTTGTTTAGGGAATATATGCCACTAACACATGGCAAGGGATTGAATTTCCAGAAGTTCAGGATACGATTCCTGAAATCAAGAGTTGTAGTGTCATACTAAGAAAGAGATGTAATCCACATTGCAGCCAAGATGTTGACCCCAGCGGATTTATTGTTTAAACTTGCAGAAGGGCCTCCCATATTTTTGGCTCTTCCTCCAAATACCATGACACCTACACTGCTGCCATATAAGAGGGATACGATCCATGGTATATTTGAACAACTACATCATATGTTGCAGCCACTTCCTCATTTCATCGCTGAAAGAATAAATCACTCTGTTAGATCCAGAGTAGTCATCCACAGTGTCTGCATTTGACATCCATCTTGCCTAACGAATGGTGTACCTCTGAATGCGATGTTATATCCATCCTTGTTGTGTAATTAATAAATCACTCAGTTAGAACAGAGTAGTGGTCCATAGTGTCTGCATTTGACATCCATCATGCCTAACGAACGGTGTACCTATGAATGCGATGTTATATCCTGACACTGATTATTAGATCAGGGTACGTTACTGGTACTCGCGCCCTATTCATCTAAAGGATTATCCTCATCCGTGGTTTCTCTGCCCATCCACAAAAAGTGAATGCTTAGTATAATTAATTCAGCACCAATGTATATATGTTTATTGAAAGATAGTTAACTAGTAATCCTTGTTGTGTAATAGAATTATGGAAACACTAAAATAACGAATTCTTACATTTCACATAGAAGCCCATTGTTTATGCCTGGATAAGCGGTACCATTTGATGGCTTCTTCATCGTTGAGTACTGTATATTGATTCCACTTCATGGCCTCATGAAAGTCCTACTTATGTGCAATGTTCGTCGACCTTGTTGGCGAGTTTGAACAGCTTCAATACTCTGTATTTGAAAATCACAAATGTTAATTCAGTTTCACAATATTATTGAGTGCTTCACATTCGATAAACCTAAATGAAAATACATCTTTACCCGTTAAAATTGATAATACAAAGAATGTATCCTAACAGTCACATTTGCGTGCTTGTAGATGTTGGCTCCCCGCTGCTCGGACTCTTCCAAAACAATGAATGGTCCTACTACTTGCAAGATAGTAGAACAACAAAATTTTATGCGAAGAAAGTTTAGATCACCTAAGGGGGTAATGTTCCCATTTTAGCTCACATGTATACCTATAATCCATCATATGTATAGTCGTCTAATGAATTAGAGGTGGCCATACGATCATGTCACCTACTTGTTGGATTTTCAGAGTCCAAATGGGGTATGGGTGGAAGGCGAAATATTTCTCACCAAGAATTGTGAATTTGTTTAGGGAATATATGCCACTAACACATGGCAAGGGATTGAATTTCCAGAAGTTCAAGATACGGTTCCTGAAATCAAGAGTTGTAGTGTCATACTAAGAAAGAGATCTAATCCACATTGCAACAAAGATGCTGACCCCAGGGGATTTATTGTTTAAACTTGCAGAAGGGACTCCCACATTTTTGGCCCTTCCTCCAAATACCCTGACACCTACACAGCTGCCATGTAAGAGGGATACGACCCATGGTATATTTGAACAACTACATCATATGTTGCAGCCAATTCCTCATTCATCGCTGAAAGAATAAATCACTCTGTTAGATCCAGAGTAGTCGTCCACACTGTCTGCATTTGACATCCATCTTTCCTAACGAACGGTGTACCTCTGAATGCGATGTTTTATCCATCCTTGTTCAGTAATTAATAAATCACTCCGTTAGATCCAGAGTAGTGGTCCACAGTGTCTGCATTTGACATCCATATTTCCTAACGAACGGTGTACCTATGAATGCGATGTTATATCCTGACACTGATTATTAGATCAGGGTAAGTTACTGGTCCTCGCGCCCTCTTCATCTAAAGGATTATCCTCATCCGTGGTTTCTCTTCCCATCCACAAAAAGTGAATGCTTAGTATAATTAATTCAGCACCAATGTATATATTTTTATTGAAAGATAGTTAACTGTAATCCTTGTTGTGTAATAGAATTATGGAAACACTAAAATAACGAATTCTTACATTTCACATAAAAGCCCATTGTTTATGCCTGGATAAGCGGTACCATTTGATGACTTCTTCATCGTTGAGTACTGTATATTGATTCCACTTCATGGCCTCATGAAAGTCCTACTTATGTGCAATGTTCGTCGACCGTGTTGGCGAGTTTGAACAACTTCAAGACTCTGTATTTGAAAATCACAAATGTTAATTCAGTTTCACAATATTCTTGAGTGCTTCACATTCGATAAACCTAAATGAAAATACATCTTTACCCGTTAAAATTGATAATACAAAGAATGTATCCTAACAGTCACATTTGCGCGCTTGTAGATGTTGGCTCCCCGCTGCTCAGACTCTTCCTGAACAATGAATGGTCCTACTACTTGCAAGATAGTAGAACAACAAAATTTTATGCGAAGAAAGTTTAGATCACCTAAGGGGGTAATGTTCCCCTTTTATCTCACATGTATACCTATAATCCATCATATGTATAGTCGTCTAATGACTTAGAGGTGGCCATACGATCATGTCACCCACTTGTTGGATTGTTAGAGTCCAAATGGAGTACTGGTGCAAAGCGAAATATTTCTCACCAAGAATTGTGAATTTGGTTTAGGGAATATATGACACTAACACATGGCAAGGGATTGAGTTTCCAGAAGTTCAGGATACGGTTCCTGAAATCAAGAGTTGTAGTTTCATACTAAGAAAGAGATGTAATCCACATTGCAACCAAGATGCTGACCCCAGCGGATTTATTGTTTAAACTTGCAGAAGGGCCTCCCATATTTTTGGCCCTTCCTCCAAATACCCTGACACCTACACTGCTGCCATGTAAGAGGGATACGATCCATGGTATATTTGAACAACTACATCATATGTTGCACCCACTTCCTCATTCATCCCCGAAAGAGTAAATCACTCCGTTAGATCCAGAGTAGTCGTCCACATTGTCTGCATTTGACATCCATCTTGCCTAACGAACGGTGTACCTATGAATGCGATGTTATATCCATCCTTGTTGTGTAATTAATAAATCACTCTGTTAGATCCAGAGTAGTGGTCCACGGTGTATGCACTTGACATCCATTTTTCCTAACAAACGGTGTACCTATGAATGCGATGTTATATCCTGACACTGATTATTAGATCAGGGTACGTTACTGGTCCTCGCGCCCTCTTCATCTAAAGTATTATCCTCATCCGTGATTTCTCTACCCATCCACAAAAAGTGAATGCTTAGTATAATTAATTCAGCACCAATGTATATATTTTTATTGAAAGATAGTCAACTGTAATCCTTGTTGTGTAATAGAATTATGGAAACACTAAAATAACGAATTCTTACATTTCACATAGAAGCCCATTGTTTATGCCTGGATAAGCGGTGCCATTTGATGACTTCTTCATCGTTGAGTACTGTATATTGATTCCACTTCATGGCCTCATGAAAGTCCTACTTCTGTGCAATGTTCGTCGACCGTGTTGGCGAGTTTGAACAGCTTCAAGACTCTGTATTTGAAAATCACAAATGTTAATTCAGTTTCACAATATTCTTGAGTGCTTTACATTCGATAAACCTAAATTAAAATACATCTTTACCCGTTAAAGTTGATAATACAAATAATGTATCCTAACAGTCACATTTGTGCGCTTGTAGATGTTGGCTCCACGCTGCTCAGACTCTTCCAGAACAATGAATGGTCCTACTACTTGCAAGATAGTAGAACAACAAAATTTTATGCGAAGAAAGTTTAGATCACCTAAGGGGCTAATGTTCCCATTTTAGCTCACATGTATACCTATAATCCATCATATGTATAGTCGTCTAATGAATTAGAGGTGGCCATACGATCATGTCACCACTTATTGGATTGTCAGAGTCCAAATAGGGTATGGGTTCAAGGCGAAATATTTCTCACCTAGAATTGTGAATTTGTTTAGGGAATATATGCCACTAACACATGGCAAGGGATTGAATTTCCAGAAGTTCAGGATACGTTTCCTGAAATCAAGAGTTGTAGTCTCATACTAAGAAAGAGATGTAATCCACATTGCAACAAAGATGCTGACCCCAGGGGATTTATTGTTTAAACTTGCAGAAGGGCCTCCCACATTTTTGGCCCTTCCTCCAAATACCCTGACACCTACACTGCTGCCATGTAAGAGGGATACGACCCACGGTATATTTGAACAACTACATCATATGTTGCATCCAATTCCTCATTCATCGCTGAAAGAATAAATCACTCCGTTAGATCCAGAGTAGTCGTCCACAGTGTCTGCATTTGACATCCATCTTGCCTAACGAACGGTGTACCTCTGAATGCGATGTTTTATCCATCCTTGTTCTGTAATTAATAAATCACTCCGTTAGATCCAGAGTAGTGGTCCACAGTGTCTGCATTTGACATTCATATTTCCTAACGAACGGTGTACCTATGAATGCGATGTTATATCCTGACACTGATTATTAGATCACGGTAAGTTACTGGTCCTCGCGCCCTCTTCATCTAAAGGATTATCCTCATCCGTGGTTTCTCTTCCCATCCACAAAAAGTGAATGCTTAGTATAATTAATTCAGCACCAATGTATATATGTTTATTGAAAGATAGTTAACTGTAATCCTTGTTGTGTAATAGAATTATGGAAACACTAAAATAACGAATTCTTACATTTCACATAGAAGCCCATTGTTTATGCCTGGATAAGCGGTACCATTTGAGGACTTCTTCATCGTTGAGTACTGTATATTGATTCCACTTCATGGCCTCATGAAAGTCCTACTTTTGTGCAATGTTCGTCGGCCGTGTTGGCGAGTTTGAACAGCTTCAAGACTCTGTATTTGAAAATCACAAATGTTAATTCAGTTTCACAATATTCTTGAGTGCTTCACATTCGATAAACCTAAATTAAAATACATCTTTACCCGTTAAAATTGATACTGCAAAGAATGTATCCTAACAGTCAAATTTGCGCGCTTGTAGATGTTGGCTCCCCGCTGCTCAGACTCTTCCATAACAATGAATGGTCCTACTACTTGCAAGATAGTAGAACAACAAAATTTTATGCGAATAAAGTTTAGATCACCTAAGGGGTTAATGTTCCCATTTTAGCTCACATGTATACCTATAATCCATCATATGTATAGTCATCTAATGAATTAGAGGTGGCCATACGACCATGTCACCCACTTGTTGGATTGTCAGAGTCCAAATGGGGTATGAGTGCAAGGCGAAATATTTCTCACCAAGAATTGTGAATTTGTTTAGGGAATATATGCCACTAACACATGGCAAGGGATTGAATTTCTAGAAGTTCAGGATACGGTTCCTGAAATCAAGAGGTGTAGTGTCATACTAAGAAAGAGATGTAATCCACATTGAAACCAAGATGCTTCCTGGCGGACAAAGGGAAACCAATGGTATATATATAAAGTAAAAAATTCAAGAAAATGTTCTCTTATCTAATGTTTATCACACTATCTAAAGTAACAATGATCCAATGCTTCAGAAACTCTTCCTACCATGAACATGTACTAATATCAGGGCCGTGTTTTCAAGATAATAAATCTTCAACAGATTATGGTTCTGATTTCATATCTACTAAGGTTACCACTTCTCTCAATTGAAAATTACTTTTCTTCAAAGTTTGAAATTATTAGTTGTCTTAAGACAGAAAAATTCTGAATTCTTTTTCCATTGTGATTTTAGAAGCACAGGATGTTATTCTTTCTACAACGAAAAGATGATGAAGTTGGGAGAATAAACACTCTTGCATTCATCGTTATTCTATAAAAATGCTCGACCTAAAAACTGCAGCACAGAAAACCAAAAATTTCCTTAATTTTCAATTAGCAAATACACCAAAAATCAAATTCCACATAAACATTGAAAAAACTCTGCCTTAACATGATGTTCATCACCAAATGTGAGATAGTTGACAGTTTATTCCTGGTCTATTAATCGATTAATAATATTTAAGCACCCACCTGGCTCTTAAGTATTAATGAAATACCATTAATACAGAATAATAAGAACAAAAAATTAATATAAACCCACCGAGAATACTACTTCACACCAAATTGTAATTCTTGCATTAGGTGGAGAAGGTGATGAATCCCCAAAAATAAGCAAACCAAGATTAACATTAATACTAACAGGAAAGGGAAAAATCAGTGATAAAAAAAATGCAAACTCCTAAAATTGATATTGAATTAAATGTCCACAAACTTAGATCTAACTTGCGTGAGAAGGTAACCTCAGCCCAAAGAAGATTGAATTGATTAATATTCTGTTTAGTTAGAATCTCTTTATATTAACATATAAGATTGAGAAACATGGATGATTCTATTGCCATTATTGATGAAATCAGAGTTACGAATCAAATATGAGAACAGTGCAATTAGATTCAAAAGATTGAAAAAGAAAAAGAAAAGTTGTGATTCATATCTAGGGCTTACCTCGTTGATTCATCAAAAAGTAAATACCCAAAATTATGAGAAAGATATCTTAATCCGTCTGGGTGTAGCGAAAGATGAATGGCTGTTAAACTGGGTATGCATGATCTTCAATTCCATTAAATACCAAAGAAGATAAACGGAACTTTGATTCCTTGGGTGCGTTTTTTTATTAGCGTTGGGCGAGGGAAGAGTAATGGGGCTAGCAGTTATTATTCAAAGTCGAACGGGTAAGCGAATGATCGAGTGGGGCTAAAAGGAAGGGAGGGAACCTGGTAAAATCTGAAGGGAGGGAACCTGGTAAAATCTGGACTATTATTTATGTCCCGAAAATGTAGATTAAATCTGGACGGTTCTTTATGCATTCATCGTTATTCTATAAAAATGTTATTTCAAGAAAATGCTCTCTTATCTAATGTTTATCACACTATCTAAAGTAACAATGATCCAATGCTTAAGAAACTCTTCCTACCATGAAAATGTACTAATATCAGGGCCGTCTTTTCAAGATAATGAATCTTCAACAGATTATGGTTCTGATTTCATATCTATTAAGGTTACCATTTCTCTCAATTGAGAAACACTTTTCTTCAAAGTTTGAAATTATTAGTTGTCTTAAGACAGAAAAATTCTGAATTCTTTTTCCATTCTGATTTTAGAAACAGAGGATGTTATTCTTTCTACAACGAAAAGATGATGAAGTTAGGAGAATAAACACTCTTGCATTCATCGTTATTCTATAAAAATGCTAGACCTAAAAACTGCAGCACAAAAAACCAAAAATTTCCTTAATTTTCAATTAGCAAATACACCGAAAATAAAATTCCACATAAACATTGAAAAAACCTCTGCCTTAACATGATGTTCATCACCAAATGTGAGATAGTTGACAGTTTATTCCTGGTCTATTAATCAATTAATAATATTGAAGCACCCACCTGGTTCTTAAGTATTAATGAAATACCATTAATACAGAATAATAAGAACAAAAAATTAATATAAACCCACCGAGAATACTACTTCACACCAAATTGTAATTCTTGCATTAGGTGGAGAAGGTGATAAATCCCCAAAAATTAGCAAATTAAGATTAACATTAATACTAACAGGAAAAGGAAAAATCAGTGATAAAAAAAATGCAAACTTCTAAAATTGATATTGAATTAAATGTCCATAAACTTAGATCTAACTTGCGCGAGAAGGTAACCTAAGCCCAAAGAAGATTGAATTGATTAATATTCTGTTTAGTTAGAATCTCTTTATATTAACATATAAGATTGAGAAACATGGATGATTTTATTGCCATTATTGATGAAATCAGAGTTACGAATCAAATATGAGAACAGTGCAATGAGATTCAAAAGATTCAAAAAGAAAAAGAAAAGTTGTGATTCATATCTAGGGCTTACCTCGTTGATTCATCAAAAAGTAAATACCCAAAATTGTGAGAAAAATATCTTAATCCGTCTGGGTGTAGCGAAAGATGAATGGTTGTGAAACTGGGTATGACTGATCTTCAATTCCATTAAATACCAAAGAAGATAAACGGAACTTTGATTCCTTGGGTGCGTTTTTTTCTTAGCGTTGGGCGAGGGAAGAGTAATGGGGCTAGCAGTTATTATTCAAAGTCGAACGGGTAAGCGAATGATCGAGTGGGGCTAAAAGGAAGGGAGGTAACCTGGTAAAATCTGGACTATTCTTTATGTCCCGAAAATGTAGATTAAATCTGGACGGTTCTTTATGTATTCGAACGGTAGATAACCATCGATGTAGAAAACACCACCGTCCCTTATAATATAGACTAGATTAGTGCCCGGGCTACGCACCGTTTTTTTTTATTTTACCATATTTTTGATTTGGTATGCACGGGGCTTCGCCTGTCTCGTGGCGATGTATTTTTTATTTAGTGTCATCCCGCCCCGTTTAGATGCATTCGATAAGTGAGAAAAGATAGGAAATATGTGCAAATTCTTTTTATTTATTTTCCTTTATTTTTACAGAAATATGTGAGTCTTCCCTCTTTATGTATAATTTTGGAAAGTAGAATCCTAATGTGGTAGGTACTCGACTTGCAAATTGAATTTGGACTTCTATAGAACTCCAAACACAGTAAATTAAGTTTTCCTTTTGAGTTTTAAAATTTTAAACCAAGCATACGTTGTCAAATGCCCTCACCAAAATGCTCGTTTCACAAAACTCAAAAAGGGCTTGTTTCGGTCAATGAAACCGAGGATTAACTTAGTGTGCGATGGTCTTCGTCCTGTCCCATGGCGATGCATTTTTGATTTCGTATGCGCGGGACGTCGACATGGGACTTTGCCCCGTCCCGTGTCGACACTTTTTTCATTTCCGTATTATAATGAGTGTGCATAAATTTAGAAAAAATTAGTGAAGAGTTATATTGCTCTTATTTACCTTGTGCTAGGTCAAAGCTTGAAGTTTTAATGTTGAAACTAAGCTGGCGAAACAATTGGTCAGTTGAAAACTTGTCGTGTTATATTCTTAAACTCCCCAAAAGAAGGCATCCTCGAAGACCAAATGGTAGACGATGAGCGTCAGTGGAACATATTTTGGAGTAAAAATGTCATGTCAAGGATCTCATTAAGATGTATAATTTCTTGAAATAGGACTGTGGCACTGTTTAGATTCCTTGAACTTTAGTCGCCAATTGTTTACGTGTCTCTGTCCGTAATTAATTGCATAATCTAGGTGACATCTCCAATCGTCAACTCTCCATTGACACCGCATTGGGAATTGAGATGATGTTGGAGAACCAATCCACCAGCCATTTCTATATAAGTGATCACACGAAGTGGTAAAAGAATTAAGAATTGGCTTGATTAGTGGGAAGGAAAACCCACAGAAAACGTCGACGCAGAATTCTCTTTTCAGAATCAATTAGGCTCTTAAATTCACGGTTGGTTTCCCAATTGAACACGTACTTTGTTTTTTCTTTTTATGGTAATACACGACACGTTTTTTTTTATTTGAAACGATTTTTTTTTTCATTTTTTGGTGTCAACAATTTCCTTTTTTAACAGGATTTTATTTTTAAAAGTTTCACGTATTAAGTATTCACGTTTTTTTTAATTTATTTAACCGTTTGGACGTGGGTTTTGTCCACCCTTACTAAAATACAATTAAGTATAGGTGTAAACTCGGTGTAACTAAATAATTCAAGCTTAAATTCTAACATAAGTATTGTGTACCTACTTTTATTTTTATCATCGTTACTAACGGACAATTAAGTATTTGATGTATCCAAATTGTAACCAAATTTTAATTATTACAACCAATAGAGTTATGCCAAGTGTCCTCACCATAGCTTCTGCATTAGAAAAGGCCTTTCTAGGCAAATAAAAAGCGAGGGTTTCATCACCGTTTAATGTGAGAGCTTTATTTGTCAAGTCCTTTAAGGGGAAAGATATCAAAGAGTTATATCTCAATCTCTCAATTCAATCCGCAATCAAACAAATAATAATTTGCGAGCCTGATTGAATATAAGAGAGATAACTTGAACGGTACCAAAGACCAATGTTCAAGGATCAATCAATTTCAATCAACAACAAAAGGTTGGATTTACCAATTGATCGATTAAGCGCACAACCTGTGATATTTCAATTATATAAAAAAATATAATATGAAAAACAAATAACACAGACACCAGATGTTTTGTGAACGAGGAAACCGCAAATGCAGAAAAACCTCAGGACCTAGTCCAGATTGAACACCAAATTGTATTAAGCCGCTACAGACACTAGCCTACTACAAACTAACTTCGGTCTGGACTGTAGTTGAACCTTAATCAATCTCACACTGATGCAAGGTACAGTTGTGTTCCTTACGTCTCTGATCCCAGCAGGATACTATGGACTTGATTCCCTTAGCTGATCTTACTCACAATTAAGAGTTAGTACGACCCAAAGTCGAAGACTTGATAAACAAATATGTCTCACACAGAAAAGTCTATAGGAATAGATAAATCGGTCTCCCACAGAAATATCTACGAGTTTTGTTCCGTCTTTTGATAAATCAAGGTGAACAAGAACCAATTGATATACCAGACTTATATTCCCGAAGAACAGCCTAGAAATATCAATCACCTCACAATAATCTTAATCGATTAACGAAACAAGATATTGTGAAATCACTTGTAGGTCTATAACAGTACCTACAATTGTACTAATTGCAAGTATACAGCGTCGAGTCTGTAAACAGGGTAAGTACGAGTTGATCCTCAGGGACAAGGTGGGTGTAACGTGAAGCTTATGGTCTTACTATACTGATTCAAAGTGATAGTAACAACAAGGGGTTTTGTTTGCCGATACGGCTAGATGTTGATTATGTAACACAAAATAGAAAAGCAGATTGTAAACAAAGGTGTGAAAGAGCACTAGGGTAGTTGAATCCACCTCCTAATCCTATGCTAAGGCAATACTTATTCAAATTATGTTCTTGTTCCTTTCCAGAGAAGAATACAATGAATGATTTATCAGCTACTCTCACTAACTCATCCCTAGTATAAGTTGTCTTCTTACAGTACAACCTATCACAGGTTCATTCGATCAAAAAGTTAACTAATCCTTCCTATATCAACTAAGCACAGATCTTCTTCCAAAGAGGTCTCTAATGGATGATTTATCAACCAATCTCCCTAACTCACCCCTAGTATAAGCTGTCTTCTTACAGTACAACCTATCACATGCTCATTTGGTCTATTAGCTAACTATCAATCCTAAATCAATTTAAGCACATCAAGAACAACAACATGAAAACTGACTATCTTAGCATACAATCAAGGGCTTCATCTAAACCCTAGTTATTGAATTAGAACATTATGAAAATACTGAGAACAAATAAAAATCTACAGCTTGGAGCACCGGCTAATCCGGGCATGAATATTACACATAACTCTCATCCCTATTTATACACAATTTCCACTCAATCACTTAGAATTTGATAATTAGAGAATACCCACTCACCCAAAAGATGTTTTCTGACGAACCTCTTCTGCAATTCGACTTTACAGATCCTTGATTTGATGCTTGATTTAGCTGTGAAGAAACCCTAGCCTTATCTCTCTCAATCATAGATTTTAGGGTTATTGTTTTTGATAAGGGAGAAGATAAGACGGAGGGAGATAGAAACTAGGAGATTGATTGATGGCTTTTGCGAAAGTGGCTGTGCTCAGAAGTGGTCGGGAGTGGAGGTGATTGATAGAGGTGTACTGGGAGTTTTTGCAGAGCTTGGAGAAGATGAGAACGAAATGGAGTAAGTGTTTGGCTTTTTCTCGAATAAGGGAGGAGACAAGACGCTAAGGTGTTAGGCGGGAGTAGCAGATGTCGATGTACCACAGGGATATGTTGTTGGATGCTTAGTAGTTGTATAAAATCTGACGTCTCAGGGTGGAACGGGTTTGGTCTTGGATTTTGGGTTTTATCTCTTGGAAGATATTCTCCTAGACCCAAACCTGCTCTCAAAGCTTTTATCTCAAGCCCACGCCTAGCTTTGGGTCTTACAAACAACATTCTTCACTTGCGGATGAGGTGCAAACAATATTCTTCACTGCTTTCTAGCGGAAGCTTTGTCGTCTCTCTCTCTCATTGTCTCTACTTTTGTGCTCTTTTGGCTCCTTAATTCATTCAAGCTTTATTTTACTACCTAAAAACACAGAATTAATTAGTACAAGAATTTATTCTTGAAAACAATGAAAACACAGAATTTGAGATAATATATGATTTTAAAGCGCAAAAGATGAGTTAATTGCCAATAAAATGGTGTAGAAATATGCACTATTTGGCACTCATCAAATACCATCAAACCTGAATTTTACTTGTCCTCAAGTGAAACAAAAATTAGGAAATCCTAATTATACCATTGTCGTTGGTCTATCGAATGCATTTAGCGTATACACTAAGCCTTTAAACCCCTAGGTGTCCCTAGTTGGACGAGTTGTAGTCTCGTGAGGGTTTACCATAGGTGTACCCACAAAACCTTCTCCAACTTCAGAGCATAATGGAGTCATAAGCATCCAAGGAGCTACGAGGACATAGAGTTTCTGCATGCTAGAAACAAGAAGTTAGAAATACCAAAGAACACATTCTCATCCTTAAGAGTTGAGCGAGAAATAACCATATCATATGAAAGTATTCGGGTTCGAGAGTGATCACAAGCCTCGACTTCTGCCTCACCAATAGGGTTTTATGATAATTGCACTCAAAAAGACCGCTTTTTTAGTCTATCATATGTGCAGACAGGAATAAAGAGAGAAATCCTGCACACGTTTAATGGTGGAAAGGAAAACCTTCCAAAATAATTTCTGGAGACTCCACAGAATTGTGGACAAAAAGAATCTTTTTCTGGTGATCTCTAAGAAAGGAAATCAATCATTATCAAGGATGGGAGTACTCACTTACCTTCACATCCGATCGGCAATCAACACCACTCTCACAACATCCATAGAAACGTCTTCAATCCTCGGTCTTAGGTCTTCAACTGTTGATGATGAACTTTTGAATTCCTTAGAACCTTGACAATTTCTAATTCTTCTCTTCAATTTCTTGTTGCTTGAATTTTCCTCTTAATTTCTCTTCTTTACCATGGTGTTTATTAAACAAAACTAACAAGAAACTGTAATAAATATTTTATTTATTTATTATTATTATTATTTTTTCATTTTTTTTAATATTAACACAAACAGAAAATAACAAAATAATAATGAAACTACTAAAGCCATGGATGAAGGACTTTATCACTAAACTCTTCACAACCTGTATTGTCTTGATTTTATGAACTTCACTAATTCTCATCTTATTTTCTGTTTTTCTTTGCTCTTGTAAAATACCTCTTCAAATGTGTATAGAATTCTGCTTTTTGTACTGTATCTTCACTTTGAATTGGAACTTTTTACTTTTCCTTGAATTGTTGCGTGTAAACCTCGGACTATTTCAACTTTCTTCAAATACTCTGACGTTGTTATGCTCGTTGATGATGATGTGTTTCTATGGATCTGTTGATGTTGTTGAGAGAGAGAGTGGTGCCAACTGCAAATCAAACTACAAGAAGGAGTTTTCATCTTTAGACGTCATCCTCATGATTGACGGAATTAGCACTCAAGAGATCAAAAGTATTGCTGAAAGTGGTGCGAAGTTGGGTATCTCACCATTCCTACCCGGAATTTACGTACGGTGACACATACTCTAAAAGGACTTTTTAGATAGTCACAAAAATTGAAGGTCGGTGCCTCGCTTGATGTAAAAATAGGTAGTCTCCACTAAGGGTGATCACAATTATACTACCCAATATCTTTGCATCACCTAATTAGCCCTCCGGCATGGTTAAATCCAACTTTAACGCTCTAACAACTAAGAAACCCGATTATGTTCTCCAGTACTTCCAAGTTCAGTTATTTCGGTCAGACTCTCTATGTAAACATTGCTAGAAGCATGCTAGTGACTCTAAAAGCTCTAAAAGTTGGAGGTTTTATGCAAATATTTGCAAAAAAATTGAAAATATTGGTAGGTCTATAACAAAGTCGAGTCTGTAAACAGGGTCGAGTGTATAAAACCTCCAACTTTTGATGAGACTGTAAACAACGTCGAGTGCATAAAACCTCCAACTTTTGATGATTGCATAAAACCTCCAAGTTTTTGATGAGTGCATAAATATTTGATGAGTGCCAAATGGTGCATATTTCTACACCTTTTTATTGGCAATTAACTCATCTTTTGCGCTTTAAAATCACATATTATCCCAAATTCTGTGTTTTCATTGTTTTCAAGAATAAATATTTGCACTAATTAATTTTGCGTTTTTAGGTACTAAATAAAGCTTGGATGAATGGATAAGCCAAAAGAGTGGAGAATTGGTGACAACGGAAGAGAGACAACAGAGACTCGCGCTAGAAGGCAAGTGAAGAATGTCTTTTGCACCTCATCCGCAAGTGAAGAATGTTGTTTGCAAGACCCAAATCTAGGCGTGGGCTTGAGATAAAAGCTTTGAGAACGGGTTTGGACCTAGGAGAAGATCTTCCAAGAGATAAAACTCATAATCCAAGACCAAACCCGTTCCACCCTGAGACGTCAGATTTTATACAACTGCTAAGCATCCAACAACATATCCGTGCGGTACATAGACATCTGTTACTTCCGCCTAACACCCTAGGGTCTTGTCTCCTCCCTTATTCGAGCAAAATTTAAACACTTCCTCCATTTCGTTCTCATCTTCTTCAAGCTCTGCAAAAACTCCCAGTTCACCTCCATCAATCACCTCCACTCCCGACCACTTCTGAGTACAACCACCTTCTTAAGAGCCATCAATAAATCTCCTAGTTTCTATCTCTCTCCATTTTATATTCTCGTTTATCAAAAACAGTAACCCTCGAAGCTATGATTGAGAGAGATAAGACTAGGGTTTCTTCACAGCTAAAGCAAACATCAAATCAAGGAGTTGTAAAGTTGAATTGCAAAAGGGGTTTGTCAGAAAACGCGTTATTGGTAAGTGGGTGTTCTCTAAATTATCAAATTCTAAGTGATTGAGTGAAAATTGTGTATAAATAGAGAAGGCAGTGTAATGAAAAACTCATGCCTGGATTAGCCGGTGCACCAAGTTGTAGATTTTTGTTTGTTCTCAGTATTTGCGTCATGTTCTAATTCAATAACTAGGGTTTAGATGAAGCCCTTGATTGTATGCTAAGATAGTCGGTTTTCATGTTGTTGTTCTTGATGTGCTTAAATTGATTAAGGATTGATAGTTAGCTAATAGACCAAATGAGTCTGTGATAGGTTGTACTATAAGAAGACAGCTTATACTAGGGGTGAGTTAGGGAGATTGGTTGATAAATCATCCATTAGAGACCTCTCTGGAAGAAGATCTATGCTTAGCTGATATAGGAAGGATTAGTTAGCTTTTTGATCGAATGAACCTGTGATAGGTTGTACTGTAAGAAGACAGCTTATACTAGGGGTGAGTTAGTGAGAGTAGCTGATAAATCATTCATTATATTCTTCTCTGGAAAGGAACATGAACATAATTTGAATAAGTATTGCCTTAGCATAGGATTAGGAGGTGGATTCAACTACCCTAGTGCTCTTTCACACCTTTGTTTACAATCTGCTTTTCTATTTTGTGTTACATAATCAACATCTAGCCGTATCGGTAAACAAAACCCCTTGTTGTTACTCTCACTTTGAATCAGTATAGTAAGACCATAAGCTTCACGTTACACCCACCTTGTCCCTGAGGATCAACTCGTACTTACCCTGTTTACAGACTCGACGATGTATACTTGCAATTAGTACAATTGTAGGTACTGTTATACACCTACCGAGTTTTTGGCGCCGCTGACGGGAAATTGGCAAAGGGGGTAGTTAGATTATAAGTTTTGTCTTTATTGAATTGTAATTTAGGAATCATATAGTTGCATTTCTTTTTTGGTTTTTTTTCATCTGTTTTTGTCATGTTTCATTCATATCATCTTCATATGTAATATAAATATTGTTTGTCCGGTAGTTTTTGTATTTCATTTAGATCTTGTTTTTAATTTTCTACCACAACATTTAGGACTTTAATTTGTTTTACAAAATCTTTGTACTTTAGCCTTTTGAATTTGCATCTTAGTTAGGAATTGTATATAATCTTCCTTTTCTTTTCTTTTTGTCAGTATTGTTCTGATAATTTATACCTGTGTTCCTGTTTTTATTTGATTTTTGTTTCGCCATAAGTTTGTCTTTAGTGTATTAGTCCTGCAGCTGTATTGTGTAGAAAACTAGGCATTTTCCCCTTAGCTTAGGTATAGCAGTCTTGTAGCAGTAGGTGGAAATTTACTTTGTCCTGTAGCTTTTACATTTTTGGGTTAGGTCGTCTTGTCTGTAGCTATTAGTTTTACTTAGTGTTGTATTTAACCTTTCTTATAATTTAGATTTTACTTTCTGTCAGTAGCCTGTATTTGAATCCACATATGCCGCATCTTTTTCACCTTTGTACATTATAGTATAAATCAACTTTGTTGTTGCGGCATATTTTTATACTATCCGTTCTAGAGTCTTAGTTAGTGTTACCTTTTCTCTTAGCATTTCCTTGTCAATTAATATATTTAGCATCTGGTTTGTGTTTTAGTCGTAGTTCAGAGTCTCATATAGATTGCATAATAATTGTTTTCTGATTTAGGCTAATTTGGTCATAGTTCAGTATAATTTGTACATAGCTTTTAGTTAGTTCATTTTTCTGCACATAGTTGCACCTAATTAATCGTTGTTCTAATCTTGTCCTGTAGCTAATTGTGCCACTTAGTCTGTATAAAGATCGCATAATAGGAGTTTGCCGTAGCTGCTCGTTGTGCTGCCAGTGTAAGTTATCAGTTCCCTTGGCGTGTACATAAGTTTGTTCTTTTTAGTTTAAATTATTAGGTCCTAATACTTGTAATTTGTCCCGCAGCTCGTTTTGGTTCAAGTCACTTCTGTTCGTTTGCTTTCATTTAATATGAATCAAGTTAGCAATCTGTAGGTTCTGAGTGTTTTAATATTTTAACATTTCATTTTTGTTGTTACTGTAAGTAGCTTTTAGAGTTAGTATTAGTTAGTATTTGGTGTTAACTTTCGTTGGTATCAGTGTTGCATTACCCCCAAGGTTTGAAAAACGGCCGTTTTTCTCGAAAAAACGTCGGTTATGACGCTCACGCCCATATACCGTGCCCGTGAGGCTCACCAACACGCTTACCTAAATAACACCGATAAATAGGAAAAAATGGCGTTATTTAGACCCGTTATAACCGTTTTCACACCTGTGATTACCGTTTTTCTAAAATTAATATTTCAGTTTTTTTCTTCTAAATAACATTTTAACACACGTTTTTTACACCATATTTTCCGTTTTCATACCGGTTAAACCCGTTTTTAAGGAAAAAACTTTGAGTTGGAGAAATTCTTATACAATTTTTAATTTCAAACTTACAACTAAAATTTCATAAATAATCATTAAACACTTCAAATTTTATAAACTTACAATAAGTAACCTAGTGACAGTAGTGCTTGAAATTTTAAACTTAGACAAACCAACTTGTACCGTCATTTTTTTCCGACTTATTCAAGTATTTTCTGTTTTCTCGACGATTCTCAGTTGATTCCTCCTCCTCTTCCTCCGCCTCATATTGGTTCGCGTAATGCATTTGGCTGTCGTAGTTAACAATATCGTCATCTTCATAACCATAGTCTTCTTCCTCATTATCATTACGATTATCTACTTCATTATTGATATTAATATTGGAATTATACTCTTCATTAATTCCTCGGGTATCTTCTTCTGGACGATCTTCAGTGTAATGAAAATTGTATATGGGATTTTCATTTTCATGACCTTGTGTATTGTCTCCAAATGTTAGGTTACCAAAGTCATAAACAAAGTTACTCACTGGCAACCTTTGATATGAGATTTCAACTTCTGGATCATGTCATTCGTATGGTGGAGGGAGAGGCTCTGGATTATTAGCTGCTTCCTCTTCCAATTCATTTAAACAATGTTCTTCCTGAGGTAAAACTGGTGTTTCATCATCCCCTGCTATCCAATCAAGCATATTTTCATCTGTCAGCAGGCTATGAACATCGTGGACATCGATGTTATGTCGCTTTGCTTTACCTTGAACTCTTTGCTGCTCCAATCTTAAATTGTAATGAACATATACCAAATCGTTTATTCTTGACGAAACTAAACGGTTGCGTAGTTTGGTGTGAATTCTTTCAAACACACTCCAATTCCTCTCGGATCCAGACGATGTGTTTTTCTGGCTTAGTATCTTTACCGCGATCCTCTGGAGTGATGGAAACTGAGCACCGTATGACAACCACCAGCTTACAGGATCACCTTGCAGAGCAGCCAATCTTGCTGATGGTGATGCAAATTGGCCTTGCATCATTTGCATTCTTCCCGCCTAAAAATATCAAAAACTGTGAATAGAAATTCATATAATTACGAAATTAATTGTTAATAAAAATTCACACCTCTAGCATGCATGTCACTTGTTCTTGAGGGCTACTAATCATTTTTGATATAACTTCACTGAGACAAATTTGGGGCTGAGAAATTTCATTGTTGATGAGATTGGCTGCTGGGTTGTAGATATAATATGGATTCAGAAAATGCGCTGCAGCATGAAGAGGATAACTCAACTGATCTTTCCATCGTCGGTTAATCACACCTACAATAGAATTATTTCTAGTTTTACCCAAACCCCTTTCTATAGTTTCCACACATGTAGCAAGTGCATGAAACAAATAACCCATGGTAGGTTTATCTGAATCCAAGAAACGGATCATTTTCAATAAAGGACCAATCATGCATGCATTTTGGCATGTGTGCCAAAACATCTCATTCAAAATAATGTTTTTCACATCTTTAGCCGTACGAGTTTTTCCTTCTGGCGAGTTCACAAATTCTTGGTCTACAAAGGGGAACTTTTCAGTATCTTCCAACATTAAATCCAACACATGAGCTGCACAAGGTACCCAAAAAAATGTACCATACTCTATGGCCAATCTCATACCTATTAAAACAAAATGAGAAATGAATTAATAATATATAAAAATAAACAACTGTAATTAAATTAAGTTGTAATAGTTACCTGCGGCTTTGAATTGGGATCCTTAAATCAGTTACTATTTTGAACAATATTTGTCGGACCAATATCTTCTATAACCGGTCTGAACAAACTCATCAAATACTATGCTCGATGTCAACGCTTTTCAAAAATGCTGTCCCATGGCCACTGTAAACTAAGAAGTTTACAATCGTATGGTTATTTTTGTTTTTCCAACCATCTGACATGAGTGTACACCCATACTCTCTCCAATAATTTCGTTGGACCGACACCACATCCTTCTGAATCCTTTGTTTTTCCTGCCTTAATAATGGGTTCGACAACTTATAGGAAGACGGAGCTCTGTATGATTTTCCGAAATTTGCAACTGCATTGAATGCCTCGTGGTACTGAGTTGAGTTTGCCACATTGAAGGGAATATCATTAGCATAGAAAAAACGTCCAACAGAAGAATCAACTTTTTCCCGGCATGTTTTACTTCTCCCAAAATTCGCCATGCTAGGTTGAGAATCCCTATTAGTATTATATTGTTCTCCCATATCTACAGACATCCTAGGTTCTTGGTGTGGTGTACGCATTGAAGAACTAGGTATGTCCATAGAGGCCTGTGGACGCTGTGATGTACCTTCTCCGGCATTAGTATTCTTACTTTTTCGTCCAAAAAGGTTCTTCAACTTCGATAACCCGCCCATTTTCTTTTGTGTTACCGGCGCTTGTTCTTCTTCATCTATATCATGCACAGGGTTCCACGGTTCATTTTCATACATATCTTGAATTTTTGTATCTTCATATTCAGTTTCTGGTACTCGTTGCTGTTATTTTTGTTTCTGTCTTGCACCCATACTTTTGCTAAATTTTTAATCTCAGGTGGCACATGCATGAAGGGAGTAATTGTACCTCTTTGTTGTGCCAAATGCATTTTGAAACGCGAAATTCCCGCAGACACTTCTTTTTCACAAAAATTACACTTCAACTTTTTACCATCACTCGTTACAGTACAATATGCATGAAAAACATCTCGTTTTGCAGATGTTGATCCTTCCATTATATTCTGTAAGTAGGAAATTTCACATAGCAATAAGTGATATATATCAATTCATCATGCCATTTTTTTTTATAAAGAAACAATGATTTTTTACGTGCCAACTGATTCAAGTTGATGGACTATTTAATTATGAATATTAACATTTATTAAAACATTTCTTAAATAAATGATAATAAAATGAACAAAAAATCTATATTTCTTAAAACATTTCTTAGATAAAAATGAAACATTTATTAAGTAAATATACGTTAATAGAATGAAACATTTCTTCACTTAACATTTCTTAAATATTTCTCAAACATCATGAAAGAAAAAAACATCGATATTTCTCAAACATCTATATTCACTACTCTAACATCATGAAAGAAAAAAAACGACAATAAATAAATTAATAACGTATTAATAAATTATATCTCTAATTGAATGAAAAATCTACAAAAAATAATTAATATTACCTCTTAAACTTGTATTTGAGAAATTCAAAATGTAAAGCATTCCTTTGAGCAAGAACCAGAGAACCAGAGGTATTGATTTCATTTCAATTCTCTTCTTGTCCTTTTAAAGCATTCCTTTGGGCAAGAAGACATAATAGCTAGCAAATCGAGATATTCTTGAAACATTTGGAATCTCGTTGCATGCGTATATAAGCACAGGATAGCTATATCTTTGATCATGAAACCAACTACTCTTTTTACTTTTTTTTTTTGTTTTATTTCTTGAACTTTTGAGTCTGAACTCTAAAGTACAGACCACATGTAGCATATACTGTACACACCTCCAAATGCAAAAGAAAAAGATAAATCGACTCCCTGACTTCCCTCTCTCACTCTATTTTTCTCTAGCTAGTCTCTGACTCTCTTCCTGTTGCATTCCTTGTTGGTTAGTCTTGTAGCAAGTAGCTAAGAGCCTAGGAGTATTATTTGACAACAAAGTTTTGACTGCTTTTGAATTCGAATATGCATTATTGAAATATTGGGGAATGCATTGAACTATCCGAGTGACAACTTGAACATATCAAGTGGATAGTGATAGTATGCGTGTATAAATATTGTCGGTAGACGATAACTACAATGCATTGTTATAAGTCATAGACTTAGGGTTGTGAATTTTACTAGATATCCATAAATTTGTATGTTAAAAACCCATAAACAAATAAATAAAAAATCAAATAAATAAATTAATTAAACCAAAAAAAATGAAAAAACGTAGTAACAACGTTATTTAGACCCGTTGTAACCGTTTTCACAGCTGTAATTACCATTACATAGGAAATTCAGATCACAAATTATTTATTTTTCTTATTTAACCGTTATCACACCCGTTATTTTAAAAAAACGTCAAAAAAACACGTTTTATTCTTATATAACGCGTTTTTGAAAAACGTGCTCACACCCGTCAAAACACGTTATAACGGTCACGCCTGGTACCTGTGACCTGGGCCGTGACCCGTTTTTCGAACCTTGATTACCCCTTTGCTTTTCAGTTTTAGGAATTGTTTATATAATCATTTTGTAAATATGCATACATAGTCTA
The DNA here is from genome assembly GCF_003573695.1 of Papaver somniferum. Lineage (NCBI taxonomy): Eukaryota > Viridiplantae > Streptophyta > Magnoliopsida > Ranunculales > Papaveraceae > Papaver > Papaver somniferum. Next base: position 185,393,071 of record NC_039358.1, read on the forward strand.
TAGGTTCAGTCAAATTTGATTGTGCAGTGTGCTTTATCGTTTACATCGGTCTCCTCCATTTTAGGTACTGAATTCTCTTGGGATTGTTAGGATCTTCAGAGATTGGTGGACACACCAAGGAGTAAAAGGAAAAGAGTTAACAACTGATTTACCTGTCTCTCTACTCCTGGTTTATTGCTGGAGCCTGGAGGTAAGTGTATCTAAACATACTGTGGTTGTGTTTAAGTGGTTTGTATCACCGGATTGGTATATTGTCAAGGCTCAGTTGCATATTCTCATGATCCATTGTTAATGCCGTTACACATATTTAAGTCTGCCTATTTGAAATCCCATTCCCCGTTGTTGACACATCTGTCCAAGCTGAGACAATGGGTGATGTTATCAATCGACCCCGTACTCTCCAGGAGTACATGTATCCCAAAAGAACAGGTATGTCATCATGTATTGTCTTATCCCAAACCGATAATCATTTTGAAATAAATGCAAGCATGATACAAATACTTCCAATATTTCGAGGGGGTGATTCTGAAAACCCCAATCATCATGTAAGAGAGTTTGAACAAATTTGTCGGACTATGCAATCTGGCCATATGTCCGAAAACTCTCTGAAATTGCGTCTGTTTACATTTTCTTTAAAGGAAAGGACTAAAACATGGTTTTAAAGTTTGAGACCGCAATCAATCACCACTTGGGAACAACTTACAAATCAATTTTTAAGAAAATTCTTTCCACATCATAAGACCATAACTATCCGTCAAAGTATTAACTATTTTGTCCAGTCATATGGAGAGACTCTTTTTTGTTATTTTGAACGTCTTAATGATTTTTTGAGTGAATGCCCTCACCATGGCTTTGAGAAGTGGAGACTAGTCGCCATTCTTTATGAGGGACTGGATTTTAAGTCTCGAGCCATGGTTGAGTCTATGTGTAATGGTGAATTTCTTGATAAAACTGTGAATGATGCATGGTGGTTTTTAGCTGAGAGTGCAGACAACCCGTCAATGGGAATCCATTAGGGAGACCAGGATATTGTCACATGATATTGGCAACCCTCATGAGTCACATCCTGATTTTAACTCTGATACAAGCATTAACTGCATGACTAGGAGAAGCGAAGCTCTAGAAAAGTGTAGAGATACAAATATTATTGTCTCCAAGTCATGTGCCCAAACTGAACTCCATGTTTGTATGTCATGTGATTGCTCAGACCATTTGAATGAAAATTGCCCTAAATTGCATGCCCTGTAGCATTGTAAAACACATCATGATAATGTTCTTCATGAAACACAAGGTACCTACTCACAGAATCACAGTCCTAGATTGGAAAATCCCTGTTACAATGATGATGATGAATTAAATTTTGAATATAGTATGTCTAGTCCTACTCATGCAACTGCTATTGAAAATGAACCTCGTCTAGAGGAAAATGAGTGGACTGAGGACACCACAACTGTTAACAGGGAAGAGTATGCATATTACTCTGATGATGATATGCTGTTAGAAGAGCTAGTTCTTCTTGAAGATTCAATTTTGAAGTCACATGACTCTGAAATGCTAGACCATAGTGTAGAGACCTACATTGATAATGTTTCTTCTAATGTGGATATTCATCACAATCCGGATAATTTTGGTGCTAATTTGGGTCTTGTGCAGTTGTCTTGTGAAGAAGAGCATAACACACAACTTGTGTATGACTTTGGAAAGGTTGAATTCTCCGTAGACATTAATAATTCTATGCATGAAAATGATTTCAATATGTCTGATTCCCTACCTAAGTCACAATCTGATGTTTCTTCTGACGATCCTATGATTGAGATGAAAATTTTGGATGATGATGATTCTGAAGTGGGATTTGATGTTTTGTTCTTTGAATGTAAGCATGATTTACCTGTTTCTGACTTACAGAGAATATGTGATGGTACTAATGGTCTTATACATGAAAACAACTTAGATGTGCCTACTTTCTTGCCTAAGTCACAAATTGAGATTCTTCCACCCAACCTAGATTTGGTTTGTAACAAAACTGCAAAACCAACTTTTCTAAGAATACCTAATCTAGGATTGGAACTGTGTGCTTCCCAAGTCCTCTTGGACTACTTTTCGGTTAAATATGATACCTATGAGGAGCCACAGTTGAAATGCATAACTCTGCATGTTCCTAACAAAGTCCATTTTGAGTTAGACCTTGTGCATGACGAACCCCTAAAATTGCAAGATTTTGTGTCTAAAAGTATATCCGTTGAAAAATCCAGGTTTGAGGGTAGCTCATTTTGTTTTGCAGTCTCACTTGTATTTTTGTCCTATTATAATTGTGTGAAGCTGTCGAAATTTCTGCATTCCGTCTTTTGGGTTGATCCTCAAATCTTTAGAATGTTAATGTATGGTGAATTCTCCCTGTATATAATCCAGTAGGTAATGTTATATTTTCTATCATGTATATATTGTGCTAATCCAATATGATCTCAGCTGAAAATGTTGGATTCTAGCCTTGAATAATGAAGCTCTAAATCTTGCTTTCGTCGATATCCGGTAATCTCTTCCCTTTTCTCTACTCGGCATAGTTCTCATGGTTTGTGGTTGTTTAAATTCTTATCATCTTTTGAAACATCGAGGACAATGTTAGATTTAGGTGTGGGGGAGTATTTTGCATATAGAGTTTTTAGTCTTTTGTGTTTTAATCAAAAAAAAAATAAATAAAATAAATAAATCTTTGTAAATTTTTGCATAAAACCTCCAACTTGTAGAGATTTTAGAGTCATTAGCATGCTTCTATCTATGTTTACATAGAGAGTCTGACCGAAATAACTGAACTTGGAAGTACTGGAGAACACAATCGGGTTTCTTAGTTGTTAGAGTATTAAAGTTAGATTTAACCATGCCGGTGGGCGAATTAGGTGTTGCAAAGATATTTGGTAGTAGAATTGTGATAACCCTTAGTGGAGACTACCTATTTTTACATCAAGCGAGGCACCAACCTTCAATTTTTGTGACTATCTAAAAAGTCCTTTTAGAGTGTGTGTCACCGTAAGTAAATTCCGGGTAGGAATGGTGAGCTACCCAACTTCGCACCACTTTTAGCACTATTTTTGATCTCTTGAGTGCTAATTCCGTCAATCATGAGGATGACGTCTAAAGATGAAAACTCCTTCTTGTAGTTTGATTTGTAGTTAACACTATTCTCTCTCTCGAAAAAATCAACAGATCCATAGAAACACATCATCATCAACGAGCAGAGCAACATCAGAATACATGAAGAAAGTTGAAATAGTCCAAGCTTTACATGCAACAATTCAAGGAAAAGTAAAAAGTTCCTATTCAAAGTGAAGATACGGTACAAATGGCAGAATTCTATACACATTTGAAGTGGTATTTAACAAGAGCAAAGAAAACAAAAAAAGATGAGAAATAGTGAAGTTCATAAAATCAAGACAATACAGGTAGCGAAGAATTAAGTGATAAAGTCCTTCATTCATGGATTTAGTAGTTTCATTATTTATTTTCAGTTTGTCACTATGTTTTAAGTTTAATAATAAAAAAAAACTATAGTTTGCTTTTAGTTTTGTTTAATAAACACCATGGTAAAGAAGAATTTAAGAGGAAAATTCAAGCAACAAGGAAATTGAAGAGAAGAATTACAAGTTGTCAAGGTTCTAAGAAATTTAAGAAGTTCATCATCAACAGTTGAAGACCGAAGACTGAAGACGTTTCAATGGATGCTATGAGAGTGGTGTTGATTGCCGATCAGATGTGAAGGTAAGTGAGTACTCCCATCCTTGCTAATGATTGATTTCCTTTCTTAGAGATCCTCAGGAAAAGATTCTTTTTCCCACAACTTAGTAGAGTCTCCAGAAATTATTTCGGAAGGTTTTCCCTTCCTACCATTCAACGTGTGCAGGATTTCTCTCTTTATTCCTGTCTGCACACATGAGAGACTAAAAAAACGGTCTTTTTGAGTGAAATTATCATAAAACCCTATTAGTGAGGCAGAAGTCGAGGCTTGTGATCACTCTCGAACCCGAATTCTTTCATATGGTATGGTTACTTCTCGCTCAACTCTTAAGGATGAGAATGCGTTCTTTGGTATTTCTAACTTCGTGTTACTAGCATGCAAAAACTCTATGTACTCATAGCTCCTTGGATGCTTAGGACTCTGATACGCTCTGAAGTTGGAGAAGGTTTTTTGGGTACACCTCTGGTAAACCCTCACGAGACTACAACTCGTCCACTAGGGACACCTAGGGGTTTAAAGGCTTAGTGCACACGCTAAATGCATTTCGATAGACCAGCGACAGTGGTATAGTTAGGATTTCTTAATTTCTGTTTCACTTGAAGACAAGTAAAATTAAGGTTTGGGGGTATTTGATGAGTGCCAAATAGTGCATATTTATACACCTTTTTATTGGCAATTAACTCATCTTTTGCGCTTTAAAATCACATAATATCCCAAATTCTGTGTTTTCATTTTTTTCAAGAATAAATATTTGCACTAATTAATTTTGCGTTTTTAGGTACTAAATAAAGCTTGGATGAATGGAGAAGCCAAAAGAGCGTAGAATTGGTGACAACGGAAGAGAGACAACAAAGAATCGCGCTAGAAGGCAAGTGAAGAATGTCTTTTGCACCTCATCCGCAAGTGAAGAATGTTGTTTGCAAGACCCAAAGCTAGGCCTGGGCTTGAGATAAAAGCTTTGAGAACGGGGTTGGGCCTAGGAGAAGATCTTCCAAGAGATAACACCCAAAATCCAAGACCAAACCCGTTCCACCATGAGCCGTCAGATTTTATACAACTGCTAAGCATCCAACAACATATCCGTGTGGTACATCGACATCTGCTACTCCCGCCTAACACCCTAGCGTCTTGTCTCCTCCCTTATTCGAGCAAAAGCTAAACACTTCCTCCATTTCGTTCTCATCTTCTCCAAGCTCTGCAAAAACTCCCAGTTCACCTCCATCAATCACCTCCACTCCCGACCACTTCTGAGCACAGCCACCTTCTCAAGAGTCATCAATCAATCTCCTAGTTTATATATCTCTCCATCTTATCTTCTCCCTTATCAAAAACAGTAATCCTAGAAGCTATGATTGAGAGAGATAAGACTAGGGTTTCTTCACAGCTAAAGCAAACATCAAATCAAGGAGCTGTAAAGTTGAATTGCAGAAGGAGTATGTCAGAAAACGCGTTATTGGTGAGTGGATGTTCTCTAAATTATCAAATTCTAAGTGATTAAGTGAAAATTGTGTATAAGTAGAGAAGGCAGTGTAATGAAAAACTCATGCCCGGATTAGCCGGTGCACCAAGCTGTAGATTTTTGTTTGTTCTCAGTATTTTCATAATGTTTTAATTCAATAACTAAGGTTTAGATGAAGCCCTTGTTTGTATGCTAAGATAGTCAGCTTTCATGTTGTTGTTCTTGATGTGCTTAAATTGATTTAGGATTGATAGTTAGCTAATAGACCAAATGAGCCTATGATAGATTGTACTGTAAGAAGACAGCTTATACTAGGGGTGAGTTAGGGATATTGGTTGATAAATCATCCATTAGAGACCTCTCTGGAAGAAGATCTGTGCTTAGTTGATATAGGAAGGATTAGTTAGCTTTTTGATTGAATGAACCTGTGATAGGTTGTATTGTAAGAAGACAGCTTATACTAGGGGTGAGTTAGTGAGAGTAGCTGATAAATCATTCATTGTATTCTTCTATGGAAAGGAACAAGAACATAATTTGAATAAGTATTGCCTTAGCATAGGATTAGGAGGTGGATTCAACTACCCTAGTGCTCTTTCACACCTTTGTTTACAATCTGCTTTTCTATTTTGTGTTACATAATCTACATCTAGCCGTATCGGCCAAGGTTTTTAAATCGTAAATCGAATCGTGAATCGTTTTTGTATTTTTATGAAACAAATCGTATATTGAATAGTGAAACGTAGATTCATATTTCATTATTGAATCGCTATATATTAATATGTATGCCTATAAATATTACTGAACTAAATAAAAAATGTTATAAGTTTTGACCTTTGATCCTATAAATTGAAAGTAAGTTCAACATAATCATCAACAACTGATATGGTTTAGTGGTAAAGGTTGCGCACCTACACACCTGAGGTTTCAGGTTCGATTCTCTCTACCGTTTAAGTTTTTACTAACATTAATTTCTAAATTTCCATTAGAAACGAATACGCTGACTTGGTCAACGATTCAGGAAAAATTGAAAAATGCGATTCTGGTGGTGTTCGATTCAGAGCAACGATTCAGATCGATATGGGATTAAATGACGCGAATCGTTCGAGTCAACTCGTGACTCGATTCAGAGCAACGATTCAGATCGATATGGGATTAAATGACGCGAATCGCACGAGTCAACTCGTGACTCATACGAGTTTAAAAACCTTGGTATCGGCAAACAAAACCCCTTGTTGTTACTCTCACTTTGAATCAGTATAGTAAGACCATAAGCTTCACGTTAAACCCACCTTGTCCCTGAGGATCGACTCGTACTTACCCTGTTTACAGACTCGACGATATATACTTGCAGTTAGTATAATTGTAGGTACTATTATAGACCTACCAAGTTTTGATGAGTGCATAAAACCTCCAACTTTTAGACTCGACGCTGTTTACAGACTCGTTTACCGATCATACCAAGCTGGTAGGTCTTAAACAGTACCTACAATTGTACTAACTGCAAGTATACAACGTCGAGTCTGTAAAAAAGGTAAGTACGATTCGATCCTCAGGGACAAGGTGGGTGTAAATTTGATCCTAAAGTCTTACTACAACTGATTCAAGTAACAATAACGCAAAGGGGGTGTTTGTTGTGTGTCGATACGACAAGATTTGGGCGGTGAACAAGTAGTAAACAGATTATAAAGTAAATATGCAGTGGAAAGATTATGAACAATTGACTGAGGAATAATAGGGTGATTGAATCCACCTCCTAATCCTATACTAAGGCAATACAAACTCAATTTATGTTCTTGTCTCTTCCTTGAAGGTCTCAAATGGATAACTTATCAACTAATTTCACTAACTCACCCCTAGTATTAGTTGTCTTCTTACAGTACAACTAATCACAGACTAATTTGATTCATTAGCTAACTATCAATCCTAAATCAATTTAAGCACATCAAGAACAACAACATGAAAACTGACTATCTTAGCATACAATCAAGGGCTTCATCTAAACCCTAGTTATTGAATTAGAACATTATGAAAATACTGAGAACAAACAAAAATCTACAGCTTGGTGCACCGGCTAATCCGGGCATGAATTCTACACGTAACCCTCAACCCTATTTATAAACAATTTCCACTCAATCACTTAGAATTGATAATTAGAGAATACCCACTCACCTAAAAGATGTTTTCTGACGAACCCCTTCTGCAATTCGACTTTACAGCTCCTTTATTTGATGCTTGCTTTAGCTGTGAAGTAATCCTAGTCTTATCTCTCTCAATCATAGCTTTTAGGGTTATTTTTTTGATAAGGGAGAAGATAAGATAGAGAGAGATAGAAACTAGGAGATTGATTGATGGCTTTTGTGAAGGTGGATGTGCTCAGAAGTGGTCGGGAGTGGAGGTGGTTGATGGAGGTGTATTGTGAGTTTTTGCAGAGCTTGGAAAAGATGAGAACGAAATGGAGGAAGTGTTTGGCTTTTGCTCGAATAAGGGAGGAGACAAGACGCTAAGGTGTTAGGACGGAGTAGCAGATGTCGATGTACCGCACAGATATGTTGTTGGATGCTTAGCAGTTGTATAAAATCTGACGGCTCAGGGTGGAACGGGTTTGGTCTTGGATTTTGGGTTTTATCTCTTGGAAGATCTTCTCCTAGGCCCAAACCTGCTCTCAAAGCTTTTATCTCAAGCCCACGCCTAGATTTGGGTCTTGCAAACATTCTTCACTTGCGGATGAGGTGCAAACAATATTCTACACTGCTTTCTAGCGGAAGCTTTGTCATCTCTCTCTCTCTCATTGTCTTTACTTTTCTGCTCTTTTGGCTCCTTAATTCATCCAAGCTTTATTTTACTACCTAAAAACACAGAATTAATTAGTACAAGAATTTATTCTTGAAAACAATGAAAACACAGAATTTGGGATAATATATGATTTTAAAGCGCAAAAGATAAGTTAATTGCCAATAAAAAGGTGTAAAAATATGCACTATTTGGCACTCATCAAATACCTTCAAACCTGAATTTTACTTGTCCTCAAGTGAAACAAAAATTAGGAAATCCTAATTATACCACAATCACTGGTCTATCGAATGCATTTAGCGTATGCACTAAGCCTTTAAACCCCTAGGTGTCCCTAGTTTGACGAGTTGTAGTCTCGTGAGGGTTTACCATAGGTGTACCCACAAAACCTTCTCCAACTTCAGAGCATAATGGAGTCCTAAGCATCCAAGGAGCTATGAGGACATAGAGTTTCTGCATGCTAGTAACAAGAAGTTAGAAATACCAAAGAATGCATTCTCATGCTTAAGAGTTGAGCGAGAAATAACCATATCATATGAAAGTATTTGGGTTCGAGAGTGATCACAAGCCTCGACTTCTGCCTCACCAATAGGGTTTTATGATAATTTCACTCAAAAAGACCGCTGTTTTAGTCTCTCATGTGTGCAGACAGGAATAAAGAGAGAAATCCTGCACACGTTGAATGATGGGAAGGAAAACCTTCCGAAATAATTTCTGGAGACTCCACAAAATTGTGGACAAAAAGAATCTTTTTCTGGTGATCTCTAAGAAAGGAAATCAATCATTAGCAAGGATGGGAGTACTCACTTACCTTCACATCCGATCGGAAATCAACACCTCTCTCACAGCATCCATAGAAACGTCTTCAATCCTCGGTCTTCGGTCTTCAACTGTTGATGATGAACTTTTGAAGTCCTTAGAACCTTGACAATTTCTAATTCTTCTCTTCAATTTCTTGTTGCTTGAATTTTCCTCTTAATTTCTCTTCTTTACCATGGTGTATATTAAACAAAACTAACAACAAACTGTAATAAATATTTTTTATTTTATTTATTTATGATTATTATTATTATTATTATTATTATTATTTTTAGTTTTTTTTTAATATTAACAGAAACTGAAAATAACAAAATAATAATGAAAGTACTAAAGCCATGGATGAAGGACTTTATCACTAAACTCTTCACAACCTGTATTGTCTTGATTTTATGAACTTCACTAATTCTTATCTTATTTTCTGTTTTTCTTTGCTCTTGTAAAATACCTCTTCAAATGTGTATAGAATTCTGCTTTTTGTACTGTATCTTCACTTTGAATTGGAACTTTTTACTTTTCCTTGAATTGTTGCGTGTAAACCTCGGACTATTTCAACTTTCTTCAAATACTCTGACGTTGTTCTGCTCGTTGATGATGATGTGTTTCTATGGATCTGTTGATGTTGTCGAGAGAGAGAGTGGTGCCAACTGCAAATCAAATTAAAATAAGGAGTTTTCATCTTTAGACGTCATCCTCATGATTGACGGAATTAGCACTCAAGAGATCAAAAATAGTGCTAAAAGTGGTGCGAAGTTGGGTAGCTCACCATTCCTACCCGGAATTTACGTACGGTGACACACACTCTAAAATGACTTTTTAGATAATCACAAAAATTGAAGGTCGGTGCCTCGCTTGATGTAAAAATAGGTAATCTCCACTAAGGGTGATCACATTTGGTATTTCGAGCCGAGCATATCTCGCCTATCTATATCTCGAAATATGTGTTGGTAAGCTTTTCGCTTCGACCAAGTTTATCTTTACCTAGTGACGAAAGTCATGAATGTTTCAATCACTTTGAAAATTTCTTTGACGAGAAATGGTGTAACAACTATATAACGTCCTCTAAGAATGTTTCAATGATTGGAATGAGAGTTTAGATTACATAACCAATGTATTCTTTGAATCGAAGTTCTCGAACTTTGTTGATCAAGAGAACCGGAAGTATGGCAAGTGCCAAGTCTGCGAACTCAGTCCGCAAACTTCCAAAGTTCTCAAACCCGAGAATTTCAGCTGGAGTTGACAAACTACTTGCGTGAGACAAGTCCGTGAACCCAGTCTGCGAACCGGCGAAGTTCTCAAACCCGAGAATTTCTGCTGGAGTTTGTAAACTCTGTCCGGTGTCTTAAGTCCGCGAACCTAGTCTGCGAACTTGAGGAGGCTATATATCTAAAGATGATCTCTGAACTTAATCTTAAAAGACTAAGGAATGCTTTTGCAAACCGTGGCTATTAAAGTTCATGAACCGATTCTTGTGAATCAAATCATCTCTTCTTCAATTGTGTCTTGTGTAGTTACACAAGATTTCCTTGCAATTGAGAAACTCTATTAACTAGTTCATTTGAGTCATTTAAACTAGTTATGGTGAAGAAGAACATGGTTGGTATGAAACGCTCATATGGTTAACCTTTTGGTAAACTATTGTTGAACCAACAATGTACACGTTTGGGTGCGGTTAACAAACCTAGAAGCGTACAGTCATTTGTGTATAACAAGCTAAGTTTTCGATCTAACGGTTGAGAAATATTAGCTTGAATCTAAATCAGGTTTTCATCTAACAGTGGATATTGATTGTTTTGTAACTAAGGAAAAACCCTGATTTGAAAGACTATATAAGGGGACATCTAACAACTTTGAAAAACTAATCCCCACACCTTACGTGTGCTACTAGTTTGCATGCTAGAGTCGGTTCTCCTTTAACCTTTGGTTTTCTTCTTCTAAAACCACTACTAGTTTTCATGCTAGAGTCGGTTCTCCTTTAACCTTTGGTTTTCTTCTTCTAAAACCAGGTTAATGACTTGAAAACTTCATTGGGATTGTAAATCCATACCGATACTACTTGTATCGTAGTTGTGTGATCTGATCTTGCATCTTCTATCGTAATAGTACAATCATATTGATTGGCTAGAGATTGTTTGATTTCTCCGATAGGCAAGATATAAAAAGTAATCACAAACATCTTCGTCTCATTGTTTGTGATTCCGCAACATCTTGTTTCGCTACCATACAATTAAGATTGTTGTGAGGTGATTGATTAATCTAGGCTGTTGTTCAGGAATATAAGACCGGATTATCAATTGGTTCCTGTTCACCTTGATTATTATCAAAAGACGGAAAAAAAACTTTAGGGTTTTTCTGTAGGAGACAGATTGATCCTTTGATAGACTTGTTTGTGTGAGACCGATTTGTTTATTGGTAAAGCCTGCGATTTTGGATCGTATCAACTCTTAGTTGTGGGTGAGATCAGCTAAGGCAATCAAGTGTGCAGTATCCTGCTGGGATCAGAGGCGTAGGGAGTACAACTGTACCTTGGATCAGTGGGAGACTGATTGGGGTTCAACTATAGTCCAGTCCAAAGTTAGCTTGGAGTAGGCTAGTGTTTGTAGCTGCTTAATACAGTATGTATTCAATCTGGACTAGGTCCCGGGGTTTTTCTGCATTTGCGATTTCCTCGTTAACAAAATTTCTGGTGTCTGTGTTATTTCAGTTTCCGCATTATATTGTTTATCTTTATAATTTAAATAATACAGGTTGTGCGTGTAGATCATCAATTGGTATAATCCAACCTTTAGTTGTTTGATTGTCATTGATTGATCCTTGGACAGTGGTCTTTGGTACCGTCCAAGTTATTCCTTGTGTTTGATTAGGACTCGCTGATTTCTATTAGCTTGAGTAAATCAAAACAAGAGAGAGATATTAACTCCTTGAGATACTTTTATCTAGATTGAGTCTAACTGTCTAGTTGATTCTCTAGAAAGTGTTTCGGAGTTAGTCCATACAAATTGTTAACCGAAATATTGGGTGGTGTTGTTAGACCCCCGCTTTTTCAATTGGTATCAGAGCTGGCAAACACGTTCAAGACCTTACAAGTCCGTGTTTCTAGCGATCTGACTCTATGAACAGAGGTGTTATCTCTATTAACGTACCACCAGTCTTCGATGGCTCTAATTACTCATGGTGGAAAATTGTTATGCGAGCTTTTCTTCAAGTACGTGATTTTCAATCATGGGTATATATTGTCAATGTCTATGATGATCCCGTTGTGGCAGTTGGAGATAAGAGCGTTCTCAAACCTTTTGGTGAATACAGTCCCGCCGAGATAAATGCTCCAAAGCAAAATTCCGACGGTTTAAATCCTATCATACATGCCATTACCCCAAATCTTCAGCCCCATGTGGTTAATTGCACTCGGTCTAAAGATGCTTGGGATATCTTAGAATCTGTATTCGAAAGAAACTCCAGAAAAGGAATCCAGGCTTCAAAACCTTAATTCTGATTGGGAGAACCTTCGTATGGCAGAAGAGGATACAATTGATGAGTTTAATCACAGAATGTCTGAAATTATTAATGCATCTTTTGCATTGGGTAAGACAATTCCTGAAAAGGACATTGTGATGAAAATTCTCAGATCGCTGCCATCTAGATACGAGTCTAAGAAGCATGCCATCGTTGTGGGAAATAACCCTGATACACTTTCCAGGACGACACTTATTGGAAAGTTAAGAATTCTTGATCAAGAGATAGGGAGAACGTTCACACTCAAGGATGTGAACAAAACTGAGATGTCTTCCCCTCACCTATCCTGGGCTGATGAATGTGATCATTCACTAATAGTCAATGAGGTCAAGAATTTAATAAAAATGAAGAATATATTTGCATGTTCTCCATCTTCTCTGGCTGCTGAAGATAATTCGACAGAAGACAATGGTTCTCAGTATAACTTAGATGAAACTAACGGGTGCAATGGGTTTACTGCCCGTACTTCAGATTCTCTTTCAACTTCAAATTCTAAATCAGAACTTGAATTTGACACTGAGTTGGTTGATCTCCTGAATAAAGAGATTCTTCAAGAGAGCCTTCGTCTCAAAGCCTCCTTGAGGTATGTTGAATCATCACTCCAGACGAAAAATATTGAGATTGAACATCTTAGTACTAAGTTCGTCAAAACCATGTCTCTAAAGGAAAAAGAGATCAATTCTCTCAGAGATGACCTGAAAAGGCTGTCTGGAAGCTCTGACAAAGTTGCAGCAATGTTGTTTTGTCAGAGATCTTTTGAAAACTATCATGGTTTATGATTCAGTAGTAAAACAACAAAAGTGATGGGTTCTGCAAATCAGGAAACAATGGTTGAGCATTGTGGTAAAAAGGAAGAATTACATGAAGACGAAAAATCCACATCGATCTGCTCCTTCTGTGGACACTCAAGACATGTTAAAAAGACATGTTGGAAATTCAAGAAAAGCAACAATAGAGTCATCAAACTTCAAAAGAACATGCAAAGAGTGAGTCTGGAGGAAGACAAACAGAGTAAATTCTCTAGAAGAAGAAAGAAATCCGTTAGCTCAACCACCAGTGACAAGCCACGAAAAAACAAGGGAAGTGGTCATTTGGCCCGTCTGTTCACCAGCTGGATAGTAACGTTTACCTTATCATCCTTAACTTGGGAAAGATGAGAAGCGTCTAGAAGTGGCTCAAGTAAGTGTTCGTATGTTTCCATTTTTATTTGTGTAGTCCTTTCTGTTTGGAAGGCCATGTCAAGAATATCTAGGGTTTGTCACTTATAAATCTCCTGGTATTATTTATCTTCTCCTTTCTTCTTTTACGATTCTCATGGATCCTGTAACTAGAGGTTCGTCCAAAAGAGATGTTATAGAAGCCGTCAATGTGCATCTGTGCAAAGGAATCACTTCCTCTCGGATGATAAAGAAGAAGTCTAAAACCATTGAAAAAGGTTCTTCCTCTAACTGTCTCTTTTCTGTATGTCATAATAATCATTTTAGAGACATGGTGAAAGCCTTCATCAACAAGCGAAATGATTTAAAATCTCGAATCATTCCCTCTTTGGAAGAGATAACTCACTATGAACAAAGGTTGACTCTAACCAAGAATACTCTGCGTGATCTAAAAAGAGAACTTAGTGAGTTAACTAATATTTCAAAAGATCTAGAGGAATTGAACGATCCCATAATCAATGGATTTTTCAATAATAAGAAGGAGTTTTCTGTAGATGGCATGAGAAAGATCTACAATGCCTAGTAAGTCTTTTTTTTGAAGAATAACTAGTGCTTTGAATAGCGATGATTGTGATTACACATAGCTATTATTTTTCATCTTCTTGTTTTTAGGCTTTTGATTCTAAAACTTTTTGGAGGATGATGTTTTGCAGTATTTAGTCTTTATGATTTGTTATATTGCAATTTTTTATGGGTGTTTACATCCGTGAACTATGTTGTCCCATATTTTGTCAAAAGTAAAGTCGTTCATGATCGATATTCATTTATTGGTTTAAGAATGAATAGACTTTTGACATATACAAAAGTTAAGCCTATATTGTCAATCTTTGACGGAAGATAGGTTAAAATCTTTTGTATCCAAGGATTATTGCTATTGTATATGCGTGTGCAAAAGAATGAGTCCTTGTGTATTCCACGCTATTGATATTCATTGATCCATCCTTTTTGTATTACCGTGAGGCTCCGTAATGTGTCTTATGTTGAGCACGATACGACAAATTTGATTATTTTTTATTAGCCTTGTTGGTTGTTCCGTAAGATAACTTTTGTTGAGCATATTATAACTAAATTAATCATCTTGTTGGTTATTTAGTTATTACTCCACAAGTTTCTCTTGTGTTGAGTATATGAACGATTAAGCCAATCACTCTCTTGTATGGTTAACTTAGTCGTTGCTCCGTAAGTTTACTTATGTTGAGCACAATGAATTAAATTGATCACTTTTGTTTTTAATTTGATTATGTATTCCGATTAAATTAATCATGGGTTTAATTATGATTAATTTGATTGAGTTTTGGATATAAAAATCATTCTCGTGGTTTTGGTGTCCAATAAAAATCCTTCTTTTCTCTTGAAATTAAGGTCGTTCGTTGTTGTTCTTTCGGGAATGACATCAAATGGGGGAGAGTTCTTTTGAACTTGTGCTTAATGGTCATATCTTGAGGTGTGTGCGGCTTTGGAATTTTAGAGGGGTTATCTTGTATCTTTAAACTCCATGAAAGTTGTTAGCTTCGGCTATATGATTGCATCTAAATAAGATGATGTGGGTTTCTTTCTCTCAGTCATGAAATGTCTCTTACAGAAATTTCATTATGAACCCGTTCTTGTACCTTTGCCAATTTTATTGACAAAAAGGGGGAGAATTAATATGTAGTTCACACTACAAATACATATGGTTTTCGGATCATTGTGTAAGGGGGAGTGGTTTTCATGTGAGATGGAGTATTGACTAAGAGGGAGTGATACATATCACCATAGTATTATTGTTGAAGTTGTGATACAATTGAAATTTGACACTGTATAATAATACTATGACATTGTATAACAATGATCGAGGCCGATGCTTTCTCATTTTTATAGCTACGGATCTTCAACAACGATGGTGCTAAACTTACAACCTTTGGGATCATGGAGTACTTGGAAGTGACGAAGATTTCGAGGAATGTTGAAGATTAGACATGTGGAATAGGAGCTACTAAAGTTTCATTATTATAGGATCAGAATCACGCAGCAATAATGCCTCAGCGAAATTATCAGCAACACAACACAACAGCGTCGCAGAACAATTTCAGAAATGACATAATAAACGACGTCAACTAAATCATGAGAAAAATGTGACGGTCCTGTGAAAAATAGAGAGTTAGCGAGATTAACATTTGTAAGGTCGCGAGAATATCGCAAGCCATATCCGAAAATAAAGGACATATTAGCTGTCATCTACTATGTAATTCCCTATAAATAGCCGCTCAGTTGTAAAGGAAATAGAGAGATCTTTTCTGATTGAGAAGCAAGTAAATAGGAGAGAGAAAATATAGAGCAGTGGTTATTCTTGATTCCTTTATCTTTTCTTGTAAGATTGTTCAAAGATTCATCAATAAAATTAAGATTGTTAATCTAAAATGAGTTGAATGTTAATGAAATCTTGTGAGGGGCGTAGTGTAGGATTTCCTGCAACTACATAATGGCGCTAGAAACAGGGAGGCTGAAGATTGAAAATTGAAGATTGTTGCTGAGATTGTTCAAATAAAGAAAGTGATTAAACAAATCAGTGAACCAGTTAAAAGAAAAATGATTAGAGTCAATGAAGATGACAAAAGATTGGAGTGTAATATGATAACAAAAACAATGGTTAATGAATTCCATGAAAACATCAAAGGAAGGATACATAAACGATTTTGAAGGAAGGAAGGTTATGGCGGTAGAAAAGACATCACCCTTGAAAGATTGGGAAAAGCAAAAAATCACATTCATGGCGGCAGAAATACCAAAAGAAAATTTGAACCACACATCTCCATTGGTTATTACAGTGCCTATTACGCGAAAAGAGAAGGGGACAACAACAAAATCCACGGAAGAATGGACATTGAACAGAACTTTAGTCGATACAGGAAGTTCAGTGGATATAATATTTTATCATGCGTTCAGGGGAATGGGATTTAAAGATGAAGAAATGTCCAGTTCAACATATCTTGTTCATGGCTTTGGAAAATCCACAACAAAACCTAAAGGAGAAATAGTGGTACGAATTCCACTAGGAGAGATCGAAACACACGTGACACTATGCGTGGTGGATATGGAATCGCCATATAATATGTTGCTAGGAAGACCATGGATACATGCGATAAAAGCTGTAGTATCAACGTTGCATCAATGTATTAAATTCCCCACACCAAATGGAATAGGTGAAATCAGAGGAGATGTTGACAATGCGAAATTATGTCATCAAATTGAAGTAAAGCATTATGAAGGACGAGCAAAAAAGAAACAATTTCGCAGAAAGTTGGCAAAGGAGGCAAAGAAAGAAGAATTTAGAGTGTACACGATAAGGGCAAAAGAAGGCAGGGGAATACCCAGCGAAATTTCGGAAGAAGGAGAAGGACCTGTGAAAACAATAAAAGAACCAACACCAATGGGAGAACCCAAGTCAGTTACACTGCCGCAGAACCAACAAAAGAAGTAAACGTTGGGACTATAGAAGAACCTCTAATATTGAGAATTGGAACCAAGATGGATGTAGAAGAAGAAGAAAGAACTGTTAACCTTTTGCGAGAATATAAAGACATTTTCGCAGGGAGCATGGATGAGATACCGGGAATAGATCCATCAATTGCATGTCACAAGCTGGAGATTAACAAGAATGTGAGACCATTTAAACAAAGAATAAGAAAAATCGCAACAGCCTACCATTCCCAAATAGAAGAAGAACTACAGAAAATGCTTGATGCAGGAATTATAAAGAAGCTAAATACCCAGAGTGGATAGCGAACATGGTCATTGTTCCAAAGAAAAACAAAGGAATAAGGATTTGCATAGATTTCACTGATTTAAACAAAGCCTGCCCTAAAGATAGCTTTCCGTTACCAGATATTCCTCAAATGGTGGAATCAGCAGCGGGAAATGATAGGGTATCGTCTTTAGATGGGTACAAAGGATATAACCAGATCCCTCTCGCTGAAGAAGATCAAGAGCATACTGCTTTTTTGCCCCTAGAGGTTTATATTGTTACACGAAAATGCCATTTGGTTTGCGAAATGCGGGAGCAACATACCAAAGAATGGTAGAGAAGGTGTTCGCGAAATGGATACACAAAACATTAGAAGTATACGTGGACGACATGTTAGTAAAGAGTAAAGAAGCCAAAGACCATGTACAGGACCTGAGGGAGATTTTTGAACAAATGCGGCAGTATGACATTAAACTGAATCCTGAGAAGTGTACCATTGGAGTTGCATCGGGAAAATTTTAGGCTACATTGTATCAAAGGAAGGAATACAGGTTGATCCAGAAAAAGTGCAAGCAGTTCGTGACATGCCAACACCAGCAACAATAAAAGATGTACAAAGTTGAATGGACTTTTAGCTTCGCTAGGGAGATTCATTTCGCGATCATCAGACAAATGCAAGTATTTTTTCGATATACTCAAGAAGGGTGCGAAATTCAAATGGACTGATGAATGCGAAAAACTTTTCAAGGGATCAAAGAACATCTTATGAATACATCTATTTTACAAAAAGCAGAATCAGGAGAAGAGTTATTAATCTATCTTGCGACGACGTCGCATGCATTAAGTGTCGTGCTATTGCGAATAGACGCGGGAGTGGAAAAACCAATCTATTACATTAGCAAAACTTTTAATACTGTCGAGAAGAATTACTCAAAGATTGAGAATCTAATCTTAGCATTAGTTTATGCATCATTTAAGCTCCGCATATATTTTCAAGCGCACAAAATAAAGGTATTAACAAAAGTACCAATTGAATCAGTGATGAAGAATTCAAAAAGATCAGGAAGAGTGGAGAGATGGAATGCACAAGTAGGCCACTTTGATATTAAATATGAAATTTTGTCTTCACCAAAATCACAAGTTGTTGCAGATTTCTTGGCAGAATTTCCTTTAGAAGAAGATGAAGCGGTAGAAGAAATGATGGATATAGAAGAAGAACACGGAGATCCAAAATACTTATTAACAGAACCAAATAGATAGGAGATATTGGTAGATGGATCATCAAATGGAGAAGGCAATGGAGTTGGAATTATTTTAATTTCGCCAGAAGGAGCGAAGATGGCTTTTTCATTCAGATTGGAATTCGCATCCACTAATAACGAAACGGAATATGAAGTTGTGATACATGACTTAAAGTTCGCAATAGAAATGAAACTAGAAAATGCCAGGATCACTAGTGATTCGCAGCTAGTTATTCGCCAAATAAAGGGAGAGTACACTAAAAATGAACCATCCTTGAAGAAATACAAGAAGCTCTTTGAAGAATTGTCAGCGAAAATCCCAAAAATAAAATGGAGGCACATTTCAAGGAAGGATAACAGACTCGCAGACGCTTTTGCTTTCATCTCAAGCATGATGACAGATCCAACTGCGAGATGCATAAAAATACAGACACTTCTGTCACCATCAATCAATAAAGAAGAAGAATAAATGAACGTGATGATAATAGACGGTGGAGAATAAGAACAAACGAACAATATCGCAGATTGGAGAACAGAACTTCATGCATATTTGGCGAAAGGAGAAACACTAAGAAATAGATTGGAAGCACACAAGTTAAAAAGCCGCGCAACAAATTATGAATTAAGAGATGGGCTGCTATACAGAAAATCCTTTAATGGACCATCACTCAGATGTTTGACATGAGAAGAAGGAGAAAAGGTGCTAAAAATGTTACATAGTGGGGATGCTGGCAATCATAGCGTGGGAAGATCTTTGGTACATAGAGCAAAAATGCAAGGCTATTACTGTCCATACATGCACGAAGATGCAAAACAAATATCAAGACGTTGCGAAGATTGTCAGCGGCATGGAAAGAAAATACATGCACTTGGAGCACCCTTGTCATCTTCAACCAGTGTGTGGCCTTTTGGAAAGTGGGGCTTAGATATTGTGGGGTCATTTTTACCAGGATCTGGACAAAGAAGATACTTAATAGTCGCAACAGGTTATTTCACAAAATGGACAGAAGTAAAGTCAGTACAACATATTCGCGACAAATATATCTTTACATTCATATTAGAAAATATCATTTGTAGATTCGCAATTCCTGCGCAGTTGGTATCTGATAATAGGAAGCAGTTTGAAGGATAGAACATAGAAATGTTACTTAATGCATTTAAGATAAAATGTGGAAAATCTACTCCTTTGTATCCACAAGCTAATGGGCAGGTAGAAGCAACAAACAAAACAATTGCATATATATTAAAGAAGAAATTAGGAGGACATCATAGAGCATGGTGCGAACAAGTACATAATGCAGTATGGGCTTATAATACAACTAGAAGAGAAGCTACTGAAATGTCACCTTTTTGTTTAACATACGGAGTTGAAGAAGTGTTACCAACAGAAGTTGTTATTCCTACAACAAAGAGAGAAGTTGGGAGAAAAATCTTAGTGTGGGTTTGATCTTAAGCAAACATGATGAATTAGAAGAAAAAAAGAGAAAGAGCTTTACAACATATGGAGAATTATCAGCGAAGATTATCCCGAGAATATAATAAACATGTCAAAGTACGCTAATTCCAACCAGGAGATTTAGTTTTGCGAGAGACACCAATATATCAGCGAGAAAATGGTGGAAAGTTAGAGAAAAAATGGGATGGACCTTACATCATTAAGGAGATAGTTGGAACAGGAGCTTATAAATTAATGGATCCAGAAGGTAGAGATGTTGGTCATAGACTTGACAGACCATGAAACAGATTGTACTTAAAAAGATATTATCCGTAAGAAGATTTGAGAAGTTATGGATTCTGAAAGAATAGTTGCGAGATTATTCATATCAAAACAAGATCATGATGTGTGAAACTTTCGTAGAGATAATCATAGAACAATGACATAAAAGAAAGGGGTGAACCTTTATGGCGTACACCCTAGTTCGCGAATAAAATTTCGCAAGAGGCAAATGTAAGACCTAAAGTACGTCATATAAGGGGGTACCTGTTGCATGGCTCAGGGAAAGTCTACACCGCCACCGGAACCTGAGTCATGGAGATTTGGGGTCAATAAAGCCCATCCGGGAGAGGCACCTTGTATTCTCAGCTTAAGCATATGACTTAGGTTGGGCGACTAAGGTAATAAGGACTCTCCAAAGGAGTGAAGAATCTGATCAAAGCGTCGAGGTACACGGTTGAGTCAAGAGTGCCAGGGGCGTCTGGAGCGTACCTTGTCATTCTTGACAAGTCTTGGCTTATACTGCACTCGGCCCGAAGAAAACCCCACTTAGGGTGCAGTCTTGTAACCATAAACCCTATAGGTAAAACGGATAAGAGGCTGCGAAAACAATTGGTTGTTGTTAAGACTGGGTGGGAGGAGCTAACCTTGTATGGTAGAAGTACGCCTCATTGAAGGGGCAACCAGGGGGGGAGATAAGGGCGGCACCCTCCATTAGGGAGCTGATAAGTGTCTTAAGACGCAAATGTCATGAGGCTTTTACTCGCAAGGGTATTAAGGCTTGTCATATTTGTGCAACAATCCTGAAGAGGCAATAATACTAGAGAAAAAGATAAGACGAGATCAATGGGTTTTCGCATGAAAGTACGAAAACGTCATGCGATTTCGTCGCAAGACGGCAATGTAATGGGGCTTTATTTTCGCAATAATATTTAGGCCTATCATATTGTCGCAACATTCTTGAAGAGGTAATAATACAAAAGAAAAAGTTAAGGCAAGATCAATGGGTTTTTGCATGAAAGTGCAAGGACGTCCTGCAATTTTGTCGCAATGACAAGAGGTGGCATAATAAGACCTTTAATTAGGAAGGAAAAATAAGACCACATGACAAAACAAAATATTTATAAGTATTCATAACAGATCATTTTTCGTAAGAAAGATAATGAGAGGCAAGTATGGGAATCAGTAAACAAGAGGCATTATCTTTCTCGCCAGCAAAATACTAAAAGAGAAAATTAATTCCAAAGTTGGTTGAAGAATATTATTCGCAAGAAATAATAAAGGTGAAACATTTCAAGAAGATAGAACTAGATAAGAAACGCATGCTTCAGTATTAATTCCAGTAGAAGGAGATAATGGACGCTCTTCGCCAATGTTCTCATTATTGCCAACCTCTTCTTCATTTCGATTCTGATCTTCACCAACAATAATTCCTTTGAAAGGGACTTCTTTTTCGCCGCCACCGTGATTATTTCCAGTAATTACTTCTTTAGAAGAGATTTATTTTTCGTTTTCATCTTGATTAGCACCAGCAGTTGCTTCCTTAGAAGGGATTTCTTCTCCATCTTCCATAAGACTATTCTCTCCACCACTTTCATAATCATAATCACTGTCAGCAGGATGAGGAATTCATCATCATCTACTTCCAAAGGTTCGATTGATGTAGGAGGAAGAGCTTTGGACAATAAAATATCATTTACAAAGACTTCAGCCCGGAGATGAACTTGACGAAGAAGTGCTCTCTGATGATTCCTATCTTGAATATCCTTAAAGTAAGCAAGATAATCAAGTCTTCTTTCTGCTCGGCGCGAGAACCAGTAAGGACATAGATGAGTAGTGCATTTTCTTTGCGAATTTTGGAATATTTAGCCTCCAAAACAAAGATGGAGGAATGAAGATTTTTCTCAGACTCTGCGAAAAGTAGAATACAAAATTTCAGTAAGATGAAGAACTCAAAAATATATGACAAAGAAAAGATAGTTAAGGCAGTCAAACTATTATGACTGCCTTCCTTTTGCGAAATAAGGTGTTGAATCAAGGTCAGACAACTATTCTCCCAACGGTCCATCGCATCATCAAATTTATCTCCTATTAAACCTTTAAGTCGACACTGAAGATTTTTCTCTTTAGAAATAAGAAAGGCATTTTTCTTCGCAAGAGAAGAATAAGATTCTTATAATTTGGAATATTGTTCTTTAAGTTGATTCGCCTTTACATTTAAAGTTATTCTACCTTGAATGAGTTTATCTCTTTCAGCGATAGATGACTCTGTTACTTCTTTAAGTTCATTTATCAAAGAGCGAAGAGATTGTTCTTGGTCATCACATACTTTCTAAAGGATGCTAAGTTGTTGCGAACATATCGCCATCTTATTTAAACAAATTCGCTTCTCTTGAGATAGAGTTTTATTCTCATCTGATAAAGATTCCATCCCTAGGTTAGCTTTAGTTAAAGAATAAGAGAGGCGAGATATTTCATTACTTAATAAATCTTTCCTCCGAACTAATTGGGTATTTTCATTGGTAAGGTTATCTATATGATCAAAAGAGTATGAATAGAGGTTATCTAATTGGTTATATTGATCCATCAAAATATCTTTATCAACACGGGCTTCTTCAACAGCAGATTCAAATTGATATCTCTCCATTATTCGTTTCTGGTTTAAGGCTTAACATGTGAAAGAGGGATTTCAAGGATAATTAAATATGGAAAGGATAAAATCTTTAGAAAGGCAAATTGAAGACACAGATAAGGAAATCATACCTCTCAGTTCATCATTCTTCTTGCGAAGATTGTCGCGATCCAGCAAAGCATTCTGGATCTTTTGATTTTCGAGATGAAGAACATTACACTCTTTTTCCAAAGTTGTTTGCGAAGCAGCTCTGTGAGAGCCAAAATACTTACTCAGAATTTCGCAAATACCAGACTTGACAGGATCAATGGGAGACTTCATGCCATCATCCAGGACCTCAGACAAAACTTTGAAAGCAATATTTATTCCTTCCACGGTTTCTTTCGAAAAAAGGAAGAGGCTCAGGTAGATAACTGGCAATGATAGAAGGTTGAGAAACATTATCAATAGGAAGAGAAGAAGTTTCATTCACAAAAGGATTAATAAGGGGGGTTTCAATCATTGAAAGGTCAGTTGAAGAAATGAAATCCGAGGCATCCTTTTCGCGAATTGGAGATAATGGTTTAACTTGCGAAGATGTCGCAGGATATTTAGAAGAGATAAGTAAGTGGAATGGAACAGAGGTTTCAACGGTTTTAAGGTGGCAAGATTTCTTGAGAGGTTTGTTGGCATCCTTATCACCTTGCGAATCACAATCCAGATAAGAAACAGAGGCAACAATATTGTTATTAGAAAAGAATAATGTTTCTTACTACCTTATGATTCACAGACTTTCTTTTGTTTACAACAATCTTATGCTGCGATTTGGGAATATTAGGGTTCTGAACCGTAAATTTGGTGTTAGAGGCGTTTTTGCTGAAATAAAAACAGTATGGGAATCACGTAAGCATCATCATCAAATAAAGAAGTATGCAAGATCAATTTCAGCAAAACCCATAAGAAAGAAAAAAGAAAACTAACCTCGATGAATCCATGGAAAACACCAGCAGGAAGATTAATTCGTAAAAATTAAAAAGGAAGAAATTTACGAACAGTGAAGATCTACAGAGGGAACAGTATGGAGATGAAGAAGAAATTAAAAAGATTAAAAGAAGAAGAAAGAAGAAAAAGTTGCAATGGAAGAATTTACGGAAGAACAATAGAGTTGCAGAGATGAGAGAATAAAAAGACAAGAGAAAGTAAAAAGAAAATGGAAAGAAGAGTAAGAAGAATATATAGAGAAGAAATAAACACCATTAATACGAAAAGACGTGAGCGGTTGAAAAGCAGCGGTTACAGAAGACGTGTCAAGAAATAGATGGAAGAAAGGATACGTGTGATAAATGCAGAATATGAAAAGATGGATAGCTGCGGCATTTCTCACATCGTTCTCTACTTTGCAGAGAAGATATGAGAAGAGGCAAGATGTAGGATCAGAATCATGCATCAATAATGCCTCAGCGAAATTATCAGCAACACAACACAACAGCGTCGCAGAACAATTTCAGAAATGACATAATAAACGACCTCAACTAAATCATGAGAAAAATGTGACGGTCCTGCAAAAATTAGAGAGTTTGCGAGATTAACATTTGTAAGGTCGCGAGAATGTCGCAAGCCATATCCGAAAATAAATGACATATTAGCTGTCATCCACTATGTAATTCCCTATAAATAGCCGCTAAGTTGTAAAGGAAATAGAGAGATCTTTTCTGATTGAGAAGCAAGTAAATAGGAGAGAGAAAATCTAGAGCAGTAGTTATTCTTTATTCCTTTATCTTTTCTTGTAAGATTGTTCAAAGATTCATCAATAAAATTAAGATTGTTAATCTAAAATGAGTTGAATGTTAATGAAATCTTGTGAGGGGTATAGTGTAGGATTTCCTGCAACTACAATTATCTTTTTTGTATTCCATATGTATTGATAGTTTTGTCACTAAAATTGACAAAGGGGGGGATTGTTAGAGCACTGCTCGGTCAAACTCGCATGCGTTGCTATCTCAAGCATGTTTGTCAATGTTAGTGATCAAAACTATAAGTCTTGATTTCTAGTCTCTTATGGCTAAGTCTCGGACTAGGATAGTAAGTGTAGTTGAGCTCAAGGACTTCATGGAGATTCATCATACAAGTAGAAGGACTACTCAAGGAACCGGTGGAACTTCTCGACAAAAAGGTATGTGGAGACTTGAACTTATTTGTCACTCAAAAGTCTATCTATTCTATCTCATACTCTTTGAGACAAAAGTCGTATGCTATATATATAGACTAGATTATACACATTTAGTAATTCGAGCCGAGTATATCTCGCCTATCTATATCTCGAAATATGTGTTGGTAAGCTTTTCGCTTCGACCAAGTTTATCTTTACCTAGTGACGAAAGTCATGAATGTTTCAATCACTTTAAAAATTGCTTTAACGAGAAATGGTGTAACAACTATATAACGTCCTCTAAGAATGTTTCAATGATTGGAATGAGAGTCTAGATTACATAACCAATGTATTCCTTGAACCGAAGTTCTCGAACTTTGTTGATCAAGAGAACCGGAAGTATGGCAAGTGTCAAGTCCGCGAACTTCCGAAGTTCTCAAACCCGAGAATTTGTGCTGGAGTTGACAAACTACTTGCGTGAGCCAAGTCCGCGAACCGGCGAAGTTCTCAAACCCGAGAATTTCTGCTGGAGTTTGTAAACTCTGTCCGGTGTCTTAAGTCCGCGAACTTGAGAAGGTTATATATTTAAAGATGATCTCTGAACTTAATCTTAAAAGACTAAGGAATGCTTTTGCAAACCGTGTCTATTAAAGTTCATGAACCGATTCTTGTGAATCAAATCATCTTTGCTTCAATTGTGTCTTGTGTAGTTACATAAGATTTCCTTGCAATTGAACAACTCTCTTAACTAGTTCATTTGAGTCATTTGAACTAGTTATGGTGAAGAAGAACATGGTTGGTATGAAACGCTCATATGGTGAACCTTTTGGTAAACTATTGTTAAACCAACAATGTACACGTTTGGGTGCGGTTAACAAACCTAGAAGCGTACAGTCATTTGTGTATAACAAGCTAAGTTTTCGGTCTAACGGTTGAGAAATATTAGCTTGAATCTAAATCAGGTTTTCATCTAACGGTGGATATTGATTGCTTTGTAACTAAGGCAAAACCCTGATTTGAAAGACTATATAAGGGGACATCTAGCAACTCTGCAAAACTAATCCCCACACCTTACTGTGCTACTAGTTTGCGTGATAGAGTCGGCTCTCCTTTAACCTTTGGTTTTCTTCTTCTAAAACCAGGTTAACGACTTGAAGACTTCATTGGGATTGTGAAGCCAGACCGATACTACTTTTATCGTAGTTGTGTGATATGATTTTGCATCTTCTATTGTAATGGTACAATCATGTTGATTGGCTAGAGATTATTTGATTTCTCCGATATGCAAGATATAAAAAGTAATCACAAACATCTTCGTCTCATTGTTTGTGATTCCGCAACATCTTGTTTCGCTACCATACGATAAAGATTGTTGTGAGGTGATTGATTAATCTAGGATGTTCTTCGGGAATATAAGACCGGATTATCAATTGATTCATGTTCACCTTGATTTCATATCTTAAGACGGAACAAAAACCTAGGGTTTTTCTGTGGGAGACAGATTTATCCTTTGATAGACTTTTCTGTGTGAGACAGATTTGTTTATTATCAAGTCTGCGATTTTGGGTTGCAGCAACTCTTGGTTGTGGCTGAGATCAGCTAAGGGAATCAAGTGCGTAGTATCCTGCTGGGATCAGAGGCGTAGGAGTAAAACTGTACCTTGAATTAGTGGGAGACTGATTGGGGTTCAACTATAGTCCAGTCCGAAGTTAGCTTGGAGTAGGCTAGTGTTTGTAGCGGCTTAATACAGTGTGTATTCAATCTGGACTAGGTCTCGGGGTTTTTCTGCATTTGCGGTTTTCTCGTTAACAAAATTTCTGGTGTCTGTGTTATTTCATTTTCCGCATTATATTGTTTATCTTTATAATTGAAATAATATAGGTTGTAAGTTAAAGGTTAATCGATTGGAGATCCGACCTTGTGGTTATCGATTTCATTGATTAACACTTGGACATTGGTCTTTGGTACCGTCCAAGTTATTCCTTGTATTTGATAAAGACTCGCTATTGGCTTTAGCTTGAGTAAAAATCAAATCAAGAGAGATATATTAACTCCGTGTGATACTTTTATCTAGATTGAGTCTGACTGTCTAGTTGATTCTCTAGCAAAGTATTTCGTAGATAGCCCATACAGATTTCTGAGCAAAATATTGGGTGGTGTTGTTAGACCCCCGCTTTTTTAATTGGTATCAGAGCAGGCAAACACGTTAAAGACCTTATAAGTCTGTGTTTGTAGCGATCTGATTATGGACGAGCCTATGTCTAATAACGTACCAGTTCAGAAATTACCAGATGATTCTAAAAGTTTGGATTCACCTGAGAGAACTGTCACATCTACGTCAATATCCAAACATTCTCTTGATGTAATTGTTGATTGGGAAACTCTCCTAGAAGAACAGTTGGATGAACTTTCTGATGAAGGTGATTCATATATTGATAGAGATGTTGATGAGGAAGTCTCAGAGTATGTTAAGTTTTTGGATTCGTGGAATATGAAGAAGATTACAACTTCTCATGTCACACCTCTTCTGAATCCTCTCTGTCGAGAAAACAAGAAATTGAGAAGATGTTACGCGGGTGTTTATTTTTCGAATCGTTCTACCGAATCGATCCTCAAGGATTCTTAGGAAAACCTACGTATGAAGTCACTTGAATGTGATAATCTTTATCAAAAGTACTTTTTGTTGGAAGAGAAACTTACAGAATCTAAAGCAAGTTTTAACTCCCATCAAACAAGTTTTGACGACAGAGAAAGCGCTTATCTCACTCGAGAAAAACCCCTTGAGGCTGATTTATCTGCTTCTCTTGATAAAATCAAGATGTTGGAATATGACTTGAAAAAGTTCAATACTAGTTCAAGCAAATTAACCACTATGTTAGGAGCAAGTAAAAATCATCGTGATGCACGAGGATTGGGCTATAAGGGAATAGATGCTCCAAGTACTATCAAAGAGGTAAAATTTGTCAAGGCTAGTGATTCTTCTCAACAAAAGGTTTCCACTGATGGAAAAAGTGAAATACCTTCTCCGGAAGTTAAGGTTCAAAAGAGCAAAGTTTATCAACCTCCAAAGTTAGCACACATGGATCGAGGTAAGAACATTCCTTATGTTTGCCACTATTGCGGAAATAAAGGTCACCTGGAAAGGAGATGTCGTTTCCGTATAAGGAATGAGAAACTTCATGATCTTCTTGTTTGGGAATCACAAGAAGTTGTGAAACCAAGATCATACGTTAAGACTGATCCTCTTAACGTTACAGGTTGTAATTGTCCAACCTTTAGGCAAAGGAATCAGTGCTATGATAGACCTAGATTTTCCTATAAACATCGTACGAATCCTTTTCATAATCGTAATGGTTATCAAAAGGATAACTTAGTAAATAGGAAGACAAGATCTGATGCTCCCAATTGGGGAAAGACTAACTTGCAAAAGAATAGTCAATCCAATTCTCTTCCAAGAATTCTAGAAGAGAGTGATGGGAAGAAGGTTCCGACTGTTTCTAAGTGCACTCAGAAGTGGATACCGAGGAAAGACAATGATGTTTTGAGTGTGAAAAGGAATGATCTTCCAGAAAACTCCATGACTATGGAAAAGGCAGTATCCATGATGTTGGAACTTAACAAGTTTTTTGGAAACATGGAATTGGATGTGAAAGGTTATAAAAGTGATCTCTTTCATGATAATCCAAAGGTCACTTGTGGTGAGCAAGACTATGTTCACCGCAACGCAACTTGATTGTGTTGGAAGTGCATCCTCACCAAGGAATGCGCTGCTTTGTATACGGTGAGGGAAACACAAGAATTAGGGCACACAAATTATGTTCGGTAAGGCGGTAGAATTCGATTGGATTCATCTAAGAAGTTATGTCTATAAACTTGAGCAAGATTTTTACTTTTATTTGCTTAGAATACTTATAATAATATTGCTTATCGTTCATTTCTACCTAACTTGATCTGTATTTAAGGTTCTTAAATGTTTAGGTTTGAAAATAATAGTTCGGGATGTTTGGACTACATGGTACACATACCAAGTATGCATAACAACATTTAAAATCAAAATCCAGGGGTTTAAGTTCGCAAACCCGTATGCATACTTGACGTCGATATTCGGTAAACTTGTTTTGGCCGTAACTTCTTCGTCCGGACTCGGATTTACCTCATTCTTTTTGCATTCTCTTCCTTATTAACTTCCCTTAAAAATGGAGATGAGAATTGTTGAATTTGGGTGAGTTAATATTGGTCTTTGTCATGTCTCTTGTTTTTTAGTGTTTGCTCCGTTTCGTTGCACTTGTTCTATTCTCTTGGACTTGGGCACTGGGATTCTTGGAGAAATCCTATTCTAAGCTATTTTGTGGTTGTTACAAGAGTGATGTTGGTGAATCACAAAGAAGGAAGTTCGAGAATGGGTAGTAGTTCACATTGCTATATATTCTTGGGTGTTTACAATCATCTCATGTGAACTATGGTGCATAGTCGTCAATGACTTTGTATGTTCTTCTTTGTTAAGGAAATATTTTTATACGATTTTGGTAACCACTCTTGGTATAAATCCGTGCGAAAAAGATTGATTCTACCTTCTAAGAGCAAAGATTGTTATTGCAGTATTAATCTTCATGATTTTGTGATATTGAAATTGTTTATGGGATATGTATTGTTTGCATCCGTGAACTTGAAGGTCCCATATGTTGTCAAAAGTAAAGTCGTTCATAAATTGATATTCGTATTGATGAAAGGACGAATAGACCTTTGTTATTTACAAAAGTTAAAGCCTATATTGTCATTTATTTGATGGAAGATAGGTTAAAATATTTTGTTTGCAAGGATAAAGTCTATTATGTCATTATGAAAATAGTGATGGAAAGATAGAATAGATCCTTGTATGTATTCCACAGTAATGATCATCACTGACCATATCTTATGTATTACTGTGAGGCTCCGTAATGTGTCTTATGTCGAGCACGATACAACTAAGTTGATTATTTTGTGATTAACTTTGTTGGTTGTTCCGTAAGGTACTTTATGTCGAGCATCCTTGAACTAAATTAATCATCTTGGTTGGTTATTTAGTTATTTGCTCTGAAAGTCTTCTTTTGTCGAACAAAACAATTAACAATTAAATTGATTACTTCTGTGATTAGTTTGGTTTTGTTTTCCAATTAGATCAATTATAAGTTCTCTTGTAATTAGTCTAGTTGAGTATTCATATATTCCACAAGTCCTTGTGTTGAGTATATGAATGGCTATACTAACTATGTTCTATTGGTTGATGTAGTCGTATATTTCGTAAGGTTTTCCTTATGTTGAGTATGTGAACGATTAAGTTAGTCATCCCCGTATGATTACCTTAGTCGTAGCTCTGTAAGTTTACTTATGTTGACACAATCAATTAAATTGATCACTTTTGTGGTTTGATTTAGTTGTGTATTCCAATTAAATTAATCATGGGTTTACTTGTGATTAATTTGATTGAGTTTTGGATATAGAAAATAATTTTCCTATGGTTTTTGGTGTCCATTTAAAAATCCTTCTTTTTTTTCGAAATTAAGGTCGCTCTTGTTGTTCTCTCGGGAATGACATCAAATGGGGGAGAGTTCTTTTGAACTTGTGCTTAATGGTAATATCTTGCGGGGTGTGCGGTTGTGAAATTTTATAGGGGTTATCTTGTATCTTAAAACTCCTTGATGAATGCATTTAGCTTCGCCTTTATGATTGCATCTAAATTAAGTTGGTATGTATTTCTTCTTTTAGTCTATGAAACATCTCTTCTCGAAAATTTCATTAGGAACCGTTCTTGTATCTTTGCCAATTTTATTAACAAAAAGGGGGAGAATTAATGTGTAGTTCTACTACATATACATATGGTTTTCGGATCATTGTGTAAGGGGGGAGTGGTTTCCATGTGAGATGGAGTATTGACTAAGGGGGAGTGATACATATCACTGTAATATTATTTTAATATTCGTGATGTAATTAGACTTTGATGTTACATAATAATATTATGTCACTGTATAATGATGATCGAGAATCTCGATTTCTCTCATTGTTATAGCTACGGATCTTCAACAGCAGTGATGCTAAACTTACAACCTTTGGGATCATTGGAGTACTTGGAAGGACGAAGACTTCAGGGAACGTTGAAGATTAGACCATGGAATAGGAGCCACTAAAGTTTATCTTTTTTGTATTCCATATGTATTAATAGTTTTTTCACTAAAATTGACAAAGGGGGATATTGTTAGAACATAGCTCGGTCGACCTCGCATGCGTTTCTATATCAAGCATGTTTGTCAATGTTAGTGATCAAAACTATGAGTCTTGATTTCTAGTCTACATAGCTAAGTCTCGGACTAGGATAGAAAAGTGTACAAGGACTTCATGGCGATTCATCATACAAAGACGAAGATCTACTCAAGGAACCGTGGAACTTCATCAACAAAAAGGTATGTGGAGACTTGAACTTATCTATCACTCAAAATTCTATCGCTTCTATCTCCTACTTCTTATGAGACAAAAGTCGTATGCTATATAGACTGGATCATACACATTTGATATTTCGAGCCGAGTATATCTCGCCTATCTATATCTCGAAATCATGTGTTGGTAAAGCGTTTCGCTTTGATCGGGTTTATCTTCACCTAATGACGAAAGTCATAATGTTTCAATCACTTTGAAAATCGCTTTGACGAGAAATAGTGTAACAACTGTATAACGTCCTGTAAGAATGTTTCAATGGTTGGAATGAGAGTTTAGGTCTATATAACCAATGATGGATATAAGCATTGTGTGGAAACACATATGTGCATAAGTCCTATTCCTTAATCCGAAGTTTGCGAACTTTGTTCATTGAGAGAAACCGGAGGAATTGGCTTTGCCAAGTCCGCGAACTCAGTTTGCGAACTCAGTCCGCGAACTGACGGAAGTTCTCTTGCCGATAATTTATGCTAGGATTTTCCAAAAACTCGTTTGCGTGTTTAGTCCGCGAAATCAGTCCGCGAACCTAGTCCGCGAACTGGCGGAAGTCTCCTTGCCGAGATTTTCTGCTGAGTTTGGAAAACTCTGCTGGTTGCCTTAAGTCCGCGAACTTGTTTGCGTACTTGAGTGGGTTATGATCTAAAGATGTGCTCTGAACATGAAACTTAAATTACTAAGGAATGCAGTATGCAAACCGTGGCTATAAAGTTCATGAGCCGATTAAATCGAATCGAATCATCTTTGTTTCAATTGTGTCTTATGTAGTTACATAAGATCTCATAGCAATTGAACAAATCTCTAACTAGTTCATTTGAGTCAATTGAACTAGTTATGGTGAAGAAGAACAAGGTTAATATGAAATGCTCATATGGTTGACCTTTTGGGTTACTATGTTGAACCAACATACACGTACACGTTTGGGCACAGTTTTCACAAACCCAGTAAACGTATATCTCAAGTGTGCGTGACAAGCTAAGTTTTCGATCTAACGGTTGAGAAATATTAGCTTGAATCTAAATCAGGTTTTCATCTAACGATGAATATTGATTTCTTTGTAACTAAGGAAAAACCCTGATTTGAAGGCTATATATAGGAGACATCTAGCATTGGGAAAAACTAATCCCCACACGTCTGTGTGATACTAGTGCGCTCTCTAGAGTCAATTCTCCTCTAACCTTTGGTTTTCTTCTCTAAAACCAGGTTAACGAATTAAAGATTTCATTGGGATTGTGAAGCCAGACTGATACTACTTTTATCGTAGTTGTGGGATCTGATCTTGCATCTTCTATCGTACGAGTACAATCCTCGATTGTCTTGAGATCGTGAGAGTTCTCCGATAGGCAAGATAAAGAAGTCACAAACATCTTCGTCTCACTGTTTTTGATTCCTCAACGTCCTCTTGTGTATTCAAGTAAGACTTTTGAGAGGTGATTGATTAATCCAGGCTGTTCTTCGGGAATATAAGACCGCATTATCAATTGGTTCCTGTTCACCTTGATTTCATATCTTAAGACGGAAGAAAAACCTAGGGTTTTTCTGTAGGAGACAGATTTATCCTTTGATAGACTTTTCTGTGTGAGACAGATTTGTTTATTATCAAGACTGCGATTTTGGGTTGCAGCAACTCTTGGTTGTGGGTGAGATCAACTAAGGGAATCAAGTGCATAGTATTCTGCTGGTATCAGAGGCGTAGGAGTACAACTGTACCTTAAATTAGTGGGAGACAGATTGGGGTTCAACTATAGTCCAGTCTGAAGTTAGCTTGGAGTAGGCTAGTGTCTGTAGCGGCTTAATACAGTGTGTATTCAATATGGACTAGGTCCCAGGGTTTTTCTGCATTTGTGGTTTCCTCGTTAACAAAATTTATGGTGTCTGTGTTATTTCATTTTCCGCATTATATTGTTTATCTTTATAATTGAAATAATATAGGTTGTGCGTTAAAGGTTAATCGATTGGAGATCCGACCTTGTGGTTGTCAATTTCATTGATTAACACTTGGACATTGGTCTTTGGTACCGTCCAAGTTATTCCTTGTATTTGATAAAGACTCGCTATTATTTTTAGCTTGAGTAAAAATCAAATCAAGAGAGAGATATTAACTCCTTGAGATACTTTTATCTAGATTGAGTATGAATGTCTAGTTGATTCTCTAGCAAAGTATTTCGGAGTTAGTCCATATAGATTTTTGAGCGAAATATTGGGTGGTGTTGTTAGACCCCCGCTTTTTCAACAGCTCCTTGATTTGATGCTTGCTTTAGCTGTGAAGAAACCGTAGTCTTATCTCTCTCAATCACAACTTCTAGGGTTACTGTTTTTGATAAGAGAGAAGATAAGATGGAGAGAGATAGAAACTAGGAGATTGATTGATGGATTTTGCGAAGGTGGTTGTGCTCAGAAGTGGTCGGGAGTGGAGGTGATTGATGGAGGTGTACTGGGAGAGCTTGGAGAAGATGAGAACGAAATGGAGGAAGTGTTTGGCTTTTGCTCGAATAAGGGAGGAGACAATACGCTAAGGTGTTAGGTGGGAGTAGTAGATGTCGATGTACCGCACGGATATGTTGTTGGATGCTTAACAGTTGTATAAAATCTGACGGCTCAGGGTGGAACGGGTTTGGTCTTGGATTTTGGGTTTTATCTCTTGGAAGATCTTCTCCTAGGCCCAAACCTGCTCTCAAAGCTTTTATCTCAAGCCCACGCCTAGCTTTGGGTCTTGTAAACAACATTCTTCACTTGCGGATGAGGTGCAAACAATATTCTTCACTGCTTTCTAGCGGAAGCTTTGTCGTCTCTCTCTCATTGTCTCTAATTTTCTGCTCTTTTGGCTCCTTAATTCATCCAAGCTTTATTTTACTACCTAAAAACACAGAATTAATTAGTACAAGAATTTATTCTTGAAAACAATGAAAACATAGAATTCGGGATAATATATGATTTTAAAGTGCAAAAGATGAGTTAATTGCCAATAAAAATGTGTAGAAATATGCACTATTTGGCACTCATCAATCACAAACGATGAGACGAAAATGTTTGTGACTACTTTTATATCTTTCCTATCGGAGATATAAATCTCAAGTCAATCTTACGATTGCACTCAATCACGATAGAAACGGCAAGATCAGATCAAGCAACTACAGAGAAAATAGTTGGGTCTGGCTTCACAATCCCAATGAAGTCTTTAAGTCGTTAACCTACAGGGTTTCGTGAAAAACCTAAGGTTAAAGGAGAATCGAATCTAGCTTATACAACTAGTATCACACAGGAGGTGTGTGGATTAGGTTTCCCAATTGCTAGAGTTCTCCTTTATATAGTCTCCAAATCAGGGTTTGCAATCTAAGTTACCTTGGTAACAAAGCATTCAAGATTCACCGTTAGATGAAAACCTGATTAGATTCAAGCTAATATCTTTCAACCGTTAGATCGAACTTAGCTTGTTATACACAAATGAAATGTAACTTCATTTAGGTTTGAGTAATCGTACCTAAATGTGTACACTTAATTGGTTCAACAATAGTTAACCAATGGTTAGCCATATGAGCACTTTCATATCAACCTCATTCATCTTCACCATAACTAGTTCAAATGACTCAAATGAACTAGTTAGAGAGTTGTTCAATTGCTTAGATCTCATAGAAGTATACAAGACACAATTGAAGCAAAATCGTTTTTGATTCACTTGAATCGATTCATGAACATTATAGCCACGGTTTGCAAAGATTGCATTCCTTATTATATAAATGTTTTAGTTCATGAACAAACCGATTTTAGAAAGTAACCTACCTAAGTATGCGAACGGGTATGCGTACTTAAGTAAACAGATTGAGTTTGTTTTTCACATTTAAACTCCTGCAGAAATTCATGGACGTGAACTTTCCGCCAGTATGCGTACGGGTACTTATACTCACCCGGATTTCCAACAACCGCCAGTAGGCGTAAGGATACGCATATTTTGGGTTCCCAGTTTTAAAATTTTACACAAATGTGAGAACACACTATGTTTATATCCAAAGATGGTTACATGTCATAAACTCTCATTTCAATCATTGGCACTTTCTTAGAGGATGTTATATAGTTTTTATTCACAAACTATTTTTCATCAAAGCGATTTTCAAGTTATTGAAATAATCAACATGACTTTCGTCACGAGTAAAGATGAACTTGGCCAAGGAGAAAGCTTACCAACACATATTTCGAGAAATAGATGAGCGAGATAAACTCGGCTCGAAATAAAAAATGTGTATAATGGAAGTCTATTTAGTAATACGACTTTTGTCTCAAAATAGGAGATAGAGTAGATAGAATTTTGAGTGATAGATAAGTTCAAGTCTCCACATACCTTTTTGTCGATGAAGTTCCACAAGTTCCTTGAGTAGTTCTTCGTCTTCATATGATGAAAGGCATGGATTCTGGAGCTCAAATACACTTACTATCCTAGTCCGAGACTTAGCTATAAGTAGACCAGAAATCAAGACTTATAGTTTTGGCAACTAAACTTAACAAATAAGCTTGAGATAGAAACGCTTGCGAGTTCGACCAAGCAGTTCTCTAACAGTAACATCTTACATGATTTGTGTGAGACATTCATTTGATGTAGGCTCGGAATATTTCGTATTGATCATTCGATCACTTGAAAATTGCTTATAAGCTAATAGTTTGTGTGAGACAGTTATTGTCGTCTTCTAAGAATGTTTCAATGATTGAAATGTGATTTACGGTTTGTGTACTTAGTGTACGAACTGTTTTGATGAAATTCAGAACCGGAAGTTTGCATACCCGTTCGCAAACTTATTCAACTGTTTAAGTCAGGTTACTTAAGTTTGCATACTTGTTCGCAAACTGATTTAACTTTTGAAGTCCGGTAACCAAGTTTGCGTACTCGTTCACAAACGGTTTTAACTGAATTCGGTCCGGAGCTAAAGTTTGCGTACCCGTTTGCAAACTATCGGCTTGTGACCAATGTCCGGAACTTAAGTTCGCGTACCCGTTTGCAAACTTAAGTGGTTCAAGTTCTTAAATCAGTTAAGTATGATTTCATACTCATGAACAAAATACATTTATAAATTAAGGAATGCAATCTTTGCAAACCGTGGCTAAAATGTTCATGAACTGATTCTTTGGAATCAATCCGATTTTGCTTCAATTGTGTCTTGTATACTTATATGAGAATATAAACAATTGAAAAACTCTATGATTAACAAAATTGGATTCATTTGATTATCAATTGATCTAGAAGTTTAAGATGAACAAGGTTATGAGAAAAGTGTTCATATGGCTAACTTCAGTTAACTGTTATTGAGCCTACTCAATATACACGTTTAGGTACGGTTTTCCATATCTGAATGAAGGTAGATTTTATTTTTGTGTAACAATCTAAAGACCATCTAACGGTGGAAAGATATTAGCTTGAATCTTAAATCAGGTTTCCTCTAACGGTGAATATTGAATGCTTTGTTACCAAGGTAACATGGATTGCAAACCCTGAATTGAAGACTATATAAGGGAGAACTTTAGCAACTGGGAAACCTAATCCCCACACCTCCTGTATGATACTAGTTGCGAATAGAGTTGATTTTACTTTAACCTAGGTTTTTCCTAAAACCATTACAGGTTAACGACTTAAAGACTTAGTTGGGATTCTGAAGCCATACCTAACTACTTTCTCTGTAGTTACGTGTTCTGATCTTACTTTGTTCTATCGTATTGAGTACTATCTTCTCTAAGATTTTCTCGATATTTATCTCTGATAGGTAAGATATAAAAAGTAATCACAAAGCTCTTCGTCTTATTCTTTGTGATTCCACAATAACTTGTTATACTACCATATAGTTAAATTATTGTGAGGTGATTGATATTATTAGGCTGTTCTTCGGGAATATAAGATAGGTGTATCAATTGGTTCCTGATCACCTTGATTTATCAAAATACGGAACAAAAACTTCGTAGGTATTTCTGTGTGAGACAGATTTATCTATTCAATAGATTTTTCTGTGTGAGACAGATTTGTTTATCAAGTCTTCGACTTTGGGTCGTAGCAACTCTTAGTTGTGGGTGAGGTCAGATAAGGGAATCAAGTGCACAGAGTCATGCGGGTATTCAGAGACGTAAGGAACACGACTGTACCTTAATCAGTGTGAGATTGGTTAGGCTCAACTACATTCCAGTCCGAAGTTAACTTGTAGTAGGCTAGAGTCTGTAGCGGCTTAATACAGTGTGGTATTCAAATCTGGACTAGGTCCCGGGGTTTTCTGTATTTGTGGTTTCCTCGTGAACAAAACTTCTGGTGTCTGTGTTATTTCTTTTCCGCATTATATTTTCTATATAATTGAAATATTACAGGTTGTGCGTAGTTCAATCAATTGGTAAATCCAACCTTTGGTTGTTGATTGAAATTGATTGGCGCTTGGATATTGGTCTTTGGTACCATTTAAGTTATTTCTCATATTAATCCGGCTCACAGATTTATATATGTTCGATTGCAGATTTATTTGAGAAATTGAGATATAACTATTGGATATATTTTCCTTGATTGAGTCTGATTGTCTAGTCGATTCTCTTGGAATTATATTTGAGTTAGTCCATACAGATTGCCTAAACGAAATATTGGGTGTGGTTTTTAGACCCCCGCTTTTTCACTGGGGACTCCGTCCACAAAACTGTGCAGTCCATGATGTAGCATGTATGTGAGATTCTCTATTTCTCCAAGGTGCGACATCAAGATATATTTGCAGCTCTAACTCGTTTCGTGTCAGGCTAGCGATTATTTTTAGTCGGAGAAGCTGCTCCTAAACCTCAACCTCTTCTGGAGGACACGAATGGTGTATGTAACTGGGGACTCCTAACCATTGTTCACCTCAAAGGCGTCGAGTTCGAGAGCGCATTGATTGATGCAGCCTCTAACTTTAACATTGTCACTATCAAGACTCTGAGAGTTTCAGGAATTTCAAAGCAAGAAGTTGTTCACTTCACAATTGTAATCAAAAACTCAGAAGGAGATCCCAAAAATGCCTATGGGTACATCAATCTTGAAATAAAGGTAGGAGATGCCCTAACACACGCCAAGTTTCATATTGTTAAGGAATACCCAAATTATGATATGGTTCTGGGGAGCTCTTGGATACATAACAACAAAGCGAAGCTAGGAGTATACCTCAGAGGATCTCCAACAAACCGTCCAACCCTGAATATTATTTGTTGTTGTATCGACAACTCTCAAATGTGACACAGTTACCTGGAGAGAGTGGAGCTGCATTTGCTCGCAGGTTCCGTACATAAGTAATTCTTGTTGAACAACTTTTTTTACAATCAGTCACTCCTTATTCCGCCAAAACATGGGGACTCGATCCAATTATCAAGCCAACTTTCAATAGGCGATGTGAGTGGGATGCCAGTCCTTTCCAATATTTTATCAAGTGTTTAGAAACTGTCTAAGTCAAAGACAATAAATATAACAGTCAAGTAGATATACAACACCCAAATCCATTTCAAGTTGGGGATATGGTAGTAAGGATTTACTCAACCTGCTTTATCTGATTTCCCAGATGGAAAAGACGAGTCGTACCTAGTAGCGGAAGTTATCTTGGCAGGCTACTGCAAGTTTATCAATGCTGACAAGCTAGAAGGTGTAGTAATATACTCTAGGTGGATCAAACCTTTCAATGCCTAAAATGTCATGTCGCATTTTCCTCTAAGCATTTCCATATTTCCATGCAATGTTTGTAATTCCTCCAAAATGATTGCACTGGCTTGCATTCATAATTAGGAATTCAGTTTATCAGTTAATCGAAGCATTATTTCCTTTCAGAAAATTACTCATAAATTATTTCAAAACAAAATCTCAAAAATAAACTCAAATCCTCGCAAAACAATTACCTACTAGTTCAAAACCAGAAAATCAAACCATGAAAGAAGCATCTCGTATCTTTCACAAAACATCTAAGAGGGGAATGTGTAAAGAAAAGAACAAAACATTCAAGGGAAATCATCCAACAACAGTGCGTCCTTCTTAGAGAAAGCATCTTTCATGTCCTGAAGAGTAGCCTGCTTCAACTTCAATTCCTGGGCCAATCTCCCAACCCCCTCCTTTTTTTTATTAATGAGATCCATGGATGGAGCTTCATCTATTTCAGTCAGCAACTTTTGGATTTTGGAAAATCCCTTCACAAAACTAGGAAGCATCTAACCCGAAGTTCACACACGTGTCCCGATGGTACTCCCAATTTGCGACTACTTCTTCAGATATGATGTGTCCAGTCACATTACACATGTCACCAATTGAAGACATAGTCTCCTCTACACGTTTAGCTAACGAAACACGACTTTTCGATTTCTTGGTCGTGGAAATGTGTCCATGCTTCTCCCACATTTGGGTATACAACTCCGCATACTTAGATGGCGCGTTGAACCCTCCAATTAACATGTGATCTGCAAAGGGAGCATCAAATGGATGGTCGAAGGTGCCACCTACAGCAGAATATACAACTAGCGCTCCTTCGGTTTCAAGAGATCCTTTGGAGATATTTTCATCCGCGTCTATAGATGTGACATCTTCATTTTCCTTGGAAGGTGCAGTGACATCCTCAACATCATTAATCATTTCTATCTCAGGGTTATCTCTTGGTTCAGTCTCGTCTTGCAACATCACCGGTTAAATATCTATTTTCATATCAAAGAGTAAATAATCCAAGTAGAAAACGTGTGGAAGACTTACCGGCTCATCCGCTGGCTCACTTGGGGATCTAGACCTGCTACTACTATATTCGGAAGTACTTCCTTCATCACTATCGGATCCTGAATCTGTTCGGCCTTCATCTTCGTCATCGAGAGACTCCGCATTATTGGATTCCTCATTTTCTTCCGGAGATATCTTGCGTATGCTGCTATTCTGGCTACCTGCCAATGCGAATCTGGCAAAGGCGTTCATATTCCCAAGGCACTAAAATTTTGGGAAAAGTTCAATGGGATTAGTTCAAAGCTACCTCAATAATTCAGCTGGTCAAACGGAAACGTGTACATACTTGCACGTTTTAATAATTAAAGACTATCGTAGATGTTGGAGTTTTTCGGATACCACTTGCAACTCTCTTTGACCTAATCTCTTTCTCTTGGGGACTTCCTTCATCTTGCCTAGGTTTTATCTGACTCTTTTTGTAAAATGTTAAATGAATAAAATGAGTAACAAGATGCATGCTAATAGGTATCAAATAATTGGATACACGAGCTCTTACCTGACC
Source organism: Papaver somniferum (assembly GCF_003573695.1). NCBI lineage: Eukaryota > Viridiplantae > Streptophyta > Magnoliopsida > Ranunculales > Papaveraceae > Papaver > Papaver somniferum. Next base: position 185,433,730 of record NC_039358.1, read on the forward strand.
AGTTCATCAGAGGGCTTCCATTTACTCAAAGGAAGTGGCTTCAGCATTGGGTGATTTTCTAAGATCTCGGGAAGGGGCTTGCCGTGCGGAATTGTGACAACTTCCTGTACGAATTGATGAAGATCAAGAAGCTCTTTCTGCCAGAATTCTTTATATTTAGGAGTTACCACTGGTTTTCTTCCTGGAAGAAAGAATGGAAGACTTTTCTTTCTTATATGAACACTTGTATCCAAGATAGATTTCAGGAGGTCTTTCGAGGGTGTTGACGGACGATAAGATGGAATTCCCTGGTCGAAACTCATCTGACGAGCAACTCTATCGATGTTATAAGAATTCATAGCAAATGATCCCATGAAGAAAGATGGAACATATCCAGGTGTGCAGCTTCGTATAAACACAGTTTCTATGATACTCATATTCTCTCCATATGGATGCAATGTTATACCTGAAACAGAAGCAAAGGTGTTTGGTTGAACTATAGATGGGTGAACTGGTGACCAAGGAAGAAACTTCATTGCGTGCACATTATCAAAGAAATCGATAAGTCTTAGGCCGGGTTTTGGGCGCCTATTCGACCAACAAAGTATTCTGATACCCCCATATATACTAGAGAAGGAATCTAATGGATTAGGAGCATAACCATTGAAGTGCTCCCATAAGCATGCTTGGAGAAATGCGATGTGAACATGTGATTCTATCTTTATATATCCGTTGGAAGCATACATGTCTGCTTCTAGAGAATCCAGATGGGAGTATAGGGAACCAAGAGATAAGCCACCTATAGGCAGAATCACGCCTTGTGCCAGCTTAATGGAAAATGGAACAAGCTTCAGTCTTACCGCCTTTTACCAGAACCGTCATCAAAAACATCTCTAGACATCCACAAACACAAAAATGCAGCAACACTGAGTGTGTCATTCAATACCTAGCCTGGTTTCAGTACCATAGGATACCATTCAGACGCCCACCAAGTATAGAAGCATTTTGCAGGATCATCCTTCACATCCTATTCTTATATTTTCTTAATTAGAGCGGTGTACCGTATCTCATCTTCATCAGATAAACTAAAGTTAAAGTTCCCTACAATGGGAAGGTTCAACAAAGAAACTACGCTCTCTAAAGTAATAGACATTTCACCCCATCTACATATAGTCGCATGGGTAGGAATGCACCATCGATAAATGAAAGTAATCAAACCTGACACATCTTTCTTAATGTGGAGCGTCGCGGACGCCTTGGCAGCTTCAGCAACTTGTGCTTTCTTCAGATTGGCCCTGACATGATCATTGCCGAACATATATCTCATCCATCCATCCCAGGAGCGCAATGTATTTTGCAAAATTTTAAAATCAATTGGAGGGGCTGGATACTCATTCTTCTGGAGGCAGAACCTTATTACGCGTTCTGGAGAAATTGACGGTATAACTTCTTCATTCTCTGAATCATAAAGGAGAGTCACCACATGAATAGGATGAGACCAGGTGGTTGTCTAAGACATTGTGAAGAATTCATCATCTATGTTCGGTATATCTTTGGAATCAGTAATACCTCCTTGCTTAGCAGTGGAAATATCTCCAGGTGACATCTTATCCAAACAAAAGTTCCTTACGTTACTATTCACTTCTGAGTAACTACATGAAAAAGATAGGAAAAGAGTTACTACTTCTCTACGTACTTTTAAAGGAAAGATCCATGCATGCAAGTTCTTATCAAAATTCGTGATTGTCACTAATGGTCGAAGTTACATGGTTGAAGAAATATGGGGCTTGCATACCAACAAAAGTTTGTGAATATCAAAATTCACGTAACAAAAAAAAATGTGTAATGGTCGTGGGGTATTATTCCCGCAACCAATACCGAGTTAGGGTTTATACCCACTCGAGCAAAAAAAAAAATTAAAGCTTGCCACGGGTATTATACCCACGGCCGAAATCAAGCTACTACACTTACATAAAAAATTAAAAAAAAAAGCTCCTACCTAGAGTTCTCATTGCTCGTCTTGCTGCAGATCCTAATTGTTAATGATTGCTTCGTTACCGATGTTGCTGCTAGTGCTCATCCTAATACTTCCAACAAGGGAAGATCGTTCATATTGGGATAAATTTTCAAGTTCATAGAAGTTACACCTACAACTAGGGTTTACACCCGCATAAAAAAAACGGAAAGCAAGATACACTTACTTCGAAGCCGGCAGTCGAAGCTCTTAGCAATGGAGTTTTCGGCGAATAAGGGATGCGTGCTGTGGAGGAAGACGGTAGGTGGAACAATCACAAAAAAAATGGTTAACCTCCCTTTTATCCAAAACGGGATTTAAGAATCCGAGAAGAAGGAGGACTCCCCCTTGGTCCGTGCACGGGGGTGATCAGTCGGGTCCACGACTGCCATATTCGCACCCCATTGTTCGGTTGGCAAATGCTAGTGGCTAGCTACGCATCCCTTCTTCTGAAGTCAACTAAAATTTCCCGGGTAACATCTATTATCTTTTTCTCATCAATTTTATTTTATGTTTATCACCATCTAGTGCCTACCCTGGAACAATGTCACTGTTACGTGCTAAGCAGGGGTCTTAATGTTTATGGTGGTTTTTAATTCAGGGATAAAACCAGAAAACCCTATATTCATGTGTCTTTGTTCTGCAAAGAAATAGAACCATTTAAAGTTGATAAGCGCCTACGCCTCTGTGCTTACATATGTATTGAGTGATTCAGTATAATTATATACGAAATTTAATTAGTGAAAAGACGAGGGTACCCAAATACACCACAATCTTTTTGATTCAACCTATAAGTCTTCTACCGAATGTGATCGTCTATAGAAAGAGTCGAGACAATATGACAATTCGGTTCACACTTTGTGTGATTGTCTATGGATACGAGATCGAGACAATACAACAACAAGATAACTTGTATGATTTACTATAGATACAAGATCGAGACAATACTACAACAAAGTGTGTTACTTGATAATAGGTTCAGTGATAACCAAACTCTATAGGATCACTATCAAGTAATGCGAAGGTAACGTATATATGTACTTTACTTTATTATAATAAACAATTATAATGCAGAAATCAAAGTAAAAGACACATCAAGATGTCATTGTGGCACAGTGGTAAAGTTGTTGCGTGATAATACCAATGACCTGAGTTCGAAACTCGTCAGGTGCGGGATGGGAGGATTTTTCACTTTCATTTCCTAGCTACCTGGGCTTGTAGGTAGTAAACTTCTTTGAGGTTTAAGCTTTAATATGACCTTTGGGATTTAAACCCAATTTAAGAAAAAAAAAACAAAAAAAAAACAAGATTTTGTTAACGAGGAAACCGAAAATGCAGAAAAACCCTGGGACCTCGTCCAGTTTTGAATACTCTCAGAACTAAGTTGCTATATAAAATCTAATACCAACTTCGTATAGTTGAGACCAAGCAGACTCCCGGAGCTACTTAGTTCACTCAGTATCCCTGTGCCGTCGACTTCTAGAGTGACGCACGTGAATAGCAAGTCTTTTGGATCGTATTCTAAACAGGAAAGGAAGAATCTATTTGGTAACCACTCTAATCAATATTGCTACAAGATTTAGATGAGTTGTTGACAAAGACTCTTCCGTTTAATCTAACAAACTCATTTTTCTGGTTAGATCAATCTATCCAATAACTACCAAAGTAGTCAAGTTTAGATTCGCACTCAATCAAAATAAATCTCAAAAGAGATATATAGAGAATGTCGATCTCACGCAACTAATCAATCAAATAAATCTGATTCTAGTTGGATCTCAACCGATCAAGGGTTGAAAAATAAATGATAAGAGTTACTACTCATGTTCAAAGTATGTTGACATATTTTCACTGCAAATCCTTATTTCATATTTACATGGATTCACATTCTTGAAATCGGTTATACCACACTTCCAGACAAGTTTAGAATTGGTTCGCCAGTTTTCCAAGACTACTATGTGATTGATCAAATACCAAATCACATACATGGGTTCAATCGGTTATACCTAAATATGGAAACACTTGTGATCGGTCACACCAGTCACTAGCATAGGTTACACCAGTGACAAGGATCGGTTCCATCTACACATGGTATTACTTGTGATCGGTCACACCAGTTACCAGGACCAGTTACACCAATTACAAGGATCGATTACACACACACACACACTCATGATCGATCACACCAATTACTAGGATCGGTCACACCAATTACAAGGATCGATCATACCATCACATGGTGATTACTTAGGATCGGTTACACGAATTAAAAAAAAACAGTCATACCAAATCATAAGTCAGGCATTGTGATTAGTTATACCAATATATATAACCTAAGTTAAGATCGGTTCTACCATCTCACACATATTGAGCATCCAAAGATTTGCAACGAATACCAGGACCAATAAGCCTAATGATTTCCTTTAAGAAAAAAGTTCATGAATGTACTTCCTTTAAACAAATGTAAAATATTGTTTCCTAGGATGAAATCTTCAGCATAACCCATACATATAATCATAACAATATATACAAGATTATGTTGATGTCATATCTACGAAGTTCAAAAGATAAGCGTTATACCTTCGTAGTCTAATTCCCTAATACTATGATCATACCATTATGATCATGTCAAATCACTAGAGTATTACACAATATGTACAGTATATACAGCTTCGCAGTTATGTTTTCAACATGCACGACTTGAAAGATACGTTATAAATGAAACAATTTCAAGTCAGTATTACTAACCTCAAGTGGAAGGATGATGTCGTCGTTGTAGTTCGTTACTTCTTCGCATTATTCAGGTCTTCGGAGTAATGGTTGTATGTATCAACATTCCTAGACTTTCTAGTATAACCTAAACGAAGTTGACTCTGGTATTTAATCAAGCGACTCTAGATGAGTTTTGATACTAAAATATGACTACCAAACTTGACATACCAACGCTTGGTGAATCCAACCGAGTTATACTCTAACAATTAGAACAATGTTGGTTGCAAAAACTCCAAGTATTCTGTAAATTTTGTTGAGTTCCTACTCGCATTATTCACTAGTGCAGGGACTGCCGAGTATCTATCCTATGTTGTATTCCCAGCTGAACTCTTAACATTGACATGATATGACAATTAATGTTCACTCTCAGCTGAGTAGCATGAATTTCCCGAAGTGTCAGAATTAAGATGTGCATGAAGGTACTCAATCAGAGGCGCGTAAGTTGCGCCAGGGAGACCAAAGCTGCGCTGCTCTCCAAGATAAAAATTAGTGATTTTTGTATCAACGTGCAAAATTCACCGAAATTGATTAATTTCGTGTCAATTCACAAAATTCAATTTTTTGACCTAATTTTGTTGATTTACAAAAATTAGGTTTTTTCCCTAAAATGGAACCTGCATGATATCTCGATCCCTATTGGTTGAGACTAAACCTAGGAAAGATAGGAAAATGGTCCATCATGGAGCTAGTAGGAGTAAAATCCTACCAAAAGTTGGAAAATAAGAAAAGGGGAAAATCGTGAATAAATTGGGGAGTGGCAAAAGGGGCGCGACCGCTCCACTTGGCCGGTCGGTTTGACCTAGATGGCACCTTCCATAACCGACCGGCCTTACCCCATATTGTTGTCTGTCGGCCCCTCTTTTCCATCGACCAATATGTTAGAGCACTGCTCGGTCGAACTCGCAAACGTTGTTATCGCAGGCTTGTTTGTCAAGTTTAGTTGTCAAAACTATAAGTTTTGATTTCTAGTCTACTTATAGCTATGTCTTGGATTAGGATAGAATGTGTAGTTGAGCTTTATACTTCACGACGTTCATTGATTGAAGACGAAGAACTACTAAGGGGAGCTTGTGGATCTTCATCAACAAAAGGTATGTGGTGACTTGAACTCATCTATTACTCAAAAGTCTATTTCGATTATACCTCCTATTGAAACAAAAGTCGTATAGTTATATAGAATTTACATTATACACATTTGATATTTCGAGTTGAGTTTAACTCGCTTATATCTTTGTCGAAATATGTGTTAGTAAGCTTTCGCTTTAACCAACTTCATCTTTTATTCTTGGCGAAAGTCAAAAGATGATCATGTAAAAATCTCCTGGTAACATCTTATATTCTTTGTGTGAGATAGTCATTTGATGTAGACTCGGAATGTTTCGTTTTGATCATTTGATCACTTCGAAATTGCTTTGAAGCTAATATTTTGTGTGAGACAACTATTCTCGTCTTCCAAGAATGTTTCAATGATTAAAATGGGAGCTTAGCACAATTAACCATTGATTGGATATAACACAGTATGCGTATTTGTATGCTAACTGTTGCAAGTGTATTCCAAGTCCGGGAATTTAGTATGCATACCTGTATGCGTACTGATTCAACAGTTGAAGTTCGGGAACTATAGTATGCATACCCGTATGCCTACTGATTTCAACTGAGTTCGGTCATGAACGACAGTATGCGTACCCATTTGCATACTGGCGAACAAGACCAAGTCCGGGAACTTAGGAATGCGTACCCGTTTGCATACTTGAGTGGGTTAAGTTCTAAAATATATTAAGTATGTTTACATACTCATGAACAAATACATTTATATAATAAGGAATGCAATCTTTGCAAACCGTGGCTATAATGTTCATGAATTGATTCGAGTGAATCAAAACCGATTTTGCTTCAATTGTGTCGTTTATACTTCTATGAGAATATAAACAATTGAACAATTTTATAACTAGTTTCATTTTATTCATTTGAACTAGTTGTGATTAAGATGAACAAGGTTGATATGAAAGTGTTCATATGGCTAAATTCGGTTAACTATTGTTGAGCCAACTAAGTGTACACGTTTAAGTACGGTTACCCATATCTAATTGAAGGTACATTTCATTTGTGTGTAACAAGCCAAGACCATCAAACGGTTGAAAGATATTGGCTTGAATCTAATCAGGTTTTCATCTAATGGTGAATATTGAATGCTTTGTTACCAAGGTAACATTGATTGCAAACCATGATTTGAAGACTATATAAGGGAGAACTCTAGCAACTAGGAAACCTAATCCCCACAGCTCCTGTGTGATACTAGTTGCGACTAGATTCGATTCTCCTTTAACCTAGGTTTTTCCTAAAACCGTTATAGGTTAACGAGTTAAAGACTTCACTGGGATTCTGAAGCCAGACCCAACTATTTTCTTTGTAGTTGCGTGTTCTGATATTATTTTGTTTTATCTTATTGAGTACTATTTTCTCTAGGATTTGCTCGAGATTTATATCCGATAAGTAAGATATAAAAAGTAATCACAAATCTCTTCGTCTCATTCTTTGTGATTCCACAATAACTTGTTCTACTATCATATAGTTAAGTTATTGTGAGGTGATTGATATTACTAGGCTGTTCTTCGGGAATATAAGACCGGTGTATCAATTGGTTCATGTTCACCTTGATTTATCAAAATCCGGAACAAAAACTTCGTAGGTATTTCTGTGTGAGACAGATTTATCTATTCGATAGACTTTTCTGTGTGAGAGAGATTTATTTATCAAGTCTTCGACTTTGGGTCGTAGCAACTCTTAGTTGTGGGTGAGATCAGCTAAGGGAATCAAGTGCGTAGAGTCCTGCTGGGATTCAGAGACGTAAGGAACGCGATTGTACCTTAATCAGTGTGAGATTGGTTAGCGCTCAACTACATTCTATTCCGAAGTTAACTTGTAGTAGGCTAGAGTCTGTAGCGGCTTAATACAGTATGGTGTTTAAATCTGGACTAGGTCCCGGGGTTTTTCTGCATTTATGGTTTCCTCGTTAACAAAACTTATGGTGTCTGTGTTATTTTTTCCGCATTATATTTTCTATATAATTGAAATATTATAGGTTGTGCATAGTTCAAACAATTGGTAAATCCAACCTTTGGTTGTTGATTGAAATTGATTGACGCTTGGATATTGGTCTTTGGTACCATCCAAGTTATTTCTCATATTAATCCGTCTCATAGATTTCTATATGTTCGATTGCAGATTGATTTGAGAAATAGAGATATAACTCTTGAATATATTTTCCTTGATTGAGTCTGACTGTCTAGTTGATTCTCTTGGAGTTATATTGGAGTTAGTCCATACAAATTTCCTAAACAAATATTGGGTGTGGTTGTTAGACCCCACAATCAAATTTCATGAAAGATGCAAGCTCCGCTTTTAATTAAAGATGGGTGCCGCTCAAGTTAGTCGCAAACTAAGCACGACCACACGACTGGGCAAGCTTCATTAGCTAACCCTAGCTCTTGCAAACTCGGTAAACAAGGTGCCGTTATGACAACCGGCCGTCCACCTATTATCTCAACCAATAATATCGCTTATAGCCTACCTGCTTCTACTCCAAATTGTTATCCAAAGTAGGCTAGTCGATATGCTTCTTATATATAAGAAAATTAATCTAAATCGCACAAGTCAGTTGATAGACGCATTTACGTGTCTAATATAGCTCATTTGTATATATTGTTAGTGCTCGATATCGTACTTATTTGGTTATTTTATTTATTTGTAGGTGTTTTTGGAAGAATAAGGCTTTGTGGCGAAATTGGCTAAAAATGCGGCATTTGGACCTCCGTTGATACTACCAGAAGCACCCCAGAAGTATGTTGGAGACATCCAGAAATACCCCGGAGGAACCCCGAAAAAGTGCGGAAAACATCCCAGAAGAATTGCTAAAGGCACCCCATTTCAGGGCATGTACTAAAGGGACTCTCGAACTGGATAAGGGGGAGGTCATCTTCATAATTCAAATACAAGTTTTGGCGGGAAAATGCATGCAGCGAAGAACAGTTTTGGAGATCGAATTCTGACGAGATTTTAGGAGATTCAATGGCTGTATTTGGTACGTATGGACTCTAACTGACTGAACAGGCCTGGTACAATCGATTTTAACCCAACCAGTTGGGCTGGAATGACCGGGAGAAGCAATCAAAGTCCAAACAGGACACGTATGTTGCTGTTCACGTTCAAATATTTTGTGAGAAATTTTTGGGAGACTTTTACGCTGGATATACATGTATCTAGTTTTGTTCAAGTCAGGAGAGAGTTTTGTGGCAATGGGATAGCTAACAGACGCGTACAGAAGAGAGAAGAAGATAGAAACCCGTAACTGGCAGAGAAGAGAAATAGGAAATTTCATCGGGATTTGATGACCCTGTTGAGTTATAAAAAGGTTGGGTCGAGTCATAAGAAGGGTTAGCAAGTTTAGGAGAGAGTTTAGAGTCCAGGAGAGCCGAGGAGAAGCGATTACAGAGAAGACAGTGCTGTTGCTGCCATTGAAGAGCTTCAAGAACACGAAGAACAGACTGGCATAGTCAGTCGTTCTTTAGCAGTCTTAAATAACAATACCAGTGTCGTTATTTTACAGCAGTAAAGGCTTATCGTTTACAGCAGTCTTCAATAGCACTTACCCCTTTGTAACAGTGACGCTGTAACACTTCTACAGCGTTGCTAATTCTTGTTTCATCTTATATACATCAATAAAAACACCTATTTTAACCATGAATTTATCTTGTGAGTGTGTTTTTGGGATGAGGAGCTAAACCCAATCCCAGGGGTGATGTAGGAAGCCATTCTTCCAAAAGTTATGTGGTAAAATTCATTTAAATTTATTTATGCAATCCTTTTATGATTAATTGCACCGAATGAAAATTGAATAAATGATTTTTATTAATTAATTGTGTTTTCTCTTGATGAAATATGCTTGGTTTATTGCTTTTGATATTTCATGCTTGCGATTAACAATGGATGTTTTGAAAATCTGATTTAGGCAATGATTAGAATCACAATTGTTTTTGATTTGAATTATAATGTCTAGAATTGCATGATAATAATTATTATTGAATCACATGAATTTTGGTGAATAGTGAAATCCTAAACCATGGTCTTTCCAAAATATTTACATAATTTTGAATTTGTTTTATCTTTTATTTTTAATTTAAATCTAAAAAATTATTTTCTTCACAAGTCTGAAAAGAACCTTTTTACCACTACTACAATCACTATTTGAAATCCATCAAATTTTTGGCGCCGCCGACGCCGACGCGGATTTTTGTTTAGGTAGCATTTTTTTAGATTTATTATTTATTTTTTTTGTTCCTTTTTACGTTTCTTTTTGTCTTTGATTTACAGGTTTGAAGTGAACACTAAGGACTTGGAAAAAAAAAAGCTTAAAGCATAAAGAGACGACAAAAAGAAGAATTTTTTTTAGGATTTAGTTTTATTATTATTATTTTTTAGAATTGTATTAGGAAATATTTTGTAATTTACTTTTTGTTTTTGCATTTTATTTTTGTGGACTGTGGACTTTAAACTTTGGACATTTTTATTTTTATTTTTATACCCTACGGAAGGGTAGTTTAAATACAAACTGTTTGCAGGGAAGGACGACAATTACGATATCATCTCGGCACCTCGGGTTCGCACACTGACAACGGAGTCAGTGGCCCGAGTCGACTTCAACGGTTCATCGCCCGTCTGGTACGGGAGGTAAGTCCAATCGAAACACTCGCGAATCTCCTGCAAGCGGGTTACTGTATTCCTTAAGATGATAATTGTTTGAGGACGAACCGGACTGTTTTTATATTCTTAGTAAAGGGCAAGGCCTGGCCTAAACAAGATAAGGGTTCGGATTTCATCACCGCTCCCTTCTTGCCCACCTTAGGAAAACAAAACCTAACGCGAACCCAAGCTTTAAAATCTGATTAGAAAGAGACATATAGGGTATCGAGCTTAACAGGACAATCATTCGAAAAATATTGGTTACTCTTTTAAGCACATCTCAAAGTTCTTGACGGTTTCTGCGAGTTGAATGCGTGACTGCGCCGCATTGGATCGGTGAGGTTTTGGGTATCAAAGCTCCACTGAGCTTCACTCGCCTCTATTCAACTTACTTTAACTCGGATTGATTCCAGAGGGGTTTGCTTAAATTGTAACGAATTCCCTTTCGAAGGATTAGAAGCTGGTCTAGAAAGAATCTAAGTGGAGCCATCATGCTTGTTGTTTGCTAGAAATATTTAGGTTTGTTGTGGTAAAGTCGAGTCAGCCTGCTGTGTGATTGCTAGAACCTTTCTGTTAGGATTTTTATTTCTTTTTGAATTCTTTTTATTGTATGCCCGATTTTGTTGGGGCTTGGAAAAGAGATACTCTAGGTCGATTGATTAAGCGAAAAACCTAGTAGTTCTTCTGATTTAAGCAGGGAGCTCGAAGATTCTTCTTTTGAGAGCCGTGTTTTTGGAAACTTCAGTTTTGAGAATCTGTCTCTTTGTGAGGAAAGTACCCATAGTACTTCTGTTGTTCCAACAATGGCAACTTTGAAAGATTACATGTTCCCAACTAGGACCAACCGAGCTGCGTGCATTAAATTGCCAGCCACTACGGCTAATTTCGAGATAAAACCTAGTATTCTTCAGATGATCCCTATATACTTAGGAAAAGATGATGAGAACCCTTATTTTCATATTAGGTACTTTGAGGAAATTTGTGGAACAATTAGGATAAAGGACCTTACCGATGAAGTCTTGAAACTTAATATGTTTCCCTTTTCTTTGAGAGAGAAAGCCAAGACCTGGCTGAACAACCTACCGTCTGAATCCATAGAAACATGGCAGGAACTTATCGCTGCCTTCTATATGAAGTTCTACCCTAAGCATAAAACTGCAGCTGTTAGGCAGAACATTAGTACTAGTGTGCTACAAGAGGGAGAGTCTCTTTATAGATTTTTAGAGAGATTCAATGATCTTCTATCCCAGTGTCCTCACCATGGATTTGATAAGATGAAACTTGTAGAGATTATTTATAATGGTTTGGACTATTCGACCAAAGCCATGGTTGAGTCTATGTGCGCTGGTGAGTTCACTAGTAAAAATGTTGATGATGCTTTTACCTTCTTAGGAGCTATCGCTGAAAAATCCCAACAATGCGAATCTTGTGTTGAACCCCCTAAAAGACTCTTGGTCAATAGAAGTAGCACCAATATGGTAGATACGAGTTTTGCGTCAGATGCTAAGTTTGATGCTTTGTCCAGAAGGTTAGAAGCTTTGGAAATGAGTCAGTCTAAAAATAGGTCCCTTGTTGAACCTAATAGAGCCTCTCAAGTCTCTAGTTGTGGAATAGAGCCCGATAATTCATTTTGGGAAGGTCAGGTTAGTGAAGAACAAGCCCATGCTGTCTATAACAACGCTAGGTTTGAGAACCGTCAGAAGTTTGACCCATACTCAGAAACCTACAACCCTGGTTGGAGAAACCATCCTAATTTCTCTTGGTCTGAGGGCCAGAGTCAAGGCTAGTCTAGCAATTCTCAACCTCCCCCAGGTTTTTCTTTTGAGAACTCTTCAGGTCAAACCCAGTTTCAGAACACTTTTGAGAAAAAGATCTCTACCTTAGAAGAAACTCTCACTATGTTAGCAAATAACCATGACATGCTATCAAAAAACCACCTTAGATTTAAACAAGAAACTAGGCAGGATTTGAAGAATAATTCCCAGAGTCTTGCCAAATTAGAACTTCAAGTAGGACAAATAGCTAAGTTTATAAGTGAGAGAGAAAATGGAAGGTTCCCTAGTCATACTGATCCTAACCCCAAAGGAGAGAAATCGTACAATCATGTGAATGCTGTCACAACCCTAAGGAGTGGAAAGAAAGTTGACAACAAGGTTGCCATGCCTGATAGTGAACATGCTATAGTTCACCCGTCTGAGACAGAGAATGAAGAGACTGATAGAGTCTCTAAAGAGACCAATGAGGGTCCTATTGAGCCCGGATTTGTTCCCAGATCCCCGTTTCCTCAGCTGCTAGTTCCGACTAAGAATGAGTCCAACTTTAATGATATATTGGAGGTTTTGAAGCAGGTTAATATCAACCTTCCATTATTAGATACAATTAGGCAGATTCCCTCATATGCCAAGTTCCTTAAGGACTTGTGTACGGGAAAGCGTAAGCTCAGTGTCCAGAAGAAAGCCTTCATAGCTAGTCATGTGAGTTCTATTATTCAGAATACCACTACTCCTAAGTATAAATACCTAGGGTCCCCTACCATTGCTTGTACAATATGTAAGTACCGTGTTGAGAAAGCGTTGCTTGACTTAGGAGCCAGTGTGAATTTACTTCCATATCATGTGTACCTTAAGCTAGGACTTGGTGAGATGAAACCTACCCAGATAACACTTCAGTTAGCTGATAGGTCCGTTAAAGTTCCTCGTGGTGTGATCGAGGATGTTCTCATAGAGGTTGACAAGTTTATTTATCCAGTGGATTTTATTATCCTAGATACCCAACCTGTCCCTGACCCAGAGAACCAAATACCGGTGCTTTTAGGTCGCCCGTTTTTAGCCACGTCTAATGCGATCATAAACTGTCGAAATGGTATTATGAATCTATCTTTTGGTAATATGACTATTGAATTGAATATTTTTAATGTCAATAAGCTACATTCTGAGCTAGATGACACGTGCATTGAAGAGGTCAACATGATAGGAACCTTAGTTCCGAAGTCTGTACCAAACACCGAATCGGAAGATCCATTAGAGAGTTGTCTAGCCCGTTTTAGCATGGATTTTGATGATGATAGCAACATTGAACAAGTAAATGCTCTGTTGGATTCTATTCCTATGTTAGATACCGATAGATGGAAATCTAGGTTTGAACCATTACTAGCTACCGAATCTACCTTAAGCCCTTATTTCGAAGAGCCTAAAGATCCTCCTAAGTTGGACCCCAATTATGCATTTGTAGGCCCATCTGAGATTTTGCCTATAACTTCCGATTTGGATAGTGATCATGAGATTAGGCCAGTAACCGTGCTTCAACACAATAAGGAAACTCTAGGGATGACCATAGAGGATATGAAACATATAAGTCCTATAGCTAGTATACCTCGAAATAATTTAGATGATGAACTACCTGATTATAACTCAGAGAAAGCAATTGACCTTTTTCAGGAACCGGATGGTCTAGAAATTAGGAATATTGTGACTAGTTTATCTAGAGACACCCAAAAATCTAAGTTTGGGGGTAGTGAACTAGAAGAAGCTCTAGAGTATTTTAAATACTCTCCGGATCCGGAAATTCAAGCCATAGTTAAAGGTCTTAAGGAGAATAGTGATTACCCTAAATTTGGGGGTAGAGATTGTCAATTATCCCCAGTAGAAGTCCCTAACTTGGGACTCAAGCCTAGTGCATCTGAGGTATCGCTTGAGTCTATTCAGACTCCACAACCTGATCCGCCTGATAATGTCCAGGAGAAAATCCATATGTTAGAGTCCCGTTTTTCGGATGAATCTGTTTGCCGAGACGCTCATATGAAGCCCAAGTGGGCACCTCAGATAAATCCAGTTGTCTTGCGAGAAACTTTTTTAAGGTATGCTCTATCTACTCATTGTTCTGATCTTGAGAATTTGTCTCCTATTTGTGGCAGTTCTATTTGGTCTTATGGACCCACAATTGTTTCGACTATTGGTATACGACTTTGGAAAGTGACAATTCTTTTAGAGGTATTTGATGTCTAGCTAATGACTATAAATTTAGCATTTACTGGGAGGCTCCCGCGTTCATGTGATACGGTAATATCCTTCCTTATTTTTTTCCCTCCAGTGGTAATAGTTTCTCCTTGTTCATGCTTTTAATTTCATCTTTAGAACATTGAGGACAATGTTAGATTTAAGTTTGGGGGTGGGGAAGAAACACTTTTTGTCACCTTTTTGCAATAAATAAACTCCAGAACCTAGAAATTTATGCCTATTAAGGATAGCACTAACCAACCTAAGTGGATGGAAGCATTTTGGTTGTAGGAGTTGAGGAACCAATCTGATTAGATGGAAACATCTAGAAGAGTCTATTCATAAAAGCACAGAGCTCAGGTGTCAGAAATAACATGATAGTTTCACCATATCTCGTTGAGTCCTTTTCACTTCTGTTTTTATTTTTTTTCAATTTAAACTATGTTACTCTAAGTGATTAGGTGGGGCTCATGATTCAAGTTGTTACCAATGCTAGGGTGAATTAGAGTGATTGAGATACCAAAAAAAAAGTTGAAAAAAAAAGAGATGAAAAAAAAAAAGAGAAATTTTTTTGAGACCAGACCATTTGACCAAAAGGAATAAATTCAATAAAGTCGACCACTGGTACCCTTGTATATGCCAGGTGTGACCTAGAGTTAGGATTATCAATCACTGGTTCCCTTGTATATGTCAGTTGTGTTGATATTAATCAGACTAATATCTCAATCCATTAGGATAGGTTCATTTTGGCGGAGGCCTTCAGACAGATATGAGAAACGCCGTTCACTTAGTAAACATCAAAACCATCTATGTTTTTTTTCTATATCCATCTCTTAATCTTTCCATGTGATTAGTTCGACTCCGAATATGATGTCCATAGTGCAACTATCTGAGTAGAGCTCTGTCACTTATATATGAATTTTAGTATGCTTGAGTGCAAACTCGTGTACATCAATTGGAATTTCGCATCAGGGTACTTCCTCTTGTAGTCAATAAGTATGCCAACCAAGGAGATTATTTAGTTCCTTCCAAGGTTCTGCGTAGATAGCTAAGGTCTGGAGTACAGGTTTTGTGGGTATATCTCTTGTAAGCCCTCCCGAGACTATAACTCGGTCACTAGGGACACCTAGGGGTTTAAAGGCTTATTGCATACGCTAAATGCAATCGACGATGCCTGCGACAGTGAGTTAGGATTTTATTTTGTAGTTTTGGTTTGCTCGGGACTAGCAAATAATAAGTTTGGGGGTATTTGATAGACGCATTTATGTGTCTAATATAGCTCATTTGTATATATTGTTAGTGCTCGATATCGTACTTATTTGGTTATTTTATTTATTTGTAGGTGTTTTTGGAAGAATAAGGCTTTGTGGCGAAATTGGCTAAAAATGCGGCATTTGGACCTCCGTTGATACTACCAGAAGCACTCCAGAAGTATGTTGGAGACATCCATAAATACCCCGGAGGAACCCCGAAAAAGTGCGGAAAACATCCCAGAAGAATTGCTAAAGGAACCCCATTTCAGGGCATGTACTAAAGGGACTCTCGAACTGGATAAGGGGGAGGTCATCTTCATAATTCAAATACATGTTTTGGCGGGAAAATGCATGCAGCGAAGAACAGTTTTGGAGATCGAATTCTGACGAGATTTTAGGAGATTCAATGGCTGTATTTGGTACGTATGGACTCTAACTGACTGAACATGACTGGTACAATCGATTTTAACCCTACCAGTTGGGATGGAATGACCGGGAGAAGCAATCAAAGTCCAAACAGGACACGTATGTTGATGTTCACGTTCAAATATATTGTGAGAAATTTTTGGGAGACTTTCACGCTGGATATACATGTATCTAGTTTTGTTCAAGTCAGGAGAGAGTTTTTTGGTAATGCGATAGCTAACAGACGCGTACAGAAGAGAGAAGAAGATAGAAACCCGTAACTGGCAGAGAAGAGAAATAGGAGATTTCATCGGGATTTGATGACCCTGTTGAGTTATAAAAAGGTTGGGTCG
Source organism: Papaver somniferum (assembly GCF_003573695.1). Taxonomy (NCBI): domain Eukaryota; kingdom Viridiplantae; phylum Streptophyta; class Magnoliopsida; order Ranunculales; family Papaveraceae; genus Papaver; species Papaver somniferum. The sequence goes on from NC_039358.1 coordinate 185,450,237, forward strand.
AGTCATAAGAAGGGTTAGCAAGTTTAGGAGAGAGTTTAGAGTCCAGGAGAGTCGAGGAGAAGCGATTACAGAGAAGACAGTGCTGCTGCTGCTGCCATTGAAGAGCTTCAAGAACACGAAGAGCAGACTGGCATAGTCAGTCGTTCTTTAGTAGTCTTAAATAACAATACCAGTGTCGTTCTTTTACAGCAGTAAATGCTTATCGTTTACAGCAGTCTTCAATAGCACTTACCCCTTTGTAACAGTGACGCTGTAACACTTCTACAGCGTTGCTAATTCCTGTTTCATCTTATATACATCAATAAAAACACCTATTTTAGACATGAATTTATCTTGTGAGTGTGTTTTTGGGATGAGGAGCTAAACCCAATCCCAGGGGTGATAGAGGAAGCCATTCTTCCAAAAGTTATGTGGTAAAATTCATTTAAATTTATTTATGCAATCCTTTTATGATTAATTGCACCGAATGAAAATTGAATAAATGATTTTTATTAATTAATTGTGTTTTCTCTTGATGAAATATGCTTGGTTTATTGCTTTTGATATTTCATGCTTGCGATTAACAATGGATGTTTTGAAAATCTGATTTAGGCAATGATTAGAATCACAATTGTTTTTGATTTGAATTATAATGTCTAGAATTGCATGATAATAATTATTATTGAATCACATGAATTTTGGTGAATGGTGAAATCCTAAACCCTGGTCTTTCCAAAATATTTACATAATTTTGAATTTGTTTTATCTTTTATTTTTAATTTAAATCTAAAAAATTATTTTCTTCACAAGTCTGAAAAGAACCTTTTTACCACTACTACAATCACTATTTGAAATCCATCATCAGTCGTGGACCGATCACGACCACACGACTTTTCCGGTCGATTTAACAAGCTTGGCCCTCTTCCAATATGGCCGAGCAAGTTCCATGACTTTCACCTACAGGCCCTCTACTATTTCAACTAATCAGGTCGTTCCTAGCTTACCTGCTTTGCTCTGAATCATCTCCCAAAGAAGGTTAGTCACGCGACTTGAAAGGGTCTTAATTAGGTCAACGTCAGTCAATGGAAGTCTTAAAACGATCTTAGCCATCTGACTTAGCCGGACGAATTGACCGGCTTAGATCCAATTTTGGGAGACTAATGAGGTACCGTAATGATTACTTGTCACCCCTCTCCTATGAGGACCGATCATCCTGTCCCCAACATACTTGAACAGCTTCTGGCAACCGTGAAATCCATGACTAACTCGAGCGGGCTCTATACAACGATGCTTTACATGCATCGATCATTTTTGAGTTGTTTGCTTAAAAGCGATACTTTACATCCATCGATTGCAAACAATATTTTATGAATATCGATTTCATAAATAATTTAATTATTTATTTAACTTAAAAGCACCATATGTTATTTTTTGAGCGCTGATTCACGGCAAGTCTCATTCATACTACTTGACTTGTCATTTATAACCACCTGTCGCCTAGCTTGTGCGTGATTGTCGAAATAATTAGGCTTGCAAGACCCATTCAGCAACTACCATGTAGGACTTGTTCCATTCTTCATGTGGCTTGCTCGATATATTAAACATGTCACAAACTGGGGAATGTTCATCAGGGTATTGGTCTGGCGGTTTATAGCGTGCGGCGTGCAACACGCCCATTGTGAGAAAGGGTCAGGAAAGGCGGACAGTTGATGACAGTAGAGAAGTAGGATGTAAAACCGACCAGTCTTCCCTTCACAATCGGGACATGGTTCTCACCATTTTTACACGATCCCCACTTCTCCATCACTCAACTACTTCCACTTCCTACGAGATCAGGGTGTATTTATGACTTACTATAAATATATCTTATCTATTGGACAACAACAAGAATCATTAACGCAAGTATCCAGAGAATATAGAGAATTTGCGGCTTACCATCTTTTGCAACAAGTTCCATTTTTTGAGATAAGTCATAAACAACCACATCTTACAGAATCTATCTCTGTGATCTCAACACCTTCTTTGCTTCCCTCCCTAAGATCAACTCTTCTCCTTCATTTTGCGACCGAAGCAAGATTGGAATGGCCTTTTCTTGGTTTAGGACAGAATTGTACAGATTGATCTCTCGAATTTAAAGTACTCTTGTGTAGTACATTTGTTTACGGACTAGACTCGTTTCTCATCGACACACCCAATTTACCATTTTCAGCAGAATCGGTTTTTACCCTACTACAACCTGGTAACGCATCCATAATAAAAATTAATCTTGAGCATAACCACGCTAATATCTTCGTGAAAGAATCCATGATTGATCTCGAGCGATAAAACTAATAAAAAAAATGCACAAAGTGGTAGAGTCGTGCTGATAACGTGTTGAAGTAGATATAGAATATGAAACAACAGAAGAAGGAGAACTCTTATTCATTAGAGATAAGTTACATGTTACATAGGTTTAAGCCTCTATACATAGGTTATGAGATAAATCTATATGGACCGCACATACATGCTCAAGGCCCTACAACAGGCATATCGTTAATAAAAATATTTTAAATAAAAAAACGGTTGATAATCAGTCAACTAGTCGAACTTTCAAGTTTTACGGTTGATTGATTCCATACCACTTAAAAAAAACCTCCATCCTTAGTGCTTTAAAAATTGTGTAAAAATGAAAATAATTCATTTTAGGAACATAAAGTGTATATAAGATTAATTAATCTTATTTATCGATGAAAAATGGAACACCGGTCCATGCCCTCCAAACAAACATGTCACGAGGGAGAGATGCATAAAAGTTAATAACCTGTTATAGGGGCTGAAGAAATCATTAGAGGGGCTGATATAATAGGACAAAAATGGTCACCATGTGGTAATTTGAAAAACCTCTTATCTATATATTATTTTCATAATGGCTAAAAAGTTCTTATTTAGTTATTGTTTGTTAATTTAATTAGCTAATCATTAGGTTAATGAACTTTTTTTATACATGAAAAATTAAATCAGATTAAGAGTTAGGTTTGGTGGAGAGACAAAATAGAGAGATTTTTTTTTTTAGAAATTTATTTCAAAAACCTAGATTTTGATTTACTCAAACACAGTGAATGATTTCAGTGACAAATTGGAGGTGAGTGAATCTCTATATGGTAGAGAAACCATATTTTACAGATAACCCACGATGGAGATCCTGTTATGGATGATCTATTAGCTCTAATGTCAATATCAGGGCAATTTACGGTTGAAATTAACCAAAGAAACCAAATGTAGGAGCCATTTACGGTTGGAATTAAGCATAAAAACCAACTGTAGGTGCCATTTACGGTTAGTATCTGATGAACATCCAACCGTAACTGGTTAAAATTGGGAAAACCCAATCATAAGCCAGTTACGGTTGGATTGTTCTCTTACGAGACGAACCGTAAATAGGTTACGGATCGTTTTCCAGTGGCTAGTGTCCAACCGTAACTACTTACGGCTGATAACATTCAAGTCAAAGCCAACCGTAATCAAACTCAAAAACTTAACTTATTTTTACTCAGAAATTTTTACGGTTAGTACTGTTAAAATCGAAACAACCGTAAATAATTTTACGGTTACAAAAATGAACCATAACTGGATATTCCAAATAGTTTTTAGGATTTACGGTTGGTAGTTCTTCAGTAAACCGTAACACCTTCAGAAATCGAGTTTACGGTTGATAATTGAAGAATAACCAACCGTAACTCCAGAAATCATAGTTTTTTTTAGGTTTAAATATATTTGATGATGATTATCAAAGAAACACTGATTTTGATTTCGTTTTTTTTTTAATGATTAGGTTTGAATAGATAGGAGGGTAATTTAGTCCTTTTAAAAATGGAAGGATAATCTAGACCTTTAACATGACACTAGGACACCTCCTAACCACTTTGGTAGACATTATTATCATGGTTCAGCCCCTCCAATGGAATCATCAGCCCCTGTAACATATTACAAAAGTTATCTCATGCAGTATAAGCATAAAAATGATTTACTTCTTTCTTGATAAAATTTCTCAAATATTAACTGATATTAGCTTATAGTTCCAAAACAAGGTGTAACAGTGTCGTTGCAAGTTCCGTGGAAAAATAAAAAAATCTTGAACCATCATGTTATCAGTAAAAACTTTAAAACTTCATCCAAATATTGACGAAGGGAGTAAATAAATCGGTGCAGATAAACTATACAAAAGGTGTCTCCCGAAAGTATAGGCTCAATAATATCCCGATGAGAGATACTCTAACAGCGCATGGAAAAAATTGCTGAAACTACTTTTTTTAACATCTAACACAAAGAGTTTACATTCCCTTATTAATTTTCTTGTCCGATTATCCTCGTAAAGTATTAGTATTTATTTGGATGCCGGGAACAATTCCACCTCTCCAAAAACAAAAGTCAATCTCATAAATCAAACAAAAGCCAATCTCATAAATCAGAAACAAAAACCATTTGTTTCACAAAGAATAAACTTTTTTGCTTTGGAAAATTTTCGTTCCTAAACTTACTTTTGCCGAAATCTTATTTTTTCTTATACTATATAGGAAATAAATCTTACTAGTGAAAATTAAGTAACAGCGAAGTTATCTATTCCAGAAGTAGAAAATCTTACTAGCTTCTTTGAAGACGTTATCCGTCAGGGAACTTCCCATTTTCATGCCTATCACAACATCTTAAATGATTATTTCCGTGAAGGAAACACCATGAGCCTGAAAAGAATATTAATATTAAGCAACCTTTTTCAAGGGAGAATTGCTGCCTAAGTTCTGAAAGAAATAAATCACTTGGGAAAGGAAGATGTAGAACAATTTCCCCCACCCTTTCTGTTTCTCCCTCTCTCTCCTACTTTAGATTATGTTTTTGGCTGACCTGAGCGCTGACCAGTTCCTCGATGATACAAGAAAATAAATAAAAAAATTGAACTAAAAAGACATTAGAATACAAGTACAGAAAACTTTAGCTCGGTTAACTTGTGGAGCCAAATGAGATGGCTGCTTCTGGTACTATTGTGTGATCCCCACCTCCCTCATTATTATTATTATTATTATTATTATTACCTTCTCCGCCCTCAGCAGCATCCGAAGATCCTTGTGTTACTGTAGGCATGGCTATAGCCTCCCCCGATGGGGGGGCAGATGAAGATCCTTGTACTACTGTAGCCATGGCTACAGCCTCCCCTGGTGGGGGGTGATCAAATCGGCAACTAGAACCATATTTGCATGCCCCTGTCTTCATGTAGAAAGGGCAGACCACTGCACCCTGCAAGACCAAAATAATTTCAAGATTACAACTTCAGACTTCATCTTATACGTCACACTGTCAACAGATCATCAGTAAGTGGAACAATTGCTGCTTAAAATCAAAGTGAAAGTATTATTTACACAAGATAACTAATGGCATAATTGCTGCTTAAAATAAAAAATCAAAGTGAAGTATTATATGCACAAGATATAAACTGTACTAACACAACATATACCTCTCTCCTAGGTAGTCCTGCAAGGGTGAGTTTTACATCCTGCTTAGGCATTGGCTGAGTCGCTGCTGTCCGATCTATCGGATGATGGTACTTGCATCTCTCACCAAACTTGCAATCCCCGGTTTTCATGTAAAACTGCAGAAAATGAAATTGGGTGATTAAGAGCTCTGAGCGACTGCCTAGCTTCCCAAGCAAAATAAAGACGACAACTGACAAGTGTTCCTGAATGAAGACGAGAAATTTACTTGGAGAGGCAAATCACTATAGTTTTTTATCCTCAATTCCTCATGAAAATCATCTTTTTCTTTTTTTAATTTTCATATACCTTGTACAAGGGAATAATAGCATACCCATGGAAGCCATATATACCATGTAGTGTCCAAGTGAAGATGAGATAAGAGCTTCTTGTTTTTGTTGCTTTTAAATGATCCACTTGACCAAGCTCACGCAAAAGAAACCTATTACTGGGGCTGCAAAGCTTTGGGTTTTGGGGCTGCATAGGATTCAAATATCCTAAATGTGGATACGGGGGCCTAGTTTGTAGCAAAAGTCACAAGTACCTTGCCCCTATAACTAACCTAAATCTATATCAAAAACAAAAGCAAATCAAAAACCTAAATTAAACCGCCTCTTCTTCTCCATCACATGGTCCGTTTTCCTCCGTCTTCTTCTTCAATTTCAAATAAAGAAGAAGTATTATTCGGTTTTGATTGGTTAAGGTAACAATCGAAAACCCACCATTTATTTCTGCTTTTGATTGGTTAAAAGGTTCGACTCGATTAAGTTGAGATAAGGAAAAAAAACAGCTTCTGAAACTGTTTATTGCCGGGAGTTCTTATTTTCCCAGCCATAAATTAACTATTATGGCTGGGAAAATAGGGATTCCCAGAAGTAAAATATGTCTGTGGTTGGGAAAACAAGATTTTCCGAGCCATATGTAGTCAAGATTGGGTTTACGTCTAGGTATTTCCCACCATAATAGATAAAGTTCCCAGCTGTAACGCTTATGTCCTAGCCGTAAATATAGATTTACGACTAGGAAACCATAACTCCCAGTCGTAAATTGGTTTACGGTTAGGTCCTATCCAATGTCCCAACCGTAAGTTCTTGTCTACGGTTAGGAGTTCTTCATTTCAGAGCCACAGCTGATTACGGCTGGGATTCGAGATTTCCCAGCTGTATACTGATGCTAGGGTTAGAATTTCTTGATTTCCCAGCCGTAAAATACAGAAAAAATCCAATTTTTTAATGTCCTTTAAGCGATTAGAAGCAACAAAATTGTAATGGGAGTTAAGTTAGAGGTGTGTATGACTATTTTGAACATACATTTCTTCATATTCTTCCAAGGTTTTCAAAAACATCCTCCTACTTCTCCTCCAAAATAGAAATAAAAAAAAATGACTTTCAAAATATAAACCAAATTATTAAGCTAATGTAATCACTAACCTTCAATTAGTGTACTTAATCCATTGTATTAGCACTAATTGAGGGCATGTTAGCCATTACCAAAATTAGTTGGATAAGCCCCCACCCCCATGTTGCAATGCAGACAAAACTAAAGATCCCATAGTAAAGTTCAACTTACTGCACATTCCGTCTGTCCAGGTCGTTGAGGGTAGACAGCCACTCCCAACCCCAGCTGCACAAGAGGTAAAATGAGGTGAGGATGGCTTCAACGAATTCAAGGGTGAGTTACAAAGACCGAATCTTTTTGTAAACAATACCCAGATGATGCTCAAACATCTCTAGGAATTTGGTAACATGAAAAACATGTCATTCAAAACATCACACCTGTTCATAAATCAAAATAAAAATATTTGCATTTAGTAACAGTAGGGAAGCAGAAAAACCCGATGCCCTACATATTGTCGTTAAAATTTTCTGCTTCCGCTCCTATCCATCTTTATCAGACACTCATCAATATCACGCACATGCAACAGCAGCACCCCCTTGGTGCATATATCCTAGCTCGAAATATACCACTACTCTGTGGATTCTGTTTTGTATGCTGGGTACTTTTGGGACGTGGAGGTGGCGTTTTAGTACTTTATAGCTGCAGCCTAAAGGTGCCATGACATGCAACTGAACACTAAACGAAGCCCAAGTAACAAGGATCCTACAAATTCAACAAATCTGCTCTTCGAATCCGGACACCGGCTCTCGTGTCTGACACTGGTGGGCAAAGCAGCGGGTGCCGCAGTCCCATTTATCCTCTAGGGTTTCATAAAAACGTACAGACTAATATATCTTTGTTCCACAGAACAACGCTTATTTGAGTTGACTACAAACATTGTATGTCATAGTTACGCAGGAATGAATAGTCTATTAGTACACTTACGGAAAAGAAAAAAAAATTAGACTTAGTATTAAGAAGTATTTACCGCTGCTTGTCCAAGCCTTGGGTCGATGGTCGGAAGAACCAAAGCAGCAGGATTGATGAGTCCAACATTCATACTAGATGCTGAGGAGGTCATCATTGCTTGCCCTAGGCCAGGGGCAACTGATATGTTGATGACTGCAAAAGTAACTCTTAGTAAGTAGAACTGTGAAACATGTAGGGACCTGAATAACACGACTAAAAATCTCCAATGCAATGAATTTTTTGACAGATAAAAAGTGTATACCTGCTCTCTCAGGATGACTGTAACGACAAGTGGCGCCATACTTGCAACTAAGAAATAGACACACCAGAGATAAGAACCAAATTTAAGAAGAAAGATAAGAACCAGGATGACTGTAACCAAACAAGAAATATAAGAAGAACAAGAATTTAAAATCACTCCTTAAGAACTTTCTTTAAAACTTTTCACCTGCCAGTCTTAAGATAGAAAGGGCAATCCACTTCACCCTGTACAAAGCAAAGATCAGCAAGGAAAGACGTGAGAAAGAAAATCAAACTCTAATTCAGAAATTCTAGCTATGTGATACACAAATTATCTAATTCAGTTATTCTAGTTGGTAGGAAACTGAAATGATATTCAGGAGGGAGGGGGGCGGATTGGCCTTTTACCGGTCTAACGGGAAGTCCTTTGGTATTATGCAATGATGCTGGGGTAAATGGAACAAATGGTGGTTTCACCGACATTATTCTATCAAAAGAACCCACGGAGGCATCGTGCTCTGCGCAACCATTTTCTTGACCAGTTACTGGTATTTGAATATCTTTAGGATGATGAAACTTACAAGATTCCCCAAATTTACATATTCCAGTCTTCACGTAAAACTACAGACATTTTCCATAAGTTAGTGCAAGGAACAAGATATCAACCACAATCAACAAAATGTAGAGTAGAGAAATTTTCTTACTGCACATGGTGGAGCATATGGCCTTTCAGGTAATAGAGAAAGATCAACAATCTTAGAAGCATCCTACAAAAGTACAATATATTATCAAGATATTACAAACTGAAATGTGTTTGACAGCTAATGTCACACAGCCACCTACCACAGACTTTGCTATATCTTTTGGGTGGTTGAACTTGCATTTAAAACCAAATCTGCACTTTTTGGTCTTCAGGAAGTACTGGAACAGATTGTCAGGAGATTTAAGTCAGAAACCAAATACCATATCTAAAATCGAAAATTCAGAGACCAAATAAACGAGAGAGAGAGAGAGAGAGAGAGACTAATGCTTACAGGACAAGCAGGCTCTCCGGGTCTTTCCGGAAGAGTATCACCCAAAGGGACAAGTGGAACCTGCACCAACCAGCAAAAATAAGTGACGTAATTATCTTACCCAGAGCTAGTGTAGAGACTGTAATTTAGTTGAACTCGCATCTAGCGTAACGGTTCTTTCATACCCGTTTTGGGGACTCTAGCAAATCGAAACTCTAGTGTTTGCAATTCTGTACTGCATTGATAAAGATGATAATCCCAAAATATTATGTACGCAAGCTTGTCACTAATAACTTGATGACCTTGATATTGCGAAAGTATAGGCCAACTTTCTGTTCTTCAGCTAAATGCAACTTGATAATCTTAATCCAACTTCTGATGGATCCAGTCAAGGTGGCAGTCTTTCCTATAAATATGCATTGGTATCCTAATGGGCCCTTCTTTTAACTCTCAACTAATATTTAAACTTGAGGTTTTTACTGAGTACTCTAGGAGCCAAATGATTTATTATCCCTAGACCCTTGAAAATTTCTGCTAATCATATCAGTCTGCTTAAGGTATCATTCGGTATTGGGCTGGCGCCATTTGCCGCATTGCGCTAAATATCTGTGGAATTGTACGGTGTCTTATAACTGTTCATGCAGATAAAGTGACCTTCGCCTTTCAAACATCCAATGACAAAATTAATGCCTTTTAACCTAGTGACTTGACCAAAATATGCCCTCCTTTAGCTAGGTGAGAAGAATTCACATCTAGTGCTACTAAATATTTTCTTTTATTTTCTAATTTGACTATCAAGATCATGTCATCTATCCAGTTCAAAATTTAGTACATAAATGAATGAGAAAAGGTGCAACAACACCTAAATACGGTATGCCAGTACAAGGAATGAAATGAATTCCACTCTAGAAAAAGAAGAACCTCAAAATCTAAATGGTGCCAATAAACCACGTAGAAAGCACCTTCCCAAGCAGCTTTCTCACTACATAGATTTTAAATATCATGAATCACACTATGCCTGTTGTGGCTGCCTGACTGGGTTGTTCCAACCACGGAAGATGTAAGAGACCTACTTCTCGAGTCCTGGGCTTATCGAAAAGGGTGAAAGCTCATGGATAATTTCATGCCCCTTGCAAACTAATTTATTAGGATTATGAATTATGAGGAATGACAAAGCTAGACTGAATATCATAGTATTATAGCTACTGATATCAGCTCTGCAACCAAATTACGAACAAGATCCATCCAATGTATTGCTACAGAATGTAATTACGTGCTGAAACTTTATGGGCGTTACAAATGCTATAAGATCAGTATTTCTTATCGTAATAGAAGATGCAGGTTAAGCCATTCAAGTGAATTTATAAGCATGCTATTCAACATTTTGAGACCATGGAATTCGTGAAGAAGATAAAGTGAGAAAACTGATTAACTGTGATATATATATATATATATACGTACAATGATGTATTTCTAACTGTACAAGATGACTTTTCTAATGAACCAACTTTACTAAATGTATTTCTAATGAACCAACTTTTCCACGAGCCTGTGGTATGATTAAATTTGTTTTACAGTTTCCTTGCATTAGCCTCTCTGTACTTATTACAAACTGGACCTTTACTTGTCAATGCATTTACATAAAACTCATGTATATAGTGACTTTACTGCCAAAATCGCAACTGACAAACCGGATATCAAACAGAACTTACAATATATGTATATCACTAACCAAATTTCACGTGCTAAATAAAAAGTAAACTAGAGGCCGAGCTCAAAGCATGGACATGGTTATTACCTTTTAAATATTACTTTTACAAGCTAATCTACTAGATTCAGTAACAAATTTTCAAAACCGAGAGTGAAGAAGTTTGTGTGTGACGTCACATTATATTATTAGAGTAATTTATGAAAGCCATAGAAACAAATTAATTTAACAGAGTGTAATGATTTTATAAATATTTAGTCAAAAAAAATAGTATATCCCTCAGAATAATGATATCAAGCAATCACCTCTTTCCAATTCGGGATACCACCCTCGGGAACCCAAATAGGATGATCGAACTTGCAGGTATCAGCAAACCTACAGGTTCTTGTGAGCATATAGTGAGAACAGTCCGTCTCTCCTGGCCTTTGGGGATAGATAGGCAAATGGCTTGTGCTCTCGAACCTAGGGCGCTTGCTTAGATTGTTTGCAGAATAAAAAGCCTCACTTTGCCCAAAAGTGTTACTTGTTCCCAGATAAGTCTGATGGTAGAGTGCTATATGTAAATAATAGAGAAAAATAAAATAAGAAGCAAGGCCTAACATCAAAGATGCTATCTAAGTACATCCATAAAAATAATAATATAGGCCAGGGCAAACACAAGGTATCGGTAGTTATAGACTTACAAATTGATATAAGTAGCTGAATGTAAGTTTAGCCTGTTTAGATAAATTAGAAGTTTGCTAGTTTAATCCAATTTAGTAAACATAAACCAATTTAGTAATGTAGTATATGGAGTTACTATAGTAAACATAAACCAATTTAGTGTATCAATTTAGATGGAGAAAGTTTTTGCATCACGCGTTTTATATTTGTCCATTTATGCATCTTAATTATTCTTTTGAGGTAACAATAAAAAAAATTAGAGAACAGTTGCTATATCCCTCAGGTTTCCAAGAAGCTCACATGAAATAACCTAAGCACATACATGGACCATAACAAACCATCAACAAAATCTAAAAAACTGAGACCCTCACTGCTCAGCAGCATATGAACCTCCGGTGTGGCCAGTGCTTGGGAGGAGGAAATGCAACAGGGAGGGAACCTGACTCTTACTATCATTCTTGCATCAAACATTCACATGCAAACACATTTTCTTCTCCAACCACTTCAGCTTACAATCCAAATATTTACCATTCAGCTGTGAGTCTAGTGTACATCTTTCAAAGTCATTCCTTCATGTTCATTTCAAATGAAGTGTGAAGGAGCAATCAGAATTTCAAGCTTTCACTGATATATCACTTGATACTTCGCAAAATTCAAGTTAGAATACTGATTGAATAATCGGTTGCAGTCACTGTATATGGTCAACTAGAAGGTACTAACAGCAGAGGGAGGGGCCGCTAGAAATAGCCTGAAACTACTTACAACGACACAACTACATTTCAAGATCAATAAAACACAATGTGAAAGTTGTAACTTGTAACAGACGGCTAAAAGCCCAAATTATGAAACAAAGAAAAAATATGAACTAACCTTCGGAAGAAGTACGCTTAGTACCAGCAAAACAACGGCTGAAAGAAGAAGACGCATCAACACCAGGTGGCCATAAGGACTGTTGTGAAATTGAAGGAAACCTATATCTGTCATGGTGGTTCATCATGTGCATCTATGATTAACCTAGCACTAGTACCTCGACTTGGTGTAGTACGAGTAGTAGTAAAACCCTAGAAAATACTCGTAGTTTGAGAGAATGATTTTATATTTTTTGGTTTTATTTTGAGGGAGAGAAATAGCAGCCGAGGAAGGATAGGATTCAAAAGGAAACAAAAAAACCCCTAAAATATGAGGAGGACCGCATTCCTCCAAAAACCTCAATTTTACACTCAAAACTGTTATCTCAAGAGGGTAGGACTGTCTTGATAAAATCTATCCTTCAATCTTATCCAACCTATCAAATGCAAATTCTTGCTCTGCCAAAAGAAACACTTGATCAACTCGACCGGATTCAGAGAAATTTCTAGTGGAGAAAAGATGGGCAAAATAGAAAAGGAGGATTTATAGAAGCTTGAAAAAGTATATGCAAGTCCCCATCATTTCAACATAACTCTTCTCACTAAACTTACCAGTAGATTAAGTAACCGAACAAGACCAATTATGGGTCAAATTCCTAAAAGCAAAATATTTCTCAAACTCGCACCCTCTAGAAGATTCCAGAACCTCGAATCTGTCTTGGATTTTGACCAGCATACAAAAAGGTTTACAGCTAATAAAAAGAAATTTTGTTTGGCAAGTCAAAAACGGAGCTTCAGTAAAAAAAAATTGGAAGACATATGGATTCTTAACGCGGATATAGTCCATAAAGTCCCCAACTCTCAAGATCAGACACCAACAAGAGTTCAAGAGCTAATAACTGATCAGAATAAGTGGGATCAAGAAAAGCTAAACCAATTCTTTTATCCAGCGGATAGGGAAACAATTCAAGCTATAAATCCAAGGAAGCAAGAGCAAGACATCATTAGATGGAGGCATCATCACTCAGGAAAATTCACGGCCAAGAATATTTATAACTTTCTAGCCAATCAGGATCAAGACAATAATGACAGCCTAGATTTCCCATGGAATAAGATTTGGAGAATTCAAGCAATTCCAAGAATAAGACTTTTCATCTGAAAACTATCACAAAAAGTATGTCCAACATCTGCTAAACTAGGTGCTCATAATCTAGATAGCGACTCAATTTGCCAGTAATGTAACAATCAAGCGCAAGAAAAAGAACTTCATCTCTTTTGCGAGTGCCCATTTGCAAGAGCATTTTGGTTTGGTCTCTCCCTCAATAATATAATCTCAAGTTACAATTCTAGCACAATTATTTCTTGGATTAAATGGTGGATTACGGAAACTAACTTAAGCCATCTTCAGGTAAAAATTTCCACTATACTCTGGTTCATCTGGAAATATAGATGCTCGGTAGTCTTTGAAAATAAACCCAGACCCAATCAATTTAATAGGGAAAATCAATAATTTCTTACAATCTTCATTATCAAACTAAATTGAACAATTTGATTGCGTTTTTTTACGGCCGACCTTAGCTCTGGATTTTATAAGATATTGTTCCATTGATTTTAAGCTCTGTAACAAGCCCTCATTTCTCTAGTTTCTGACTTGAGGAATGGGGGAAACATCAATTTTTCAAGAGCTCGATCCAAACAAACATATCTCTATTGCTAATTTAGTGAAGGGGAAAAAATCGTTGATTAAAACAGCTATTGATATCGATAGCCTTCCTAACCCTAGCGTCAAAGATGGAAAACCATCCATGGAAATCCCTGCGGATTTCTTTCAAGAGGGTTGTGAAGCATGCAATTTTAGCCTCATTGGAAGACTAGAGTTCAAGAGTATAAAACTAAGTTTTGCTGAAGTTAAAAAGAGGCTTGAAGATCAATGGAAACTCGGACCTGGAAAGGTTAGATTTACGCCTTTAAACAAGGGCTTTTTCATTATCAAACTATATTCTGAAGAAGAAAAAGATAGGGTTTGGCCTGGAAAGTCATGGATTGTGGATAAACAAGAATTGCGTATAATAGATTGGTTTACGTGGTTTGATCCTGATAAACTACGTACATCCCATGCTACTGTATGAGTTAACTTTCCAGGTTTGTATGTGGAATTGTGGACGGAAAGGATTTTGCTATGAACTCCAATTGTTGTTGATAAAAGAACTTTAGCTCATGAATACGGCTATTTTGCTGCTATGCTAATAGATATCGATATTGCGAAGGGTGAGCCTGAATTCATTAACGTATCTATAGATGGTAGAAGTTTCAATCGATATTTGGAAAACCAAAAATCTCCAAAGTTTTGTTCTCATTGCAGTATCATTCGTCATGTTCTTATTGAATGCAAGGCAGTCCAAAAAATTCTTAATGGTAAGGAGAAAAGAAATATTGTTCGTGATGATGTTAAGAAGAAACAGATTGTTCCAATGGACAATCTATCTACAAAGCAAGTATGGTAGGAAAAAAACGGTAAAACTGATGATGAAAAGGTAAATAACTTGAAAGGGGTTTCTTCTACAACTCAAAGTAAAGATGATGACATTACTATCCAGATGGAGAAGGAGATTGCTAGTTCTGAAATAGAGGTCCGTGAAGCTCAACTGAAGTTGATAAAGAGTAAATCGGATCATGCAGCACTTACGTCAAGAGGAAAAAGTTTGGGAAAGGATGTTAATACTGTAGTCGGTGTTGATAAAACCAAATATGATTCGGATTTGAATAGTAGTTCTCATAGTTTGAATAGGAATGATAACAAAATTGTTGCTCCAGTTCCAGAGTTGGAGGAAGAGCTTGCTAGCTGAATTGATGTTAAACAGTTAGAAGAAGAGCTTGCAAAATACGATTGCAGCCAAGGAAGCTCTTGTTGTTCGTAAAAAATATGCTCTTACAGACAATGTTGATCAGTCCGTGCAGATTTTGGAAGATGTGACCAAGCAAAAGTCCGTGCAGAATCAGTCCGTGTAGATTTTGGAAGCCGTGACCAAACAAAAGTCAGTGCCCAAGAAAAATACGGAAACTCAGTCTTTGACTAGGTCGGTGTCCAAGAAAGATACTAATATTCAATCCAGGTCCAAGCAAGGTACTAATATTCAGTTCGTATCCAATAAGTCTAAGCCAATGTCCGCGATAAAGCCTAACTTTTCTTTGGCTGGCAAGGCCGTTAGTGTTTAGGAAACAGATGTTGGCACTTCTAATGATGAATGGACACCAGTAAAGGGTAAGAACTCCCATGATAAAGATATTTCTTTTAAATTTACTCCTTTTGAAACTCCTTTTGTGGATTATCTATTCAGAACAGAAGTAGTGGTTAATAACAAGTATGACATTCTTTCTTCTGAGTTAGGACTTGCTAATATTGGTGAGGTTATGGAGGAGGAGGAGGAACAAGTTTTGGAAAATTCAAGTGACTCAGATGGTAGTATTGGTTCGAAAGAATGGGGTGAAGTTGATGCAGATATTGTAGCAAGGAAACAGGCTAGGAAAGTGGCCAAGCAAGCTGCAAAAATCATGACTACGAAGTCTTTGCAATCCGATGCTATGGATTCCAAATCCAATGAGGAAACTCCGAGCCATGACGATGATCATAACAAGGAAACACAACTAGGCTGGAGGATACTGTTTTTGATAAGAATAATATTTTGTCTAAGGAAGAACTAGAGGAGGCAATCACAATTCAAAATGATGAAGTGTGTACTAATTTCATTAGAAATCCAACCTTTAGAAAAGATTATTTCAAGGAAAAAAAATGAACTAATGGATCGAATATCAACTAAGAAAAAAGCTCAATCTCCTATTAAGCTTGTTCCTGGTGGTAATTATGCTTCGGACGAAGATGAATATGAATATGATGATATTTATGAAGATGAATATAAGGAGCATTATGGACACCCTGATTTGTCAGAAATAATTGTTGATCTTCTTCCCAAGAGAAGGAATTTTAGAGTTGGAAATAAGGGGCGCAAACGATTTTAATGTTCATAGATTTCCTCTTTATGTTATTTATTTGTGTTTAGGAGCTTATTTTGTGAGCTTTTAGCGTTATTTTGTTGCTATTTTTTTTCCCCTTTGGTTTACGGGGGTGGGGGGCCTTGAACCTCCCATGTTGTAATTCTTGTAATTACGTTTTTTTGCTTTAATAAACCATTTTGACCTAGGAAAAAAAAAATACAATCCTCCCCGTCAAATACCCTTCAAAGTGATATGAAAACTCAAAATAAAATCTTAACCAATTACTCTTGGTCCAACCTAAACTCATATTGGATAGTTTTCATTGATGCTTGCTTTAAGAAAGAGGATTTGTCGATGGAGTATGCTTTCATTCTATATTCAGCAGATGAAGAGACTTTCATGCACCTATCTGCAGGTTCGGAGTGGGTTACGTCAGCTTTCAACGCAGAAGCAAAATCTTTATTAAAGGCAGTTACGTGGTTAAAAGAAATTATTTTATCAAACGTTTTCATAGTAACTGAACGCAAAGCGTTGGCAGACAATATAAACAAGGTAAGCACAAATTCTTCGTGGACAGCGGAAAACACCTTGCAAGAAATAAGGATAATCTTGGGCGGTCTACCTCAAGCTAAAGTGAAATATATTAAGAGGAAGAATAACTCAGCAGTGTACTACATCACCAAGGAGGCAAGGATTAAAAAGTTACAACACATAGATAACGTGCACGAAAAAGTTCATAAATCTAGCATAGATTATAATGTTTTTGATAGAAATGATCTTGTAAATCTTTTGTACTATATTTACCTCGATTGATTGGGGTATACCTAGATTAATTGGGGTATACCCAATTTTAAGTGGACTCTTTTTAAAGATTTTAGGGTGAGTCCTAATGGGTAAGTTACAAAAATACCCTTACTCTTTATAATCCTATTACCCTAAATCAGTTTTATTATTTTATTTCATCTTCCTTCTTCTCTTCTTCTCCTCCACAACCATACCGGCTTTCTTCTTCTTCTCCATCAAAACTCGAAACTCGTCGATTAATTCATCGAAATCGTCGATTCAAAAACTCCGATTAATCTTCAACGATGGATCCGCCAAGACATAAAGCTACTCGTATGAAAGACGCTAATCGAAAACCCAATGAGTATAACCCTGGAATTGCAAGTTTGGTTCAAAAGAAAGTGAAGAAAAAAACGGTTGAAGAAGAAGAATTCGTAGCCGCTGAAACACGAGAAATTTTGCGATTAAGAAAGTAAGGGCATACTTAAACTCACTCTAGTACTTCAATTTCATGTTTGCATGTCAAATTAGGTCAGAAAAATCGAAATTGTGAATTGGCAGTTGCGACGCTGGAAAGGTATTATGTTATCGACCCTGCCGACTTTTCATATTTAGGGTTTGGCCGGCAGGCTCTTAGGTTGAAGATCTTGCCGGTTGTTGAATACTTGTAACTGGTACTTGCAGGGTCGGCAAGTTATTCAAACTAAGACCCTGCCGGCGGCAGTATTTTTTTAAGTCGGGTTGGTTATATATTTTTACCTTGCCAGCTATATTTCGTTTTTTTTTTGTCTCCTGATGCCTTGAATTTTAAAAGCCGGAATGGTATTTGGATAAAACCATGTCGGCTGTGTGTTAGACGACAATGTATGGGTAATGGACCTTGCCGACTGGTTTTGTGGAAAATCCTTGTATCCTTTGTGTTTGCATAGGTTTGTTATTAGCCGGCAGGTTATGTGAATGTTATCCTGTCGGCCTCTGTTTAGACGGCATGCATTATTTAGTCGACCCTCCCGACTTTTGTGTAGCCGGCAAGGTTATATTTGTCGACCCTGCCGAATTATGTATTTTTTTCTTAATCGTTCTTGTTCAGGTTGAAAGAGGCAAAAAATAAAGCTCTGAAAGCTCTTAGTCCTCCTTCAAGACCTCCTCGTGTTGGTGAAAAACTCTTGACTTCAACACATAGAGGGGCATACGTTGTGCCGGGAATGCTCAAGATCCGTGTACCGAATGATTCTGAACCACCATCGGAACCCAGTGATTCAGACGAGACTCCAGATGAAAACCAATCAATTTCATCTGGTAGAAGAGGTGATGATGATGATGTTGATGAAAGCACTCCGGCTGCTGGAGGAGGTAAGAATGATGATGATGATGATGGTGATAAAGAAATGCCTAATGTTGGAGGAGGAGGTGATGATGATGATGATGATGGTAATGGAGATAAAGATAAGGATATCGAAGATGAAATTGTTGAAGAGGCAGTGGAAGAAGAAGAAGAAGGAGGAGATGGAGAACAAACTCTAGTTATTGTTCAACAAACCGAAGCTTCAACTTCAACTGAAACCGGAAAGAAGAAGAGGGTGATCACTAAACCAGCTAATTCACACATGCCTCCCCCTCACTTGATGCTTACACTGAAAGAAGGTGAGCTTCCAAGGGAGGCCCCAAGAGATGGTGGAAATGTTCTTTTTGGATACAAAGACTCATGGACATGTGCGATCCATAATACTATCGTAAGTAATCTCAATCCGTCTTTGTTTTTTATTTAAGTGTGTATATATCTTAAATTTGCGTCAAGTGTTGTATTTCTTTTCATTTTGTTTTTTTGGTATTTAGGATCACAAGTATGCCGTCCGTCTCATGAGGCGCCAAGCTTCATGTTCGGTGACTAAGACTTGGAATCTTGAGGATGAATGTGAGGAGGTGAAAGTGATTGTCAAGAACTCCGGGTTGTGGCCTGCGGTGGAGATTTCGAATATTGAGCATGATAGAGTTACCGTATCTGCATTCTTTGAGAGGTTATACGGAGAGACTGATACAATGTTATTCCCATTCGGTGAGATGGCGATAACTCCCGATGATGCTCATCAAATTCTAGGCCTCGAGATTGAGGGAAAAGCAGTCAGCGAGGGCTTCGATGATGATTTTTCTTTCAAAGGATATTTACAAATTGAGCCAGAAATTGTCCGGTTGGAATTAGATTGAGACAGAGTCTATGCTTGAGAAGAAATAAGGTCGTTTAAGCAAGAAGTTTAGTCTGAAGCAGTTGAGGGACACATTATCTGGGACCAAGAAAGTCTTTGATAAGGAAGGAAGGGTGAAACCGGTGCGAATCAATGCTACCGCGTCAGCTTATTTGCTATATGTCTTGGGAAAATGTATCTTCCCCGACAGTTCCGGAAGCTTGGTCGACGCTAGTTATATGCAACTATTGGATCACTTAGATATGATGCGTGAGTATTCTTGGGGTACTGCGGTGGTCGCCTTCTTGAACAATGAGTTGACAAAGGGTTCTAGGACACTCACTGCGCAAGTTAACGAAAACTCCTACATCAAAGTGGATGCGAATGTGGTGGTTGATAAGCCAAGAGCGCAAAGGTACAGTTTTAAGGGTACTCAAGATAAGGAAATGCCACAAAATCTTATCAAACTACGAATTGCCATCGACAAATTGACTGCGGATGCTGTGTTATTTGATCCGTATCGAGATGCTAGAAATCAAGATTTAATCCAAAGGAGAGATGAAGTTGCATTATACTATGGACCCTTAATGACTGCGGATGGTGGATATTCAATGTATGATCCACATCGGGTAATGCGACAATTAGGTTACGTCCAAGAAGAACCTCATTTCGATGAAGATAAGTCGTTCTTTACTGTGTTAAAGTCTAACTGCTCCACATCCCAAAAAACTATTAACGTCCCTTACGATCCTCCGCCAAATCAAGAACATTGGGACGATAGACGTGGTCGTATCATCGATGTGAGTCTTTTGGACGAGGTGACATAAGGTCATGAAGCTAATGAGAAATACATGACGTGGTACTTGGGTTGGGATCGTCCTACTGTGATTAGGGAAATGACTGCTGAAGAATTGGCTCGTAAGAGGAAGATGGCATCGAAAGACCCAGCAACAAGTCTTAAGTTCTTTGTAAGTATTTTAGAGTTGCTCTTACTGTTTTAAGATTAAATTATTGAATCATTCTATTAATTGTTTGTTGTTTAATTAAAATAGAAGGAGCAGTTGAAGACCTTTGTGAAGGTGTTGTGTTGCGCGAAAGACAAAGGAGAGCCTTTGTCGATTGAAGAGCAAAGCAAGCACATTGACTATGCTTGCAATATTGACAATGAGGATGCCCATGAATTGTTCAAGCAAGTTGATGCTGAAGTAAAGAGGGAAGAAAAATCCATGAGGGAAGCACAAGCCAAGATGAATGCTGACAAAAAGAGGGCTTGTAGTGGTCGTGGTGGTGAAGGTAGTAGTAGTGGTGGTGTTCCTAAACGGGGTCGTAGTCGTGGTCGTGGTGGGTGAATGAATGCAGTCTCGTTTATTTCTTTATGTTGTGTTGGACAAATGTTAAGGTTAACGGTTGAACAAATTTTTTTTTTAAGGTTTATGGGACATGTTTTCGTATTTTAGACAACAAGTGTTGGATTTCTAGTTGTTGAATGAATGGTTTGTTTAGCTATGTAAAGTTTTAATACTTATGACGACATGCTTTTTTTAAGTTACAGTGCTGACCACATCAGGGCTGCAAGGTTTTGAACTGTCAGACTGCCGGCCCTGACATCAGAAATTATTTGCATACCAGGGTCGGCAGGGTAATCAGATCAAAACCTAGCCGGCTGTTAAGAAGCCGATAGGGTATTATATTATCGACCCTGCCGGCTATGTGTTCCAGCAAATACCTTCTCCCAATGCCTAAAATCATCATAAAGTCAACATGGTTAAAATTATATTCCATGCCGACCACTTAACAGCCGGCACTCTAGTGACCAAATACCATTCCGACGGTTAAACAGAAAATTGCATGAACTCCTGATGCCTAAAAGTCATAAGGTCGGCATGGTAAGAAAATATATACCCTGCCGGTCGTGTCGTAGCCGGCATGATAATGACCAAATACAGTTCCGGTGGATAGACAGAAGAAAATGTTCTCCTGATGCCTAAAACCATCATAAGGCCGGCATGGTAACAAAATTCCGATCATGCCGGCCGGACTTAGTCGGCAAACTGGGGAAAACAAACCTCGCACGCGAATTCAAAATTCAAATTTTTTGCAAGTACAATTTCATTGATTGACTTGTACTTGGGCACTATAACGGCCAAATTTGGCCACCATCCTATAAATACACTACGTATCTCTACAAAACAACACACAACTATTTGCATATACTCTCCAAAGCTCATATCATCATACACTCCATCTAACTCACCCAATAGCTCTCTACATACAACAATGACTTCATTTGATTCAAACGAAGATTTGGCAATCACCAAAACGTGGTACGCGGAAACTCGAGTTAGACATGATTCCTCCGTAAGGGTGGATGCCGTAACCTTTTGGGCTAAGGTACACAACAAATTTAGGCAAGAGTTTGGGAATCCGAATGGAAGAAGTGTGCAACAAGTGCATGATAGGTACTTAGTCATTCAAAATGCGATACTCGCTTTTTTAGCTCTCCAACCCCGGATTTTCAACGCTACCAACTTCAACTTGTCCATTGAACAATTTGTAAGTGTCTTTGTGGTTTATTTCACGTGATCCATGTTGTTTGATCTTCCTACTAAACACCGCTAACAAATTAATTTTGTGTTTTGTTTTTGTAGCATGAAGCCGTGAAAGCGCGCTACTTGGAGGAAAAGGGGGAAGCATTTGCATTCGATGCAAGCTATGAATTCATGGTCTCCAAAATCCCGGAGTAAGCCCCGGACTTCATGCAGCCCGGAGATGAATGTGATTCCTCCAACGAAGATTGATGGTTTTAGTGTAGGTTTTGTGGGTAGATCTCTATGTAAACCCTCACGAGACTATAACTCGTCCACTAGGGTCGCCTAGGGGTTCAAAGGCTTGATGCACATGCTAAGTGCATTTGTTTTTCCGTCGACAAGGAGTTGTATTTTGCGTTTCAATCAATATAGTAACCAAAATTACATGAATAAAGTGAATTACATCTTCCCATATTATGTTTTCTATTTGGTATAAGTACACGTCGGTAAGGTTATAAATCCTTAGCATGCCGACTACAGGTCAGCCGGCAGTGTTATAAATTATGTGCATGCCGGCTATACGATAGCCGGCATTGTAGGAAATATATACATGCCGACCGTAAGATTGCTGGCCCAAGATAGTCGGCGTATTCTTCATTCAAAGACCATTCCGACCTAAAAAGGGCCGGCATTTTCTTCATCCAAGGACCATGCCGGTTGTATTTGGTCAGCATGTTATTCAAACGTCGACCATGCCGGGGAAACATAGCCGACACCTTATTCAAATGTCGACCTTGCCGACCATTCACATTTTCAAAACCAATTTTTTTGATCGAAATCAAACTCATAAGACGGATTAAAGGTTTAATCTACTGAATTCATAATTTCAAAATTTTAATCTAAACTCAATTAATTAACCTAATCAGAATTTTTAGTGTTAATTAAACAAGGGTATATTAGTCATTTAGAAAATACAAGGTTTAGGGATAGCTTCTTTTACTTCATCTTGGGTTTTGTCTCATTAGGTATACCCCAATTAATCTGAGTATACCCCAATTAAGCCAGATATATTTATGATCTTTTCCCATTAAAAAAACAACACTCATTTAATTAGGCTAATTCCTTTTGACTTATAGTCAAATGATTATTTGAGTGATTCCGGGTTTTCAGGAGTATTTGGCAGAGTTTATGCAACTCATAGACACAAATTTGTAGTACACAAAAAATGTAGTATAATATTTAATGAGAGTTTTTTTTCTTTTTGTAGTACATAGAAAATGCACTATCTCCGTTTCTAAAAAAGAGATACTTTCATTTTTTCTATTTGCCCTAAAAATAGGCGAAATCGGAAAAATAAAAGTATCTCTTTTTTAGAAACAGGGAGAGTATATATTTAATCAAAATTCCAAAATATCTAACTTTTTTATTATGCATATGACAACTTTAACAAAAGTACCGCCACCGCTACCCGGCATGAATCCAACGACAATCGATACTTCACATACGTTGACGCCTAAAATAATTCAAGTTGGCTGGAAACCACCAGACCCACATTAGATAAAATCAACAAGATGGCGTTTCTCGTGGACATACGGGACCAGCAGGGACTCAACAACCACAATCATTGTTATAATGACTCAACCTTTATGGATCACAACAACGTTGTTAGCTAAGACCTGGGCACTACTCATGGCTCTACGATCTGTCTTTACCAATGGACTAAAATCTACATTGAATCATATTCATAGACACTAGTTGATTTCATCAAGGAACGAACAGACCCTCATGGTACATGAGAGAAATGATTTCTGAAATTACAAGAATCTGGATGCAATTCCCTAGTAAAAAATTCAACATAATTACAAGGAAGCCAACCATGCGACAGACGCCCTTGCCAACCATGCGGAAGATAACAGCTAAAAGGGAGTATTTCAGGCTAATATATAGGAACATATTGTGCCAAAAGGGAGTATTTCAGGTTATTATATGGGAACATACTGTTCCCAGTTTTTTTGAAACAATTTGTAATAAATGACACCAGGGGAACGACATTCCCACGTGTAACCCCGTTTTAATTTTATCTAATATATCTATGCTTCAATAAAAAAAAGTTATCAAGACCTATGTTTTCTTTTTTTAAAACAAATCGACCTTCGGCTAATGACTTGTCAGCCAAACCTTGGGTGTTCTTCGTATATGAAGAATACTCAGAGGTTCGGACGAAGAATACTCGGAGCTTCAGCTGATAGTTTGTAAGCCGAATTTTCGAAAGCATGTCTAGACAAGTTATTAGCCGAACTTCACTATGTTCGACGAATTTGGGCAAAAAATAGGACAACCGAACTTGGTGTTTAATTATCAGTCGAATTGTTCATCGGCAACTTCAAAATGAAGGACAATTAGCATTTCGGCTGATACTTTGTTTCAATTGTCGTTGAACTTTACTCTGTCACTACCGTAAAACTCTAATCTTTTTCGATTTAAACCCAATTTATCAATCAAATACAAGAAAATAAGACTTGGATTTGTGGGATATACGTTTTATTGTACATTTCCCTTGCAATGAAAAAGAAAAGAGAAAATTAAAAAAAAAAATCTTAATTAATTAATTAATCAAGCATATTTTAATAGTTCAGCTAGCCGTTAAACACCTCTTATAAACCCACCCTCTAAAAAAAAAAATCAATAGATATGCCCTGAAAGTTCTCCCTATGCCCTAAAATGGTGTTGTTTCTCTTAAGAAACCTTATTCCCAACCTGTATCAAACATTATCTTTGACGTTTTAAACAAGTGCACAAAAGATGGGAGGAATACTTTTAATAAAAAGTAGAAGAATTGGAACTAAGCAACCTTTTCACAACAACTTCAATAAATATTAAAGCTCCCTTAGAGGTCATTGGAGATGGTCTTACAAGCCTCATAGATTGCTCTTCAGTTAAGGACAGAGGGTAGACCGATCAAAGTAAACTAGAGATGAGCATACTGTTTTGCTCATCATCTCATCATTAACGTACAGAATACACCCGAGAGAAGCTTAAGACCTAGACAGTGGTTGAAAAAATCCCATTTGGATATAATTATTGTTCTTGACACAAAAACTAGCCACCCCTATCCATTCTTCATTACCAAACTGCTATGCCATTTCTTTAGGCACCTGAGGCAAGAGGCGCCCTACGCTCTGGTCTGGTCAGAGGAAGTGGTATACTGGTATGGTGCTAGGACTGAAGTGTGGACACTCCGGTCTGGTCAAAGGAAGTGGTATGGTGCTAGGCTGACTGAAACGTTGACACAGTTGTGCATGGATCTTGGTGTAAAAATCCAGATACACAACATTTTCGGGCTTTATCCAATGCTCATGAAAGTTGATGCACCCTGAGTCTGAAGCCATTGACAGACTTGAACTCCGGGTATTTCGAGTAATCCAGGAACACCAAGGGGCCGCCTCTGTAAAAAGTGGAAGAAGATCATGTAGGTCTGATTTTGTACAGTGTTCCAATTTCTAGGGATCAAATCCATCCTTTGAAATGATGAGTGAAATTGTGACACTGAATAAGAACAATTTCCTGAAAATATTAATGAATTTTTCACCACTAGTATTTGATACATCAAAAATTTCTATGGTGCTAGGACTGAAGTGTGGACACTCCGGTCTGGTCAAAGGAAGTGGTATGGTGCTAGGCTGACTGAAACATTGACACAGTTGTGCATGGATCTTGGTGTAAAAATCCAGATACACAACATTTTCGGGCTTTATCCAATGCTCATGAAAGTCGATGCACCCTGAGTCTGAAGCCATTGACAGACTTGAACTCCGGGTATTTCGAGTAATCCAGGAACACTAAGGGGCCGCCTCTGTAAAAAGTGGAAGAAGATCATGTAGGTCTGATTTTGTACAGTGTTCCAATTTCTAGGGATCAAATCCATCCTTTGAAATGATGAGTGAAATTGTGACACTGAATCAGAACAATTTCCTGAAAATATTAATGAATTTTTCACCACTAGTATTTGATACATCAAAAATTTCTATGGTGCTAGGACTGAAGTGTGGACACTCCGGTCTCGTCAAAGGAAGTGGTATGGTGCTAGGCTGACTGAAACGTTGACACAGTTGTGCATGGATCTTGGTGTAAAAATCCAGATAAACAACATTTTCCGGCTTTATCCAATGCTCATGAAAGTCGATGCACCCTGAGTCTGAAGCCATTGACAGACTTGAACTCCGGGTATTTCGAGTAATCCAGGAACACTAAGGGGCCGCCTCTGTAAAAAGTGGAAGAAGATCATGTAGGTCTGATTTTGTACAGTGTTCCAATTTCTAGGGATCAAATCCATCCTTTGAAATGATGAGTGAAATTGTGACACTGAATAAGAACAATTTCCTGAAAATATTAATGAATTTTTCACCACTAGTATTTGATACATCAAAAATTTGTATCCCGTCACAAACCCATGAACATCATAATATCATTCTTCCACCTTCACCAGCTTTCTATGATTTAGCAAAATGAACCCTTTTTAAGGGTCCGTAGGAAACAAAAACAAAAACTTTAATTTTCACCTTTTCTTTACATCTTTTAATCGGATTTTCCTTTGCTCCGCATGTCTTCTTTCCTCTCCCTACCTCCCCCTCTGTTGGATGATTGATTCTCTTCCATGACACTAATATCAAAACACCAACAATAATAACAAATAGAACATCTTACCTTTTTCCATAAAATAATATATACGCTTCAGATCGGAGGACTTCTGCTAGAGAAACCTCACGTATGTGGGAATCACTAGCATAATACCATGTAGAATCCTCATTATCTTCCTCTTTCTTCCCACTGCTTTTGTCACCTTTCACATATGCAACATAATGGCCTCCCCTCATAGTTCCCGAGTGCTCCACAATTCCAAGCAGAGAATATTTGTACTCGCCTTCCCCAACAGACCTGCAAAGACAGTTTGTAAAATCAAAATCCAAACATGAACTCATTAAAAAGATCACACTCAATAAAAACCACTGCAAGAATTTTTAGACAAAATTAATTTACTGAAATAACAAAATAGAATAGGAAGTTCAACAATAGTGCAAGGAAAATTCACGGTTTTGCTCAGACATGATATCTTTAGATAGTAATTGGACAAGATTCAAATTAAACAATGCAACCCTCTTCACAACACTATTGCATTCTCAAATAAGTAGCAGGACAACATTCGTCCGCGTCGTATGAACTAATCACTTTTGTGGCTACAGAAATATACGACTTCCAAGATAGAAAGAACTAAAGAAGGCACATGGTTCGATTGCCGAGTCATGGAATGAAAATTAAAAAATTAACACTTCTAAACTGGAAATACTTCAACAGATATCAATCATAACCGCCAGTTCCTTTCTAACATTCGAGTGCCTAGCAATTTCAAAATAATGCAAGTGCCTTTCATAATGGTGGGACGAACCCCTATTGGATGAAATGTTCATGCTAAGACTCAACTATGGCCTGAAATGGACAATTTATGGTGGGAATTAGAGCACTTGACAATTCACAGCTGATCGGTGGTTGCTCATTAAAACTAAATGCTATTTCCTAATACAGTCATGGCACATTATTCCCCATTGGGAATATGGAGGAGAGCTCAAGTGCCAGCCCTGATGTACAGTCTAGGTTTTTCTTTTAGGTTCGGCAGTGATGTTTTTTGGACAGTTGTACATTAAATTGCAATAAGTTAAGCTCTGCCCCTACAATCTAAAAAAAAGCAGAGGAACATTATGGATAGGACTTCATGGGGGTGTGGCTTGATCACGTATTTGTAACAATCACCCTTGTTTTCTCAAGAGACATATCCTTATGACCTATGTGATAGAGATATGAGTTTAAAAGATTGTATCTCATAGTTTCCATTATTGCAGGTGAGCAGTGAACAACTCAGACTGGGCTGATGGGGGATGTTTCAGTTAGTTCTTTTAATTGTGTTTAACTCACACAATAATAACAACACATAATAAGTTTCAAACAACAAAGATAGAAACAGATAATCCCAATCGTGAATTAGCAGGAAAAACACATAAATGCGCAATTAGATTGTTTCTATTCAGGAAGAAAGCAAAAACAAAAGCTAACAATTTTTCAATCAAAACAAAGTCAAATAACAAAGTCCAATCTGGAAGGAAAAAGAAAAACAAATATTAAGGCGTAACAATATGAAGTATTGACAGGAGCTTTTAACATGTTTTACCCTATTTATTTTTTAATACTAGATTCTAAGGGAAGGTGCTTTAGTCAATCTAAATAAGACATGTGTTTATTTTCCAAGGGTTCCATTTGTTTGGATTAGTAGAATCATCGACAGAGTTGCTGTGGATTTCACCTAGAGCTTGCTTTATCTATTCCTCTTCGATTCTCATTGCCATTACTTTATTTCTATCTTTTGGCTCGAGAGTCCATTAAGTATACTCTAGAAATGCTTCTCATTGTTGAGGACACAGAAATGTATAAAATGGTGGAACAAGATTTGAAAAGCAAGAAAATGTATGAACAGTTGAATAAGATCAAAATGCATGGTTTATAAAACAGAAACTGAAAAAAAAAACGAATACAAACATGAAAAGGTTGGAGGTTTACCTGGGGTCCATATATGGTAGAAGATCGATTGTTTCTTCAAAATTAACATGGCCACTCAATTTACTTAAGCGACCACGAGTATCTTGGCTGAACCTCTTCAAATGAATGGTGAGAATTGAAGGAGCACTATTAATTAGAATCCTTTTAGTCGCATCCCTCTTTACTTTCAGACTTTTAGAGTCCACTTCCTCGCCTTCACCAGATTCCTGCGCTGCGGCTGAACAATCCGAATCCATATTTTCTGCTCGATTAATACAACTTACAGTGGTACCTGACCCATTTGCATTACATGAATAATCGACTTGACAATTAGACGTGCCAACTATAAGATCAGCATTACTTTCTTGATCCTCAGTAATACTCTTACGTTTAGAATAGTTTGTTGAACCATCAGATCTCACCAACTGGGAGACTGGGGTCTGATTAGTTGATGTGGAATGAATATCACTATCCTGCTTCCCCCTGTCTAAATTTTCATCTATATCCAATAAAGAACTTTGACCTTCATTGATCTGACAATTCAGACCAATAGTTGGCTGGCATTCCTTACTTTCTTCTGGTACTTGATCTTGCATAATCTTAGAACAATTCGCACAAAGCCAACCATGTTCACTGGAAAGAAGAAGTTCAGCTTTTGTAAAATGTGCTAAACAAGTATCTATGGAAACTGGTGCACCCTTATCGTCAATTTCATCAGCATCAGATCCTGTACTGTTTCCCGCAAAAAACTTGGATTCTAACATATCATTTTCTGGGAAGCTTTTTTCACCAAACCAAGATCCTGAGTTGGGAACAGAATCCAACTCCGGTTCATTAAACAAATCTCCTAAGCCATCAAACCCTGTATCTTGTCGACAGCCCGCAACAGACAAGGATGTCTCAGCTTCCTTGGTCAATATATCCTCAGTATTTGAAATGTCCTCTTTATATGGAAGCAAAATAGCTTTAGAATCTGGAGCCTGTGAAGGGAGTTCATCCTTACAAGAGTTTTCCTGGGAAGAATCCAAATCAGGTGTGGATTCCTTATTTGCGGAGACAACCTGGCTTTGTGAGTCCGAGTTATTCTGTATCATATCAGTTTGATCAGATAGTTTCTCCTCAGAAGCTTGCATAACTGGATCATCATTATTTTGAGAGAGCAAAACACCCTTATCTAATGCTGCATCTGGTCCAAGATAATCCAACCATGAAATACTATCAAGTGCTTCTTCCATGAGAGGCAAAAAGACTGGTCCTGATGAAGACTCCTTGTTTCCCGATATGGCTGAAGAGGTGTTAGCCAATACAAGAACACCATCATTTTTTTCCTTTACCTGGATCTTTCCACCTTTTCTTACTTCCCTTCTTGGAGGCAATTTCTTTTTCTTAGGTCGACTGAGTACTGATGGTTTCCTTAACGAATGTTTCTTCGTTGGTACTTCCAGTGATAGGTCTAAAAAAGGCTCATACACATTAGATGAGTGACCACATTCTACACAAGATACAGTACTAGATAGTTGGCCTCCAAAGATCATCTCCACCAAGACGGGAGACGAATTTGAACTGGTCACATCTTTCTCAGTGTTATGTAATTTTCTCACAGCCAACTCTTCGGTACACAGCCCGTCAAGTAAGCATCGAAGTAACTCATGGCTGTCCTGTTGCTGATATCCGCTAAACTGGGGGGCCTTAGCACAAATGCATCCAAATAGGTTTTTAGGACTTATCCCATTTCTTGAGTCTGACATGAGGCTTGTTTCAATGAAAAGTTTCTTCAGTGATATAGTAAGAGGTCCAGCAAACCGATTCAGTTTCATCAAGTGATCGCGCAATGGGTCCATGGATAGAAGGTTTTGCATAACGGAATTAAAGAAGCAGGTGTTTCCAAGATTGAGCAAGCCTCGCACTATGTACCGACCACTTCCGTCCAGAACCAAAGATTCAGCATTTTCAATTTTCATTATGCCTCCAACATCTTCGGGGTCCATTGAAGATCCTCTCGATGACTTTCCTTTAATTGCCTTTACAATGTCACCTAGATGGTCTTTCGGCTCACCATTATCATCTGATTTTTCAAAAGGGATTAACGCAGCGCACTGAAAGCAATATCGTAGTTTGGGGTTGCTAAATTGAATGATGCAAGAGTGACGGCTGGTCTTGTAATGCTGGAAGGCATGTGTTTGTGGAATATTTGGATATCCAACACCCCCACAAGAAAAATGCCCACATTCTAAGCACACCCAAACAGGTTTTAATTCTGTTTTCTTTTGCATAGAGCCTGCTCCGTTCTTCTTCCCGTGCTTGCTCCTTCCTTTGCCTCCCCTCCTCTCACTAGCATGTTCTCTACAATCCCTACACTTAACAGATTCTGATGAACTAATTTTCGAAGAAATTTTATCAAAATGGACACCCTCGAAAATATGGCTACACAGCTTTTTCTCCACTACCAGCAAAGAGTCATTATTCACATTCACAGGAGGTGGATTTAATTTTGCCAAAGATGTTCTAGAGGAATCAGAGGAAACCGCCCTCTCATTTTGTATATTTTTTGTCTTCCTTTTTATTTTCTTCCCCATTGAATAATCTGACTGCAAACAACAGGAAAACATTACTACTTTAAGAAGTACCGGAAAACAATCAAATCATTCGAAGTAAAGTAACCACCCATCATCAAACCATAGGGCAACAACCTAAACACGAAAAGTTATCAAAATTAGGGGGTTGCAA
The DNA here is from genome assembly GCF_003573695.1 of Papaver somniferum. Lineage (NCBI taxonomy): Eukaryota > Viridiplantae > Streptophyta > Magnoliopsida > Ranunculales > Papaveraceae > Papaver > Papaver somniferum. The sequence continues at coordinate 185,481,334 of NC_039358.1, forward strand.
CTTTTAAAAGGAGCTTATTATCAGTAAGCAGATAGTATTTATTTAGTTTCAATCTCTTACATGCCCTATCTATTACTTTACTCAGAGATCCATTGGTCTTGAACACTGGTTCAAGTTCAGTTATCAGGTAACAACTATAAGTAACAACTCTGACGACAACTTGAAATCTCATTATAATTCAACTTAGCGCAATAACTCCGAACTAATGTGCTGATGAGCAGGTTAGCTAATAAACATGTACATAGATGTTTCTAACACTAACATAAAAGAAAATAAATAAATATCTACAATAATATCTGAAACTTTAGCAAATTAAACAAAAAGAATCCTAGTTAAACTAATGGGTTTCTACTTAAATAATCTTCAAAAGTATTTATGCGTAGATAGAGATACAGATTTCTACCTTAAGGATGGATATGGATTTTAGAGACTAGAAAGAAGCAGAAAATGAAAATTAAATAGAAAAATTAAAAAAACGGTGCATTTTATCAGTACATAGTGTTAGTCTAAATAAGAGAAAAAGAACAACAGATATCTCTGTTCGTACTTAATAATCTGAAGCACGAAACTCCAAACCCTAGACAATCAACATATAGGGGGAGATGGAAGAAGAGAGATAATGAATTCAATAACAGAGATATAACGAGAGATGGAGTTAGAGAGATCTTACCTTGGTTTTAGGGTTAGCGAGGAGGTGGACGAGGTTAGGAGGGGAGCAGAGTGTTGAAGTTACTATTGAAGAAACTGGAAAGGGGGGAAAAAAGTGATAGTGTTTAAGGCAAGGGTTAATGCCTTCAGGTGGGACAATATCGGGAGATATTGTAATACAGACTGGGTACAATTGTCTTTCCGTAGGTAGCACGTGCACTGCACGCGAGTAGCTTTTAGGAGGCCTTGTATATGGTGGGTGGGTTTAAGGGTGCACACGGTACGGTTCGGCTCGGTTCTTGTCGAGACCGAGTACCTGTACCTCCCTAGCCTCGGTTCCTATTTTTTGGACCGGTACCTGTACCCCGGTTCCGGTACTATTCGGGACCGGTACGGTACCATATACGGTTCCGGTACCAGTCTCGGTTCCAGACAAGTTTTTTCAAGCAGTGAGTTATACTGCCAGACTTCCTTTCTTGTCCTGGCCTATATGACCAGTGGAGCTCATGAAGGATGATGTACTCAGGACAAAAGCAATACCACCCGTACGGTAGCACATGAAGGTTGTTCATGAATAGGGTGAACTACCCTGCAACAAGTACATGGACAAACATACAGCTTAGCCAATTAAGTTGTTTGGATTGTAAATGAAAAATAGTAAAAAAAGTTTTAACATTACGAAGGTCACCTTACAACTGAAAAATAATAGGCGGTTGGTGGAACGGGAAACTTCAGAGCAACATTAAAGCATGTTTGATGCTTTTCCTGATGTCGTCTCGTGATGAACTGTACCGCCGCACCATACTTTCAGTCTTCTTCAGCTACAGCAAGAAAATATGATTTGATATCAATGACAAGCGCAAGCAAAACGACCATTATACTAAGGTCTACATTAAAACTGACATATAAAACAAATGTAGTTACTTGATTTTGAGAGAAAGAGTGGTTATGACGAAATGGAATCACCTGTAACCAGTAATAGTAAGTGATTAGTACCATTTGGTGATATTTTTGGCGCATAACAACATGATGGATCAACTCACCAGCAAAGTGATCTTTGAGTTTAAAATGTCCTAATATCCAACGTTTCTCTGCTAGAAACCAATTAATTGAATCTTGAATCAAAGCCTTCATATTCACAACACCCAGAGTCAGAAACACTGAAAAAAGAAAGGTATATGACTGCTAAACTGTTTCCTAAATCTAATGGCTATTACTACTCGGTACATTCGGTCCGGGACGGTACGGGACTTGGATGGGACTGTGTACCTGTACCTCCGTAGCCTCGGTTCCTATTTTTTGGACCGGTACCTGTACCCCCTTCCTCGGTTCGGTACAAAAACAGGTACGGTTCCACCGGTTCCGGGACGGTCCATCGGTCCGGCTCGGTTCCTGTGCACCCTTAGGTGGGTTAATGTACCTATCATTTTTAGGGGCGACCCGAAAGAATTAGGGCGACTTTTTTATTCCCAACCAAGAGCTGGTGTTGTGGGATGTCCTAGTGGTTCGGAACTAAATACCCTTACACAATTGGTAGTTAAATATCGTTTATAGCACCGATCATTACTTTGTTCCTCTCAAATTAATTTGGGATACTACAAAAGCTGATGTCATACAAATGGTCCAAAAATTCTTTGAAAGCAAGAGACTACTTCGAAAGATGAACATAACTAAGCTGTGTTTGATACCAAAAGTCCAATTGCCGCAATCACCTGGAGATTACAGGCCAATAGCTTTATGTAACACTACATATAAGCTTATTACAAAAATTATAGCTCTGAGATTAAAACCACTTATGGAAAAACTAATCTCACCTATGCAGGCGGCTTATGTTCCTGGGAGGCAGATAGGAGACAACATTACAATTGCTCATGAATTAATACACTGCATGAGAAGAAGAAAAACAAAGATGGGTCACATGGCATTGAAGCTAGATATGTCTAAATCCTTCGATCGTGTGGAGTGGTCTTTCTTGCGCAAAATCATGGAGAGTTTTGGATTTGCATAGAACTTTTGTGACTTGATTTATGAATGAATAAGCACCACAGAGATTCAAATAATGCTAAATGGATCACCTTGTACAACATTCAAACCAACAATAGGAATACGACAAGGTGATCCATTATCACCCTATATGTTTCTTCTCACAATGGAAGTATTCACAAGAGCTTTGGCAAGAGCAGAAAATGAAAAGAAGATCCAGGGCATCAAAATAGCAAAAAATGCACCTCCACTCTCACATATTTTATTCGCAGATACTGCTTACTGTTTGTGAAAGCTGATCTACACAATGTTAACAATCTGCTGCAAATAATATCTGACTTCAGCTCCATATCAGGCCAACAAATTAATCTCGAAAAATATGCAGCATTTTTCTCAAAGCATCTCCACTCAAGACATTGCAGAATTTTACTAAGAAGATTGAAAATGAAAAAAATGTATCTTGATGAGAGATATCTGGGTATCCCACTGTTTCTTAACAGGAGAATAACTACTTCTTTTTCTTCTCTAGTAGAAGGAATGGAGTCTAGACTACTTAGGGAATGACAAGTTTTTGACACAATCTGGCATATCAGTTATGGTAAAGCATGTCTTAAATGCCATGCCATCTCACCAAATGGGAGTCTTTAAGATACCAAAAGCAACAATTAAGGAAATGAACAAGGTGCAGAGAAGATTCTGGTGGAAAAACCAAGATGGTAAAGGGGTATACTTCATATCTTGGGACAAGGTTAACAGCCATAAAGATGTTGGTGGTATGGGCTTCAGAGATTTAGAATGTTTTAACAAGGCCTTGCTGGCTAAGTCTGTCTGGAGACTCTGCATAATGGTCATCAGTTGTGGGCTAAAGCTTTAAAAGAAAGGAATTTTCCAGATACCTCAGTACTGCACTCAACAAAAAAGAAGAATTCGACATATGCTTGGCAAAGTATACAGGGAGAAGTAAAATTTGTTCAAAAATATAGCTTCTGAATTGTAGGTGATGGAAACCAGATAATTACTTGGAAGGATAATTGGATTATGGGAAACAAGAACCGCCAATCTCTATTACTGACTTTGAAGTGGCAGTAAACTACAGTAGTGTCAGTGATCTTCTAGACCAAGATACCAAAACTTGGAAGGTCACAGTAATTCAACAACTTTTCTCTCCTGATGATGCGAACAAGATCTTAAGCATGAGAATAACTGCCAACTCACCAGAGAGATTAGTATGTACTTTAACAAAAAATGGTGAGTTCACAGTTAAATCTGCCTACAACAAGCTTGTGGATATCAAGACCAATGTAGCTGAGATCTATGATGCAGACATGTCAGCACTATGGAGAAAGCTATGGAACTTGGATACTCTTCCAAGAATAAAAACCTTCTTATGATGATGTATGAATTATGCAGTACCCTCAAGTGAACGCATGGGAAGAGTAACACAGTTTGGTGGAGATTATTGCAGTATGTGTCATCGGGTAGAAGAGACAACTAAACATATAATACGGGATTGTCCATTTGCTAGGGTTTTTTGGACCTCAATTCCTGGTGCAAGGAGGAGTATGGAAACTGCCGATATGAGTATAAATAGATGGATCACAAGATGGTTTACAAATGAGTTTACAAATCTAGATGAAGACTGGATTGTGAAAATGGCAAATGCGAGCTGGGAAATATGGAAGGAAAGATGCAGAAGTGTTTTTGATGAGAAAAAAACTAATCTTGTAGAAGTTATTCGTAACATTCAACATCTAAACAACATGACAGGGTCATCTATGAAGAAAACACAAAAAAATACGTGTGTCAACAGGCCTGCTAGTGATACACAAACTAACTGGATACCTCCTCTTGCTCATGCTTATTCCATTTGATATGATGCTTCATTTAAACCTGTTTCATCTATTAATCATACAGGCATAGGACTAATCCTTCGTAATTCTACAGGTGCCTTCAAACAGGGACGTTGCATCCATGAATGTGGACACCTAGATGCAGAGCACACAGAGATAGAAGGACTGATGCATGCAATGTTATGGGCAGAAGAGCTCAACATACAACAAGTGTGTTTTGAATTGGACGCTCAGAACGTGGTTGCAACAGCTAAAGGAAACTATCAATAAGTCAGATGGGAATTACAGAATAGGATTTTCGATATCACTAGTCTTTTAAGCAAGTATCCATTGTGGGATCGTAAGTCCATTAATAGACAGTATAATAAATTAGCAGATAAGATGGCAAAACATGCACGTTCTTTTCATTTAAGTAGGAGTTGGATCCGGCATCCACCAAATTTTATTGTGTCAGCATTACAAGCTGACATGAATAATGTAACCATTTCCAACAGTCAATAAAAATTCCCATCTTAAGTATCAAAAAAAAAAAAAAGACTACCGATTGTAAAATTAGAGAAAACTTGAAGTTCCATTTTTTAGCAATTTCGAAATTGGGGCATCTATCATAATCGGTAGAAAATGGAAGATATACAAGTTAGATTATCCTCCGATTATGGTAATTCCAAAATTCAATAAATGTAAGATTTTAGGAAAATCTTATTTTGGGGCCACTATTAATCAGAAGTTAATGGTGGACTCAATAAACTTTCAATTGTTATAATCGGAGCATTGAGTAACTTTGTCTACTTCCGATTATAAGAGTTTCAAAATTCGAAAACCTAAGGATTATGGTAGTCTATGTGCCTCAAAACCTATGAATTTTGGCAAATATTGAATCTGGGGCAACTTGTAATCGGAAGACAGACAAGTTAGATTATCCTCCAATTATGGTAATTTCAAAATTCGATAAATGTAAGATTTTAGGAAAATTTTATTTTGGGGCCACTATTAATCGGAATTTAATGGTGGACTCCATAAACTTCCTATTGTTATAATCGGAATATTGAGTAACTTTGTCTGCTTCCGACTATATGATATTTTATGTGTTGAACAGTCTTATGTTGCGTACACTCATATTACACCTCGCATCAATGGCTAGTTTTTCAAAAAATAGAGCCATTGGAACTCTAATCTATATAAGGATCTAGGGTATCCTCTTCCCCTTGATAAGTGCATAATTCATATGATTTTAATACCCATTCCATACTTGTTTTAGCTATTATTCTTGCATATATTCGTGTTATTACTCTTGTTTTCTCTTATTTGCTTCCAATAGGTGAATCATCCAAAAAGGAGCTACAAAGTGATGAAAAGATCTAGGAAGATAAGTATTCCAAGTATCCAAGTGCCCAGGTCCAAAAGAAGTGGAAGAAGTGCGACGAAAAGGAGCAAAACGCTCAAAATCAAGAGAAGGACCAAAGACTTATCTTAACTCATTCAAATTAATGATTTCTCATCATGATATTGAAGATAATTGAAATATAAGAATAATGCAAAAAGAATGAGGTCATTCCGAGTTCGGATGAAGAAGTTGTGGCCAAAACAAACTTTTATTGAATACCGAAGAAAGTAAAGTATGCGAACGGGTACGCATACTTTAATTCCGAAAATTTCAGCTGGAATTTGAAGTTCGCAGACTGGTACGCGTACTTATCAAGTAGGAAAACGTGTATTAATACCTTGGAAGGCCTAAGGGCACGTTTGGAGTCACTATTTCGTGTTTTCGGGTTGGGTTCTTGAACCGAACTAAATACGTGAAGAACAAGCTTGTAAAACTATAAAAAGGTGTTAGGTTATGTAAAATGATATCACATCAATGGATCACGAAATTGTAAGGCTTGGAGAGGAAAAACATCACACGGAGCGAAAGTTAGGGTTTCAGAGCGGTTTTTTAATCGTAACAACATCTCTAAACTTTTCTTATATGTATATCATGGATGTTTCTACATCCATGAGTAGCTAAACACCTGATTGAGGATGAATTCTAACTTGTAAACTTGATTTGATTTAATATATGAATCTACTTTTATTTCTTCATATGATTATCGTTTGTTTTTACTATGAGTAAATATTATGATTGATTGATTGATTGTTCTAGGTGGCCAACTAAATCAGTTTATTGATTAATCTAAAGCTAGTAAAGGGTTAGGATATCCGTGTAATTGTTGAATAACCCCTACACAAGTAGAAAACGTGAAACCTTGCAGAGGGATTCTGTGGAGCAATCACGTGTATAAACAACACTAGAAAGTGAACCTTGCGCTAAGAGTTTAAGTACTAGGATCAACCTAAGTCACAAAACATAAAGCATTCGACCAAGCTACACCTTGAGTGCGCTACTACTTGGTGGTTTGGATGAATAGAATCTGGTATTCGAGCGCTTCGGTACCCAGTGACCAAAGGACTTTAGAGAATAACACTGCTCTAGCTACTTTTCTACGGTTGGTGATAATCTATGATTAATGACAAATAGATGAATATATTAACTCATTGACGATTTATTAAAGAAGAAGAATTCCTCGATCATATCTCTCTCTATTGCTTACAACTTAATATTCCCAATTACTTTTATTTACTTTATTGAAATCTAAAACAAAACCCCCTTTTGTGGCACTTTGACAACTAAAACTCACTGTTCTTCGTGGGAATGATCCTTACTTCCATTATATTACCAGTTAATTGTGTGGAAATAAGATTATTAATTTTTTGAGCCTACGACACCCATCAAATTTTGCGCCGTTGTCGGGGAGCAGTCGGTAACTTTAGTTGTTATTTCTTTTAGTTTTTGTTTTTATAATTTTCTTTTTAGTTTTTAATTTTGTCTTTTAGATTTGTGGTTTCAGGTACTTAATCTCTGGCACCGAAAGACTGGGAATACCAGAGGTGCGGTATTCAAACTCGTAGAGGAACAATACTACAAGCACGTCAGCAAACGCAACAAGAAGCTTCAGAAGAGATGATGGACGGTATAAACCCATCTCCTCCTCCTCAGGAGAGGAAGCTGCGAGAGTTTACATCTCCATGCTTAGATTCTCAACCACTGTGTATTACAATCACTAATCCAGTGGAGCTGAAGTTGAATCTACTTCATCATCTACCAAAGTTCAAGGGACTTCCAGGCGAAGATCCGAATCGTCATCTTCGACAATTTCAACAAAAGATGACAAGTCTTAGGAAAAGTACCGAAGACAGTGTTACGACAATGATGCAAGCCTTCCAATTCTCTTTAATAGATTCAGCGGAAGAATGGTTGTATTACCTTCCTCCAGGGAGTATTACAACATGGGTAGAAATGAAAAAGATATTTTTAGAGAAGTATTTTCCTGCTTCTAAGGCAGCATCTGTTCGTAAAGAGATTAATGGTATTCTCCAAATTACTGGGGAGTCTCTTTATGAATACTAGGATAGGTACAAAAAGTTAGTGGAAAGCTGCCCCCATCACAACATATCTCCAACACTCATCATTCAATATTTCTAAGAAGGATTACTTCCAGAGCAACGAAATTTGATTGATGCAGCTGCTGGTGGTTCACTTACTGAAAAAACAATCTCGCATGCAACTAGTTTGATCGAGAGTATGGCTTCGAATGCTCAACAATTTTACACCAGAAATAAATCAAATGTCATAAGAGTTAGCAATATGGAAGAAACTTCACAATCAGAGCAACGGATGAACAACATAGAGAAGGTAGTCCAAAGAATGGCAGCAGTAATCATTCCTTCATACGAAGATGAAGCCGAGGTAAATGGTATATTTCCTAATCAGAGGCCAAGGTATGATCCTTATTATAATACCTATAATCCTGGTTGGAAGGATCATCCTAATTTTAGTTATGATAATAAGCAAGCTGCAACTCCTAATCCATATGCAAGACAGGGTGGTTTTCAACAACAGTTTCAGCAACCACAACAACATCAAGCACAGAATACAGATTCATCTGTAGACGATAAGCTCAATAACATCTTGCAAACTATGCATAGTTTTGCTTCTTCTAATGGGGGTCTCAAGGAAACAGTAATGAAAAATCAACAAAAGAATGATGCTGCCATTAAATATTTGCATACTCAGATTGGGTAGTTGGCTACAAATTTGAATCTAATGAAGTCAAAAACGTCGACAACATTCCCATCACAACCATTTGTGAACCCAAGAGAGCACGTCAATGCAGTAACACTAAGAAGTGGGAGACAAACTGAAGAGCAACATCAACAAAAAGAGGTTAGTGACAACATCGAAAAGGAAGTTGTTCATGGTGGTTCTTAGTTCAGGGTCAAAACTGTAAAATCCTATATTTAACGCGCTATCACCCTGTAAGGGATAAAGCCATTTGAAAAATGACGAGTGCAAACGCCCTCCTCGCTCATTGATCAATTCAATATATATATATATATATGGAATTCACTCAGAATGGTGCGCGTAGCGGCAATCCCAAAATATTCTGTGAATTCTTTCTTCTACTAGCATTGCCCGTTAATGCATGATTCGCTGGTATTTTTCCGTGCTATGTTCCCAGCCGAACTCTCATTATTGACATGACATGACGATTAAGTGTTCACTCTCAGCAGAGTAGCATGAATCTCCGAAGTGTCAGTATTGAGATCTGCATGAAAATACTCACACAGGCTACATCACTCTCTGACAAAGAGATTTTCGTATCGACGCACTTTTAATTAAAAATAGCTCGATCGAACATGTTTAAATTCCTTAAGGGAAATCTAGACTATCCATATCAGTCTCAAATTGATCACGGTCACACAATTTGGCCGCGCAATTCAACAAACCTAGACCACTCCTGACAGAACTAGGTAATTACCACATCGACCGCCGGTGGGCCCACCAACGTCCCAACCAACCGGACTTTTCCTAAACGCATCCCAGTATTGTCAAACGCCAACCCTAAACAGGGTAGTCGCGTTATTGAAAGAAGCTCGAATGAGCTAGGCTGACTAAAACAGTCTCAAAAGTGTTACAATAGGCCAACTTTGCCAGTCTGGTTGGACGGCTTGGATTTTCCTACGAGTGGTTAAGAAAGTGCCAGCATGCACACCCGCGACCCAGCCTTTTCCCCACTCAATCGGTCTGCCCACGGAAAGTCCGTAGAGCAATGAATCGTTTGCCCAAACTATGGCAGACGCGATGATTTTAAAACCCTAATTTGGGTCGCGGAAGTGTATTAGTGTCTTAAATCGATCACGACCATCCAACTTAGCCAGCCTGTTTGGATGGCTTAGATCACATTTTGGACACTCAGGGAGGTGCGCACGAGTTTACCACCGGCCCAACACTATTCCTGCTCGATCGACTTACCCATGGGAAGTCAATGATGCATTGAATCGCTCGATCAAACTAGAGAAGCCGCGGCTGTTTCAAAACCCTAATCGGGTTTACGGCAACATACTTCTGTCGTAAATGGATCACAACCATCCATATTCGCCAACCTAAACGGACGGTGTAGATCTAGATCCAAGTGGTCCCAAAGGTGTTAACGTGACCACCATCAACCTATCTTTACACGTGACCGGCCGACCTATGCAAACCAGGGATCAATGCCTCGAAACACACGCCCAAAGATGGTGGGCCACACGGTTTTCAAACCACTGAATTACATCAACGACAATATGCAACTTCCGTAAATCATCTCGTCCATCCAACTTTGCAAGCCTAGTTGGACTATGTAAATTTATTTCTAGCAAACCAACAAACTAGCATGACGATCATCGATCATCTCTCTTTCATGGGGAGCGATCGACCAAGTGATGGCTCGCCCATGCGGCCTTCAAACGATCACCTGAAGATGACCAGTCATGCTACCTTTTTTAAGACGCCCAATCCGTGACTTATTCAATCAAGCTCTAAAACAACGATGCTTCATGCACATCGATTATTTTGAGCTGCTTGCTTCAAAGCGATGCTTCACATACATCGAATACATGTGATATTTTATAAATATCGGCTTCATAAATAACTTAGTTATTTAACCTAACAACGCCGTGTGTTATTCTTTGCGGCAAGTCCCACGACTTGATCTACCTACTCGAGACATCAAACATGCCACAAACTGGGGGATACTTACCGGGGTATTGATCTGGCGGTTTACAGTGTGCGGCGTGCAACGCGCCCATTACGAGAACGTGTTAGGAAATAACGAACGGTTAACAATGATTGATTAGTGGGTGAAGGTGTGACCACGCAATGATCATCACCTCTTACACAACTCCATTACTCTACTACCTAACCTCCTCCACTTCATATGAGATCAGGGTGGCGCTCAAATGACTTGTATAAATAGGTTTTCAACCTATTTCGAAAAAAAGATAAGTGTTATCAACACATATATCCAGAAATCATTTCTGATACATAAGTCATAAAACATCCATACCTTCATAATTCAACATTCTGATCTCAAACACCTTCTTCGCTTCCTTCCCTAAGATCAACCCTTCTCCTTCACCTTGTGACCGAATTGAGTCTGAAACGACCATTTCTTGGTTTAGGCCAGAGTCTTACAGATTGATCTCTCGAATCTAAAAGTACTCCCGTGCAGTGCATTTGTTTAGGGTTTGAATTCGTTTCGCACAACCAAATTTACCAAAAACAGTAGAATCAGATTTTGCCCTCAAACAACTGGCGACCATAGTGGGAGATTAATCTCTCGGTTGCAAGATCAATTTTCAATTTCATTTCAATTTTCTCAAAAAATTCAAGATGGTGGATCTTAGGTCTGGATCAGCGACAAATTCCGATGTTACTGGTGCTGACAACACCCCTGGTGTCCACATTCCTGTCGGCGACACCAATGTACCGCCTACCAACACGATCAACACATCTCGTGGCACTACATCCTCAACCACCACACCAGCGGCACAGGAAGCATTCCCTTAGGTGTGACACCTTCAATCACCAGAGCCAGAGCCTCTGCCGCCACCCCCAATGTTTCTTCGAGCGTAACACCCTCGGCTGTTACTAGAGCTACTACCACTCCCCCATCAGGACGAGATACTGGAGGAACCAGAGGAGGCAAACCCCTATCACCATTGTCGATTTGATGGAAAGACAAGAAGTTCTCGCTAAGTCCCAGACAAACATGGCTTCAACTCAGAAAGAGGTACTCACTTTCCTCAAGACGCTAACTGAACGATTACCGCAAGAGCCGCGTCAGCCCGTGGAACCAATAAGGAGTACCTTCAACGCTATTGGCGCAATCACTTCAATAGGGAGTGCATTCATAGATGAGGAAGTTCTTGTTGCTCCTGAGCGCTTCAGAGAAAGGAATCAGTCATCCAATTTAGTCACACGCGAAGATCTAGAACGACTTCTCCAAAATCGAGGCAAGGAAAACTCAGTGGACCTGCACCATCATCAACCTCCGTATCCTCCTGACGTGCAAAGAGTTCATCTCCCGAGAGGATACTCTTCCCCTCAGGTTTCCCTTTATGATGGTACTGGTAACGCTCGCGAACACATTTCTCGTTTTCTGGAATCTTTGGGAGAGCACGAATATAATCACGTCCTTCGCCTGAAATAGTTCTCAAAGTCAATTACTGGAAGAGCGTACACCTAGTACAACAACATCGCACCAAACAACATATCAAACTGGTGTGAGATGGTCACTGCTTTCTACAAAAAGTATTTCTTCGTGTCTGAGCAGATCACCTTCTCAGACTTGGGAAGAATGTTTCAACGAAACAACGAGCATCCAAATGATTACGTCAAAAGATTCAGGATTCAAGCACTGGATTGTCACGATCCAAACGTGAATGAACAACAGTTTGTGGAGTCATGCATTAACGGTATGGTTCCCATCTATCGTGCTTTACTAGAAAACTTACGTTTCCATACATTATCTGAACTCCATGAGGCTGCTAAGCGGTCGGCTACGACGGCACCAACATTGTTGGAGAGAACTAGACCGGTCAGGGGAGAAGACGCACGCGAAACCCGAGGAAACATGCACCTTATCAACAAGCAATACAACACTGGTCCCTCGGTAAGCGTGATAGGTGAAGGAGGGAAAATAAAAGCTCCAACAACGGAGCAACAACCCAAACGCGCAGCACCGACGCAGACGACTCCATCCCGGAAAGTCGCGGCTAAGACTCCTGAAGCTGGAGATGCTGCTCCAGACTTCCCATTTCCAATAAATGAGGTCATTGAACTCATGGAAGCATGGATTCAAGATGACGGGATCAAGCTACCTCCTCTTAGACGTCCGCCGACTGAAAAAGAGATGGCGAATCCCAAATATTGACGTTATCACAGATTTGTCAATCACCCAACCAGTGACTGCAACAAGTTGAAGCGCATTTTCAAAGAGAATGTGGATGTTGGAGAACTTCAATTAGGAAATGAAGGAGTCCACATAGACCCTCTTCCTGTCAGGAGCTGCATGATTTCTGGGGACTCTGTCCACAAGACTGTGCAGTCTATGATGGAACATTTATGTGAAATTATGTATTTCTCTAAGGCGCAGCGTCAAGACATGTTTGGGTCTCTCAACCGTGTCGTATCAGGAAAGCGTCTGTTTCCAGTTAAGGAAGACACTCCCGAACCCCAATCCTTCCTGGGAAACGCAGATGTAACTGGGGACTCCTAACCATCACTCGTTTCAAGGATGTCGAGTTTGACAACGCGCTGATTGATGTAGCATCTGATTTCAATATTGTCACTGTCAAGGCCCTGAAAGCTGCAAATATTTCGAAGCAGGAAGTTGTTCATTGCCCAACCATAATTAAAAATTCTGAAGGAGAGTCTAGAGACGCTTATGGGTACATTGACCTCAAAATCAAGATAGGTGACGCTCTAACACGCGGTAAGTTTCATATTGTGAAAGATTACCCGAACTATGATATGATTCTGGGGCGCTCGTGGGTGCATAACAACAAAGCAAAGCTAGGGGGTGTGTCCTTTGCCAGTGTCTATACCTGAAAGGATTACCAACAAGCCGTCAAACCCCAAAGATTATCTGTTGTTGTATCGACAACTTGCCAGTGTGACACAATTACCCGGAGAGAGCCCATCAGCATACATTAGAAGATTCCGAACCCAAGTAAGTCTTATTGAACAACCTTTTTTGTAACCATTCACTCCTCCTTCCGCTGAGTCTTGGGGACTCGCTCCAGTCAACAACCCATCCGTCACTAGGAGATGTGAATGGGATTCTGGTCCTTTGAAACGCTTTGTTAAAAGCTTAGAAGTTGTCTCAGTCAAAGGCGGCGAGTCCAAGGATCAAGTGGTTGTACAATGCCCAAACTCGTTTCAAATTGGAGATTTGGTAATGAAGGCGACCGCGTTTCAAGTTGGAGATGTGACAGTGAAGGTGACCGCTTCGCCTCCAGAAAGGGAAAATAAGCCATACCTGGTGGCAGACGTTATCTTAGGCGAGCACTGCAAGCTCATCAATGCCGAAAAACTAGAGGGCGTGACAATCCACTCACGATGGCTCAAACCTTTCAATACCTAAAACGTTGTGCTACCTTTTCCTCCAGCGTTCTCTTTAGAATTTCCTCCAGCAATTTCATCTTTCATGCAATATTTGTAATTCCTCTAAAATGATTGCACTGCTTGCTTTCATAATTAGGGTTTCAATTTTTTAGTTAATCAAAGTATTATTTCCTTTTAATCTCTTTACTCCTGAATCATGACACAAAGTCTTGAACAAGCCTAAAACCCTCACCAGTACCCATCAGTTCCAACCAGAAAGAAACATCTCATATCTTTCGAGAAATACTAAAGGAATACACGCAGAAAGCAAAGAGGCAAAGGATTTATATAATCATTAGGGCAAGTGTACTACGAAGAGTAGTTCACTCCAACAAAAAGGCGCTTCTCCATCATCACGTGATTAGGAGGATTGCAGCACAGTGCATACAGGTTCGTGGTCAATCTATGATTTTCATTATTGCATACCCTTCGTCGTTCTTAGGGTTACATGCAATCATCATGAAGACAGTGCAAAGTCACATAACGCATCATCACTTATGAATGTCGCATTCTCTTTGGCTGGACAATGGAATGGAGATATTCTATTATGACCCTACTGGAGAGCGTCACAGTTGGGGTCTCAAGATAACGTGAATAAAAGAACCATTGTTTAAATAAACCTAAACTGAGTCACCGCTGAGTATAAAAAGAAATGCCTACAAACTATGAAGGAGAGTTCATCTACAAAAAAAAAGGAGATAGAGGATAACAGAAGGAAATTCTAATCATTAGTGAGATCAGCAGTGTCTTCACCGGAGCCATTACTGGAAATTGCTTCAATACCTTCATCACAAACCACTACATCCTCTCTGGAGTCCGCCTCGACTTCCCTTTCTGATGTCGTTTCAACGCCTTCCTCAACAGCTGCTTCAATATTCCCTCCAAGAGGCGCGCAGACATCATCCTTGGAAGTTGTTTCAACATCTTCTCCAGATTCCGCTACCATGATCTCCTCAGCAGCCACTTCAGTGTTCCCTCTGACGGTTGCTTCAATACCCTCCACGGAAGCTACTTCGACCTCTCCCTCAGGAACTGCCCCAACACCCTTCTGAGGATGCTCCGGTTCGTCCATGTCAGAATCGAGGATGATGATTCCGTTATGGACAGGGTAATCTTGCTTGATTTCACTGGAATTTCGCTCATGCTTGATTCTTCTCCGCTTTAGCCGAGCTGCAAACCTTTCAGCTCTCGCGCTCGGCGGATGGCACGCTTCCTCGCGCCTTCATTATTCCTCCATGCCGACTGAAGCTAAGAAAGCCTGAACACGCTCCCGAACGAGACGTAGGTGCAAAAGAGACATACCCCGTATGGCACGGCCAGCTTCACGAAACGGGGGTTTTAGAGCATTGCTTGGTCGAACTCGCATGCGTTGCTATCTCAAACATGTTTGTCAATATTAGTGATCAAAACTATAGGTCTTGATTACTAGCCTATTAGAGCTAAGGTCTTGGATTAGGATAGAAAGTGTAGTTAAGCTCAAGACTCCATGGCAATCATCATACAAGACGGAGGACTACTCAAGGAACTGGTGGATCTTCATCGACTAAAAGGTAAGTGGAGACTTGAACTTATCTGTCACTCAAAAGTCTATTTACTCTATCTCCTACTCTTGAGACAAAAGTCGTTTTGATATATAGACTTTTATTATACACATTTGCTATTTCGAGTCGAGTTTATCTCGCCTATCTATTTCTCGAAATGTGTGTTGGTAAGCTTTCGCTTTAGCCGAATTCATCTTTACCAAGTGACGAAAGCCATGTTATGTTCAAATCACTTTGAAAATTGCTCTGATGAAAAATGGTATGTGAATAACGGCTATATAACGTTCTCTAAGAATGTTTCAATGATTGAAATGAGAGTTTAGATTACATAACCATTGGTGGATATAAGCATTGTTGTGGAAACACATATATGCATAAGTCATATTCCTTGAACCAAAGTTTGCTAACTTTGTTGATCAAGTGAAGTTGGAAGTGGCGTGAGCCAAGTCCGCGAACTCAGTCCGCGAATCGAGAATTTCTGCTGGAGTTTGTGAACTCCTTCCATGAGCTTAAGTCCGCGAACCCAGTCCGCGAACTTGAGTAGGTTATATCTAAAACCGGTTGTTCTTGAACTCATGTTTATTTAAACTAAGGAATGCTTTTGCAAACCGTGACTATAAAGTTCATGAACCGATTCGAGTGAATCAAACCGTTTTTGCTTCGATTGTGTCTTTTGTAGTTACATAAGATCTAAGCAATTGAAAAACTCTCTAACTAGTTCATTTGAGTCATTTGAACTAGTTATGGTGAAGAAGAATATGGTTGATATGAAAGTAATCATATGGCTGACCATTTGGTTAACTATTGTTGAACCAACAAATGTTAATGTTTGGGAACGGTTCGTAAACCCAAAATTGGACATTTCATTTGTGTGTGACAAGCTAAGTTTTCGATCTAACGGTTGGGAAATATTAGCTTGAATCTAATCAGTTTTTCATCTAACGGTAAATATTGAATGCTTTGTTACTAAGCTAACATTGGTTGCAAACCCTGATTTGAAAGTGTATATAAGGGAGAAATCTAGCAACTGGGAAACCGAATCCCCACACATTCTGTGTGATACTAGTTGTGCTAAGCTAGAGTCGATTATCCTTTAACCTTTGGTTTCTTCTTCTAAACCAGGTTAACGACTTAAAGACTTCATTGGGATTGTGAAGCCAGACCGATACTACTTTTATCGTAGTTATGTGATATGATCTTGTTGTTTCTATCGTACGAGTACAATTGTAATAATTGGCTTGAGATTGATATCTTTGATAGGCAAGATAGAAAAGTAATCACAAAAAAACTTTGTCTCATCGTTTGTGATTCTGCAATATCTTTTTCGCTATGTCGATTAAGATTATTATGAGGTGCTTGATAATACTGAGCTGTTCTTTGAGAATATAAGTCTGGTATTATTGATTGGTTCTTTTCACCTTGATTTATCAAAAGACGGAACAAAACTCGTAGGTATATTCGTGGGAGACGGATTTATCTATTATCATAGACTTTTTTGTGTGATACAGATTTGTTTATTAAAGTCTTCGACTTTGGGTCGTAGCAACTCTTAGTTGTGGGTGAGATCAGCTAAGGGAATCAAGTGTGTTGTATCCTGCTGAGATCAGAGGCGTAGGAGCATAACTGTACCTTGGATCAGTGTGAGATTGATTGGGGTTCAACTACAGTCCAGACCGAAGTTAGTTTGGAGTAGGCTAGTGTCTGTAGCGGCTTAATACAGTATGTGTTCAATCTGGACTAGGTCCCCGGGTTTTTATGCATTTGCGGTTTCCTCGTTAACAAAATTATGGTGTCTGTGTTATTTCTATTCCGCATTATATTTGTTTATATAATTGAAATAATACAGGTTGTGCGTTGTTCAATCAATTAGAATATCCGACCTTTAGGTTGTTGATTTAAATTGATTGACACTTGGATATTGGTATTTGGTACCATCCAAGTTATCTATCTAGTATTTGATAAAGACTCGCAGATTTCTATTTGCTTGAGTATATATCAAATCGAGAGATTGAGATATAAACTCCTTGATATACTTTTTATCTAGATTGAGTCTGACTGTCTATTTGATTCTCTAGAAAGTATATTGGAGTTTGTCCATACATATTTCTAAGCGAAATAATGGGCGTGGTTGTTAGACCCCCGCTTTTTCATTTGGTATCAGAGCTGGCAAACACGTTTAAGACCTTACAAGTCTGTGTTTGTAGCGATCTGAGGATGGACGATACTATCTCCGATAAACGCGTCACCAGAAATAAAAGCTCTGTCTCGTGTCCTTCTATCAATGAGAAAGATTCTTCAATCTCAAAGATAGATGAACCTTGTGTTCAAAGAAGACAGACAAGCTCCAACATGTGTTCTTCCGATTACCCTTCAAAAGAGTCTATCTCTCTAAATGAACGAGAAACAACTGAAGAGAGTAAGTTGATTATAAATCTTACTAGAATCCAAGCTGATAGATTTAGTCGGTTAAAGCATCATGTTGAAGTCCTTCTTGGTATTGTAAGAGACTGTAAATTCAAAGAAAATACTGAAGATCATTCTTCATGTATGTCGCTTGAGGCTAGCCTGAATGCTTTGGAATAGAACATCGCTTGAGTAAACTCTCTATGCAAGGATGCTCTAAGCAGTCTAACATACCAAGTACTTCTGCTACAACTAAATATGTTACAGCTTCAGAAGTAAAATGAAATCCTTTCCACTCAGAATCTGAAGTCCCCATTGATCAAGGATGTTCCACATCACATGAAAGGAAGAAATCTCCTAACGAGGTTGTTAAGACTACTGTGTCTAGTCACTCTTATGATCAGAAAGTATGTCTCTTTTGCAAAGCAAAAGGCTCTGTTAAACAAAAGAGAAACTCTAGGTTGAATAAACTTCAACACACCCTGGACTTAATTCTCAAAGGTGTAACTGACATACGTATGTCTAAACCAGTTGGTTTTCGTATTTACCCTGTGTATGTTACCAGGAAAGTCAGTTCGTTGAGTTCCTCAAATGTTCTAAAGCAGAAAAGAAGTCTTAACAAGAATTGTCTAAGGAAAGATCAAGTCGGTTCCTCGAGAAATAACATTAACCTTGATGTGAATGAAATTTCAGGAAAAAGAAGAAAAATTGATGATATGGGAAATAATCTGATAGAGATAATTGAAGGGTATAAAGAAATTGTCGACAGGTTGTCATCCTCCTCATGCCAAAACTCTTCAGGTAAGAACTCAAACTATGTGTCATATTTTGATGATAGTAAGTTTTATGATAATTTCTCACATCAAAAGGGATCCCTCTCTAAATTTAGAAGGAAAAAGAGACTTGATCAGAAAAACAATTCTCTTAATGAGCTCAGTGCTCATACTTGTGCCAATTAATCACAAAATTTGAGAACTTGCTCATAAAAATTCTGTTGAGCAAGATGTGTAAAAGTCAGGTATACTGTGGCGATTTGATGTTCTGTCTAGTTGAGCTATCCTCTTATCGTTTATAGCTAAACTAGTGTCTACAGACAATATTGCCTAAAAGTATTTGTGTTGTCTAGTATTGTTTCTCTGTTTTGATGCAAGACTTTTTGTATTTATGGTCTGCTACACTTGTGCTCTAGATTTCCTCCTGTTATGAAATTTATTGAGTCATTTTTGTAGCAAAAGGTTTTTGTTAGTTTTCTTTATGGGTCTTGTTGTATTCGTATGTGTACGTGCGTTTCCATCACGAGTCAACAATTGAAAACCCTAAAAATCTTCTTCCCTAAGAAATATTTAAATACTAAACCTTTGAGTCATGTTTGCGTACTCTAGGTTATTTTGGTTTATCAAGAATATTGTCCTCTTCACAATCGTGTGGTTTTGCTAAAGGCTTTCTTGATAAAGGTATTGGTTTTGAATCCGAAAGGAGGAAGAAAAGAACCCTTGTAGATGAAAATCATCCCAATGCCTCCTGTTACTATGCATATACTCATGAGAATGTTGAGAAAGATGATATGATTTCTGCTGAAGTGGTCCATGACTTTCTTAAGTATTTTGAGGAAGCAAAATTGCTGCTCGCTGATACTCTGAAAAGTCTTGATGTGTTGAAAACTGAGTTGAAAAAGGTTTCATCTGACCTTGGTCTCATAAAATCTCACATCAATGACCTTCATAAAGAGAATCTCTTCTCCTAAGATGCAATGGATGCTGCTAATCACAAGCTTAAAGACACCAAGACTCGTGAGGATTCTGAACCGTCTATTTGACCTTAGTTCGTGTTCGGCCATGGCATTGGAGTCTGATTTTTTCCTCTAGCTTGTTGATTTCTTTTTTTTTTGCCTAGTAAATCTTCTATTTTTCGGGTTTTGTTTAGAAGAATAACTAGAGGTTGGAATAGCCATTATTGTGTTTACACATAGCTATGTCCGACGTTTTCATCTTCATGTTTTTAGATTTATTGGTTTAAATTCTAAATTGTTTGGAAGATGATTTTTGCAGTATTAATCTTTATGGTTTTATATATTGCAATATTGTTATGGGATATGTGTGTTTGCGTCCGTGAACTTGATTGTCCCATATCTTGTCAAAAGCAAAGTCGTTCATGAATTGATATGCATGTATTGATGAAAGAATGAATGGACTTTTGACAAATACAAAAGTTAAGCCTATATTGTCAATTATTGATGGAAGATAGGTTAAAATCTTTTGTTTGCAAGGATTATGTCTATTAAATGTCGTTATGCAAATAGTGATGGAAAATAGAATGAATCCTTGTATATTCCGCAGTAATTGATCTTCACTGATCCATATTTTATGTATTACTGTGTGTCTCCGTAATGTGTCTTATGTTGAGCAAGAAACAACCAAGTTGATTATTTTTATGATTAGCCTTGTTGTTGTTCCATAAGGTACTTTATGTTGAGCATTTTGAACTAAATTAATCATCTTGTTTGGTTATTTAGTTATGACTCCATAAGTCTTCTTATGTTTGAGTGTTCATGACTAGGTTGATTGTTTTCATGATTAACTTAGTCATTGCTCCATACACTCTCTTATGTGAGAATGACCAATTAAATTGATTACTTTTGTGGTTAATTTGGTTGTGTATTTCGATTAGATTAATTATGGTTTTACTTGTGATTAATCTAATCGAGCGCTCTTAAGTCTCCACAAGTTTACTTGTGTTGAGCATTTTCGGTTAAATTAATCACGAACTTCTTGTGGTTAATTTAATATTTTGGATTCAAATTCATACTTGTATATGATTTGTTATGTCCAAAGAAATCCTTCTTTTCTTTCGAAATTAAGGTCGCTCTTGTTGTTTCCTTGGGAATGACATTTTATGGGGGAGAGTTCTTTTTGAACTTGCGCTTAATTGCCAAATCTTTGTGGGGAGTGCGGTTGTGGAATATTATAGGGGTTATCTTGTATGTTTAAACTCCTTGATGAATGCATTTAGCTTCGGCTTTATGATTGCATCTAAATAAGATGATGTGTGTTCTTTCTTTTGGTCATGAAATGTCTCTTTCGGAAATTTTATTAGGATCCCGTTCTTGTACCTTTGCCAATTTTATTGACAAAAAGGGGGAGAATTAATATGTAGTTTACACTACAAATACATATGGTTTTCGGATCATTATGTAAGGGGGAGTGGTTTCCATGTGAGATGGATGTTAGAGCATAGCTCGGTCGACCTCGCATGCGTTGCTATATCAAGCATGTTTGTCAATGTTAGTGATCAAAACTATGAGTCTTGATTTCTAGTCTATTATAGATAAGTCTCGGACTAGGATAAAAAAGTGTAGTTGATCTCAAGGACTTCATGGCGATTCATCATACAACGACGAAGATCTACTCAAGGAACCGTGGAACTTCATCAACAAAAAGGTATGTGGAGACTTGAACTTATCTATCACTCAAAAGTCTATCTATTCTATCTCCTACTTCTTATGAGACAAAAAGTCGTATGCTATATAGACTGGATCATACACATTTGATATTTTGAGATGAGTATTCACTACTTATCTTTTTCTCGAAATCGTGTGTTGGTAAAGCGTTTCGCTTTGATCAAGTTTATCTTCACCTAGTGACGAAAGTCATGAAAAGTTTCAATTACTTTGAGAATTGCTCTGACGTGAAACGGTCTGTGAATAACGGCTATATAACTTCCTCTGAGAATGTCTCAATGATTGGAATGAGAGTTTAGATTACATAACCATGTATTCTTTAATCCGAAGTTTCAAACTTTGTTGATTGAGAGAAACCGTAGGAATTGGCTTTGCCAAGTCCGCGAACTTAGTTTGCGAACTCAGTCCGCGAAGTGAAGGAAGTTCTCTTGCCGAGAATTTCTGCTGGGATTTTCCAAAAACTCGTTTGCCTGTTTAGTCCGCGAACTGGCGAAAGTCTCTTTACCGAGATTTTCTGCTGAGTTTGGAAAACTCTGCCAGTTGCCTTAAGTCTGCGAAATTGTTTGTGAGATTAAGTGGTTATGATCTAAAGATGTGCTCTGAACATGAAACTTAAATTACTAAGGAATGCTTTATGCAAACCGTGGCTATAAAGTTCATGAGCCGATTTATCGAATCGAATCATCTTTGTTTCAATTGTGTCTTGTGTAGTTATATAAGATCCCATAGAAATTGAACAACTCTCTAACTAGTTCATTTGAGTCAATTGAACTAGTTATGGTGAAGAAGAACTAGGTTAATATGAATTGCTCATATGGTTAACCTTTTGGATTATTATGTTGAACCAACATACACGTACACGTTTGGGCATGGTTTTCACAAACCCAGTAAACGTCTACCCAAGTGTGTGTGACAAGCTAAGTTTTCGATCTAACGGTTGAGAAATATTAGCTTGAATCTAAATCAGGTTTTCATCTAACAGTGAATATGGATTGCTTTGTAAGTCAGGCAAAACCCTGATTTGAAGGCTATATAAGGAGACATCTAGCATTGTGCAAAACTAATCTCCACACGTCTGTGTGATACTAGTGCGCTCGCTAGAGTCGATTCTCCTTTAAACTTTGGTTTTCTTCTCTAAAACCAGGTTAACGACTTAAAGACTTCATTGGGATTGTGAAGCCAGACCGATACTACTTTTATCGTAGTTGTGTGATCTGATCTTGCATCTTCTATCGTACGAGTACAATCTATTGATTGGCTTGAGATCGTGAGAGTTCTCCGATATGCAAGATAAAGAAGTCACAAACATCTTCGTCTCACTGTTTGTGATTCCTTGACAAACCGCTTGTGTGGTCAAGAAGGATTGTTGAGAGGTGATTGATTAATCTAGGATGTTCTTCGGGAATATAAGACCGGATTATCAATTGGTTCCTGTTCACTTTGATTTTATATCTTAAGACGGAACAAAACCTAGGGTTTTTCTGTGGGAGACAGATTTATCCTTTGATAGACTTTTCTGTGTGAGACAGATTTGTTTATTATCAAGTCTGCGATTTTGGGTTGCAACAACTCTTAGTTGTGGGTGAGATCAACTAAGGAAATCAAGTGCGCAATATCCTGCTGGGATCAGAGGCGTAGGAGTACAACTTTACCTTGAATTAGTGGGAGACTGATTGGGGTTCAACTGTAGTCCAGTCCGAAGTTAGCTTGGAGTAGGCTAGTGTCTGTAGCGGCTTAATACAGTGTGTATTCAATCTGGACTAGGTCATGGGGTTTTTCTGCAATTGCGGTTTCCTCGTTAACAAAATTCTGGTGTCTGTGTTATTTCTATTTCCGCATTATATTTGTTATATAATTGAAATAATACATGTTGTACGTTTGTGATCGTCAATTGGAAATCCGACCTTTGGTTGTTGATTGATATTGATTGATCCTTGGACATTAGTCTTTGGTACCGTCCAAGTATTCCTTGTATTTGATAAAGAATCGCTATTGTTTTTAGCTTGAGTAAAAATCAAATCAAGAGAGAGATATTAACTCCTTGAGATACTTTTGTCTAGATTGAGTCTGACTGTCTAGTTGATTCTCTAGCAAAGTATTTCGGAGTTAGTCCATACAAATTGCTAAGCGAAATATTGGGTGGTGTTGTTAGACCCCCGCTTTTTCAATTGGTATCAGAGCAGGAAAACACGTGAAAGACCTTATAAGTCTGTGTTTGTAGCGATCTGATTATGGACGAGTCTATCTCTAATAACGTACCAGCTCAGAAATTACCAGATGATTCTAAAAGCTTGGATTCTCCTGAGAGAACTGTCACATCTAAGTCAATATCCAAACATTCTCTTTATGTAAAAATTGTTGATTGGGAAACTCTCCTAGAAGAACAGTTGGATGAACTTTCTGATGAAGGTGATTCAGATATTGATAGAGATGTTGATGAGGAAGTCTCATAGTATGTTAAGTTTTTGGATTCGTGGAATATGAAGAAGATTACAACTTCTCATGTCACACCTCTTCTGACTCCTCTCTGTCGAGAAAACAAGAAATTGAGAAGATGTTACGCAGGTGTTTATTTTTCGAATTGTTCCACCGAATCGATCCTCAAGGATTCTGAGGAAAACCTACGTATGAAGTCACTTGAATGTGATAATATTTATCAAAATTACTTTTTGTTGGAAGAGAAACTTGCAGAATCTGAAGCAAGGTTTAACTTCCAGCAAACAAGTTTTGCCGACAGAGAAAGCGCTTATCTCACTCGAGAAAAACGCCTTGAGGCTGATTTAGCTGCTGCTCTTGATAAAATCAAGATGTTGGAAGATGAATTGAAAATTTCAATACTAGTTCAAGAAAATTAACCACTATGCTAGGAGAAAGTAAAAATCATCGTGATACACGAGGATTGGGCTATAAGGGAATGAGTGCTCCAAGTACTAGTAAAGAGGAAAAATTTGTCAAGTCTAGTGATTCTTCTCAACAAAAGGTTTCCACTGATGGAAAAAGTGAAATACCTTCTTCGGCAGTTAAGGTTCAAAAGAGCAAAGTTTATCAACCTCCAAAGTTAGCACACACGGATCGAGGTAAGAACATTCCTTATGTTTGCCATTATTGCGGAAATAAAGGTCACCTGGAAAGGAGATGTCGTTTCCGTATAAGGAATGAGAAACTTCATGATGTTCTTGTTTGGGCATCACAAGAATTTGTGAAACCAAGATCATACGTTAAGACTGATCCTCTTAACGTTGCAGGTTGTAATTGTCCAACCTTTAGGCAAAGGAATCAGTGCTATGATAGACCTAGATTTGCCTATAAACGTCGTACGAATCCTTTTCATAATCATAATGGTTATCAAAAGGATAACTTCGTAAATATGAAGACAAGATCCGATGCTCCCAATTGGAGAAAGACTAACTTGCAAAAGAATAGTCAATCCAATTCTCTTCCAAGAATTCTAGAAGAGAGTGATGGGAAGAAGGTTCCGACTGTTCCTAAACGCACTCAGAAGTGGATACCGAAGAAAGACAATGATGTTTTGAGTGTGAAAGGAATGATCTTCCAGAAAACTCCATGACTATGGAAAAGGCAGTATCCATGATGTTGGAACTTAACAAGTTTTTTGGAAAAATGGAATTGGATGTGAAAGGTTCTAAAAGTGATCTCTTTCATGATAATCCAAAGGTCACTTGTGGTGAGCAAGACTTTGGTCACCCCAACGCAACTTGATTGTGTTGGAAGTGCATCCTCACCAAGGAATGCCCTGCTTTGTATACGGTGAGGGAAGCACAAGAATTGGGGCACACAGATTATGTTTGGTAAGGCGGTAGAATTCGATTGGATTCATCTAAAAAGGTATGCCTATAAACTTGAGAAAGATTTGTACTTTTATTTGCTTAGAATACTTATAATAATCTTGCTTATCGTTCATTTCTACCTAACTTGATCTGTGTTTAAGGTTCTTAAATGTTTAGCATTGAAAATAATAGTTCGGGATGTTTGGACTACATGGTACACATACCAAGTATGCATAACAACATTCAAAATCAAAATCCAGGGGTTTAAGTTCGCAAACCCGTATGCATACTTGACGTCGATATTCGGTAAATTTATTTTGGCCGTAACTTCTTCGTCCGAACTCGGATTTACCTCATTCTTTTTGCATTTTCTTCCTTACTGAATTCCCTTCAAAACGAGATGAGAATTGTTGAATTTGGATGAGTTACTATTGGTCTTTGTCCTGTCTCTTGTTTTTTAGTGTTTGCTCCGTTTCGTTGCACTCGTTCTATTCTCTTGGACTTGGGCACTGGGATTCTTGGAGAAATCCTATCTAAGCTATTTTGTGGCTGTTATAAGAGTGATGTTGGTGAATCACAAAGAAGGAAGTTCGAGAATGGGTAGTAGTTCACATTGCTATACATTCTTGAGTGTTCACAATCATCTCATGTGAACTATGGTGCATAGTCATCAATGACTTTGTATGTTCTTCTTTGTTAAGGAAATCTTTTTATACGCTTTTGGTAACCACTCTTGGTATAAATCCGTGCGAAAAAGATTGATTCTACCTTCTAAGAGCAAAGATTGTTATTGTAGTATTAATCTTTATGATTTTGTGATATTGCAATTGTTTATGGGATATGTATTGTTTGCGTCCGTGAACTTGAAGGTCCCATATTTTGTTAAAAGTAAAGTCGTTCATAAATTGATACTCGTATTGATGAAAGGACGAATGGACTTTTGACAATTACAAAAGTTATGCCTATGCAGTCATTTATTTGATGAAAAATAGGATGAAATCTTTTGTTTGACAAGGATAAAGTCTATTATGTCGTTATGCAAATAGTGATGGAAAATAGAATAGATCCTTGTATGTTATCCACGGTATTGATATTCATTGATCCATTTTGTTATGTTTTACCGTGAAGGCTCCATTGTATATCTTATGTTGAGCACCTTACAACTATGTCGATTAATATTGGCCTTGTTGGTTGTTCCATGAGATGCTATATGTTGAGCATTCTTGAACTAAATTAATCATCTTGATTGGTTATTTAGTTATTTGCTCCGAAAGTCTTCTTTTGTCGAGCAAAATCTTTTGACAATTAAATTGATTGCTTCAGTGATTATTTTGGTTGTGTATTCCAATTAGATTAATTATAAGTTCTCTTGTAATTAATCTAGTTGAGTTTTTCATATATTCCACAAGTTCTTGTGTTGAGTATATGAACGGCTATACTAATCATGTTCTATTGGTTGATACAGTCGTATATTCCGTAAGGTTTTCCTTATGTTGAGTATTTGAACGATTAAGGTAGTCATCTCCGTGTGGTTATTTTAGTCGTAGCTCCATGAGTTTTCTTATGTTGAGCACAATCAATTAAATTGATCACTTTTGTGGTTTGATTTAGTTGCGTATTCCGATTAAATTAATCATGGGTTTACTTGTGATTAATTTGGTTGAGTTTTGGATATAGAAAATCATTTCCATGGTTTTTGGTGTCCAATTAAAAAATCCTTCTTTTCTTTCGAAATTAAGGTCGCTCTTGTTGTTCTTTCGGGAATGACATCAAATGGGGGAGAGTTCTTTTGAACTTGTGCTTAATGGTAATATCTTGCGGGGTGTGCGGCTGTGGAATTTTATAGGGGTTATCTTGTATCTTAAAACTCCTTGATGAATGCATTTAGCTTCGGCTTTATGATTGCATCTAAATTAAGTTGGTATGTATTTTTCTTTTAGTCTATGAAATGTCTCTTGTGGAAATTTCATTATGATCCCGTTCTTTTACCTTTGCCAATTTTATTGACAAAAAGGGGGAGAAATAATGTAGTTCACACTACAAATACATATGGTTTTCGGATCATTGTGTAAGGGGGAGTGGTTTCCATGATCGAGATGGAGTATTGACTAAGGGGGAGTGATACATATCACCATAGTATTGTTGTTAAAGTCGTGATGCAATTGGACTTTGATGTTATATAATGATACTGACACTGTATAATAATGATCGAGAATCTCGATTTCTCTCATTGTTATAGCTACGGATCTTCAACAACGTGGTGCTAAACTTACAACCTTTGGGATCATTGGAGTACTTGGAAGGACGAAGATTTCAAGGAACGTTGAAGATTAGACTATGGAATAGGAGCCACTAAAGTTTATCTTTTTTGTATTCCATATGTATTAATAGTTTTGTCACTAAAATTGACAAAGGGTGAGATTGTTAGAGCATAGCTCGGTCGACCTCGCATGCGTTGCTATATCAAGCATGTTTGTCAATGTTAGTGATCAAAACTATGAGTCTTGATTTCTAGTCTATTATAGCTAAGTCTCGGACTAGGATAGAAAAGTGTAGTTGAGCTCAAGGACTTCATGGCGATTCATCATACAATGACGAAGATCTACTCAAGGAACCGTGGAACTTCATCAACAAAAAGGTATGTGGAGACTTGAACTTATCTATCACTCAAAAGTCTATCTATTCTATCTCCTACTTCTTATGAGACAAAAAGTTGTATGCTATATAGACTGGATCATACACATTTGACATTTCGAGCTGAGTATTCACTGCTTATCTTTTTCTCGAAATCGTGTGTTGGTAAAGCATTTCGCTTTGATCAAGTATATCTTCACCTAGTGACGAAAGTCATAAAAAGATTCAATTACTTTGAGAATTGCTCTGACGTGAAACGGTCTGTGAATAACGAATATATAATGTCCTCTGAGAATATCTCAATGATTGGAATGAGAGTTTAGATTACATAACCATGTATTCCTTAATCCGAAGTTTTCGAACTTTGTTGATTGAGAAAAACCGGAGGAATTGGCTTTGCCAAGTCCGCGAACTGACGGAAGTTCTCTTGCCGAGAATTTCTGCTGGGATTTTCCAAAAACTCGTTTGCGTGTTTAGTCCGCGAACTCAGTCCGCGAACCTAGTCCGCGAACTGGCGGAAGTCTCTTTGCCGAGATTTTCTGCTGAGTTTGGAAAACTCTTCCGGTTGCCTTAAGTCCGCGAACTTGTTTGTGATCTTAAGTGGTTATGATCTAAAGATGTGCTCTGAACATGAAACTTAAATTACTAAGGAATGCTTTATGCAAACCGTGGCTATAAAGTTCATGAGCCAATTCATCGAATCGAATCATCTTTGTTTCAATTGTGTCTTGTGTAGTTACATAAAATCTCATAGCAATTGAACAACTCTCTAACTAGTTCATTTGAGTCAATTGAACTAGTTATGGTGAAGAAAAACTAGGTTAATATGAATTGCTCATATGGTTAACCTTTTGGGTTACTATGTTGAACCAACATACACGTACACGTTTGGGGATGGTTTACCCAAGTGTGTGTGATAAGCTAAGTTTTCGATCTAACGGTTGAGAAATATTAGCTTGAATTTAAATCAGGTTTTCATCTAATGGTGAATATGGATTGCTTTGTAACTAAGGCAAAACCCTGATTTGAAGGCTATATAAAGGAGACATCTAGTATTGTGCAAAACTAATCCCCACACGTCTGTGTGATACTAGTGCGCTTGCTAGAGTCGATTCTCCTTTAACCTTTGGTTTTCTTCTCTAAAACTAGGTTAACGACTTAAAGACTTCATTGGGATTGTGAAGCCAGACCGATACTACTTTTATCGTAGTTGTGTGATCTGATCTTGCATCTTCTATCGTACGAGTACAATCTATTGATTGGCTTGAGATCGTGAGAGTTCTCCGATAGGCAAGATAAAGAAGTCATAAACATCTTCGTCTAATGGTTTGTGATTCCTCGACAAACCGCTTGTGTAGTCAAGAAGGATTGTTGAGAGGTGATTGATTAATCTAGGATGTTCTTCGGGAATATAAGACCGAATTATCAATTGGTTCATGTTCACCTTGATTTTATATCTTAAGACGGAACAAAACCTAGGGTTTTTCTGTGGGAGATAGATTTATCATTTGATAGACTTTTCTGTGTGAGACAGATTTGTTTATTATCAAGTCTGCGATTTTGGGTTGCAGCAACTCTTAGTTGTGGGTGAGATCAGCTAAGGGAATCAAGTGCGCAATATCCTGCTGGAATCAGAGGCGTAGGAGTAAAAATGTACCTTGAATTAGTGGGAGACTGATTGGGGTTCAACTATAGTCCAGTCCGAAGTTAGCTTGGAGTAGGCTAGTGTCTGTAGCGGCTTAATACTGTGCGTATTCAATCTGGATTAGGTCCTGGGGTTTTTCTGCAATTGCAGTTTCCACGTTAACAAAATTCTGGTGTCTGTGTTATTTCTATTTTCGCATTATATTTGTTATATAATTGAAATAATACAGGTTGTGCGTTTGTGATCGTCAATTGGAAATCCGACCTTTGATTGTTGATTGATATTGATTGATCCTTGGACATTGGTCTTTGGTACCGTCCAAGTATTCCTTGTATTTGATAAAGACTCGCTATTGTTTTTAGCTTGACGTAAAAATTAAATCAAGAGAGAGATATTAACTCCTTGAGATACTTTTATCTAGATTGAGTCTGACTGTCTAGTTGATTCTCTAGCAAAGTATTTCGGAGTTAGTCCATACAGATTGTTGTTGATGGTGGATTTTAGTTCAGGGCTAAAATTATAAAAAACGAAATTATGCGCTGACATCTTGCAAAGGATTGAGCCACTGATAAGTGATGAATACTTCTTCACTTTACTAATTCATCCAGAATGGAGCATTAGCAACAATCCCATGTATACCCTATAAATTTATATCATTATCAATTAATGCATGACCAGCCTTGTATTTCTTGTTCCACTCTCATTATTGGTGCGGCATGACGACTGAGTGTTTCTCTCAGCAGAGCAACACGAATCTCCAAGTGTCACTAATGAGGCATACACGAAATACCCGTACAGGATACAACTCTCGGTGTTATACTAGCCCGATCGAGCATCTGGAGTGTCTATGTCAGTCTTAGAAATAATCACGACCATGCAAGTTGGCCACATGATTTAACTAGCCTAGACGATCCTCAGCAGGAGCAGGGTACCACTTTAATGACCACCAGCGGGCCCGCCTATGCCCTGGTCGGTCGAATATCTACCATGCCACCCAAACTACCACCGAACACCAGCCTGAAGTTGGATGTCCAGGCTGGTATGGAGCGGCTTGGATGAGACGTGCGAACAAGGCCGCCTATGGCAGTCTCAAAATCATCACTTTTGTCCAACATCACCAACATGGTTGGACGACATAGATCGTCCCATGACCGGATGGACAAGCGTGTCCTGCACACCGGCGGTCCCCCTTCACGCCTGCATAATCGATCCTCCCCTGACCTAGCCACAGAACCATGTACGATTGCCTGAAGTTGGGCCGGCGTGAAAGCTTAAAGGGTCGCAGGAAATTCCACTAAAGGTCCCAAATTGATCACGACCATCCAACTTCACCGACATGATTGGATGGCTTATATCGGACCCATAGCCACCAGTTAGGTATTGGCGTGTTCACCACCGGCCCAACGTGAGCCCCACATGGTCGACCTCCCCAAAAGAGCAGCGTGACTTGCCAATTCGTCCAACCAAAGAAGCGTGGACGTGAACCCTAATTAGGGTTTGCGGCACATCACATGTGTCGCAAATCAGTCTCAATCATCCATCTTCACAGGCATAGATGTAGATTCAAAGGGACAAGAGAATGTCAACACAATCACCGTGGGCCCGCTTACATACATGACTAATCGGTCAAGACCAACTATGGTTGGTCGTCTCGATTTGTGCGTCCAAACTAAGCATGGCCGCGCTTTTTCAATAGCAAATCGATCTCGACCACTCAACTTTGCCGGACAATTTGAGTGGCTTAGATCATATCTTCACGGGACAGTAAGGTACAAACATGTACACTGGCCTGCCGACTGCATGCCTGACTGATCGGCCAAGACCGACCATGGTCGTCTTGAAACGCGCTCCCGAAGTAGGCACGACGTGTGGTCTTCAATACCTTTGCGACATGGGATTTCTGTCGCAAATCAATCTCAGCCGCTCCTCTTTGCCAGACAAATTGAGTGGCTTAGATCGCATCTCCATGGGACAGTGAGGTACAGACACCTACACCAGCATGCCGTCTACACGCATGCCCAATCGGCCCTGCCAAACACGATTCCCATGCTTGGATTCGACCAAGCTAAAGGTTGGTGTTCGAGCACCTCCTAAACCCTAATCCGACGGTCGCAGATGTGGGTCGCAAGCCATCTCGTTCGTACAACTTCACCAGCTTGGACGGACAGCCTAAGACAGGAGTTAGGCGACCAGTGAGGCATCACCACGATCACCGTCCACCACTCTTCCACACAAAGTGATCGTCCAAGTCAGGACTTACCTGTACAACCTCCAAACGATCACCCGAATATGGCTGGACGTGATGCTATTTTAAGATGCTTAATCCGCGACTTACTCCGTTAAGCCTTCAAACAGCGATGCTTCATACATGCTGAATATATTCGATGCATTACCTGCATAAAATACACACGATACTTCACAAGTATCGACTTCCTAAATAACTTAGTTATTTAATATAGCATCAGATGCTACTTTTTGTGGGTCCAACGATACACACATCCGAGACATCAAACATGTCGCAAACTGGGGGATACTTACTGGGGTATTGGTCTGGCGGTTTACAGCGTACAGCGCACAACGCGCCATCACAATAACGTGTCAGGAAGACATGGACGGTTAGTGATGATGAGTGAAGTGGGCAAGACTGATCGTGTGACACTAACACACGCAACTCCACTACTCCATCACTCCACTTTCTCCACTTCCCATGAGAGACGTGGGTTAGGCTCAATGACTTGTATAAATAGGTTCTCCTCCCTATTTCCAAGAAAAAACAAGACAAGAAGACAGAAACCAAGTGTTGATACAACCGTATCCAAACACCAGAACTGATAGCTTACATTCTGCAAGCCAGTTCAGCTTTCTGATACAAGTCATACACAACCAACACCTTCACAATCTCAACACCTTCTTCGCTTCCCTCCCTAAGATCAACCCCATCTCCTTCACTTTGTGACCGAAGCAAATCTGTAACGACCATTTCTTGGTTTAGGCCACAGTTGTACAGATTGATTTCTCGAATCAAAAGAACTCCCGTGCAGTGTATTTGTTTAGGGTTTAGATTCGTTTCTCATCCACACACTCACATTTACCAAAAACCGCAGAAACAGTTTTCACCCATAAACAATTGGCGACCACAGTGGGAGGTTAATCTCTCGGTCGTAAAGTCAATTTCTTCAAAATCCGATTTAACTTTATCAATTTCGAAAAGGGTAGATCTTAGGACCAATTCAATCATCAATCCATTTCAAGATGGTAGAACTCAGGTCTGGATCAGCAATCAATTCTGATGGAGCTAGTTTGGATAACAATCTCGGTATTGATGTACATGTTGGTGGAGCTACTGTGGTCAATACATCTCTTGGAGCCGTCACTTCTACCACCAACGCCAGCGGAGCAGGAGATGTTCCAGTAAGTGTAACGCCTCCCATCACTAAAGCCAGAGAAGCCGCAAATCCCGACATCTCCTCAAGTGTAACGCTGCCGGCGGTCACCAGAGCAACAACTTCCACCCCTTCATCAGAACGAGGAGATGGAGGAGCAAGAGGAGGACCATCTCCCAATACCATCGCATGGAGAGGCAGGAAGTCCTTGCTAAGACTCAAATGGATATGACTACAACTCAGAAAGAGGTACTCTATTTTCTTAAGACATTAATTGATCGATTGCCACAAAATCCGCGACATCCCCTGGAGCCAACAGGGAACGCATTCAATGCACCCGAAGAAGGTACTTCACCGGCGCGGACCTACATGGACCTGATCAAAAAAGCGACATCAGATATGAATGTTCCTGTCGTGGAGATTCCTACACTGGGGACTGATCCTCACAACGATCCTCCTCAAATCAATAGTCTCACTATGAGCCAGAGGCCGGTGGATCAGGAAGCGGTTTCTCTAGTGGAAAGTTTATGCGAACTTTTACACCTCTCGAAGAATCAACGGGCAGACACGTTTTGCTGCAATCAACCAGAAGAAGGTCACAACCGGGCCCTACACGTTACTGCGCGCATCAAGGATTCCGAGATCAAGAGGGCCCTCATCGACACGGGAGCGTCTTCGAATGTGATTACTCTCAAGACTCTCAGGATGACCAAGGTTCGTTCAGGCAAGATCGTACGACATCCTACCACAATGACAGACTTTGAAGGAAACCAGACCAGCACATACGGGATCGTCCCTTCAACGTATCACCAATGCCTGAAGACTATGATGAATAAAGAAGTCATTCGTATTCTTGCATAATTGTTTCCTTACGCACGAATATGCGGAGTGGAACTGTTCAAACCGAGGGAAGCTCCGCGAGAAGGATTAGACAAAGTCCATTGCATCCCACTCCCCACGTGAGCGTCAATCCAGGAGGAGGACCGACCTACATCATCGAAGGCTAGGCCCCATGATGCATCCTTGCTGACGAGGCATCTTAATTCTTCTCTCCACCCAGCGGAATGCTACAACAACGATCAGCCACAAGAAGAAGTGCTAGACGCTCCACGACAGCTGCAAGATGGTACCAACTCCACAACTGATGATCTCGACGATGAGGAATCTCCTAGGGCTATCTCCATCAGCTCGACCTTGTGTAAGCATTCATACAATCTCCTATCCAAGTCGGTCAAACAATCTCCGAGGCAATTCAGGCGCGAGATCAGGTGTTGCATGGATTCCAGAGACTTGAACGAATACTGCCCCAATGACGATTTCCTCTACCCAACATCGACATGTTGGTAGATGCTAACAGCGAACACGACATGTTCTCCTCCATGGATGGATGTAGCGGCTACAACTAGATAAGGATGTATGAGCATGGTGCAATTGAAGACTACGTGGACGATATAGTAGTCAAATCCAAGACTCAAGCTATCCTCACAATGCCGCTGCCAAGAACCGTTATGGGGCTCCACAACTTCATGGGCAAGGTGAATTCGACGTTTTATACCTGGCTTAGCCCAGCTCGTTGCTTCATTCATTCCATTGCTGAAGAGAAGAGAAAGTTTCGTCTGGACCGCACTACAACAGGAAGCGTTTCGGAAGATTCAACGAATATTTTCATCTCCAAATCATCACAAAGGGTTCACCTATCATGTCAGCCCGGACAAAGAGCGAGCCAGGGACATCTTCGGATCTACTGGAGCGTCCCGAATTCAGGTTACTTGAGGGTCATGATACAAATGTGACTGAACAACAAGTGGTGTAATTGTGCATCAATATGACGGAACCTGTCTATCGTGCTTTGTCGAAGAACCTGCGCTTTCAGACATCCTATGAACTCCATGAAGTTGCTAAACGCTTAGTTGTGACAACACCTGCCCTGCTAGAAGAACAAGCCTGCCAGTAATGAAGAGCCTCATGATGTTCGCGGAAGCATACATCTCACCAACAGGTAATACAACCTTCAGCCTCCTGTAAGCAGTTTCACTAAAGCAGCAAGAGGAAAGCCATCGAGATACAACATCCTGCGCGTCCAAAAATGCCAACTTCAACTCTAGCACCACGTGCACGACTGCCGCAATAATGAAACAATGTTCAAGATATTCCATATCTGGATCGACGGTAACTACATCAATGAGAGACGCTTTCAAAATTTGTCTCCCGAGGAAAAAGTAGTTCCGTTACTAAAGAAGATTGCACCTGGGACTTAAGAGGGTGCCAAGTTCGTGCAAGTTGCCACCACGCCTCTCCCTGCCAGTCTCTTCTAATCACAGCTGCTGCCAAGAACTATTGTTGCTCGTCAATTGATACCATCCAGAGCTTCACCATATTAACAACCATTACGTACAAAAGAGCCATCGGGCATACAAGATGGAGCCACGTAGACCACGCTTGGGGACTGAGGCTCAGCATGAATTTCCTTCGCCGTCAGTCAAGAAATTCTTCAACACAAGAGAGGTAGTCAATCAAGAAGCATGTAATTCGCAAAGGGAAACCAAGCTGAATAAGAGGCCGCTTCAACACTCTCTCCAGCAGAAGCCGCTTCAACACTCTCTCCAGCAGAAGCTGCTTCAACGCTCTCCGGTTCCTGCTCGCTCCAGAAGCTGCTTCAACGCTCTCAGCGGGACCCACACCACGTTCGAACATATAAGGTTCACGTTTGGGCAAAGCAAGCAGCCTGGGTCCCACGAGCAAAGGGAAGACCGATGTTAGTCAGCAAGACGTCACAACAACAAGGCCGGTGTCGGTCGAGGCAGCGATGTCCGTCAGCAAGGTCGGAGTTCGTCAAATCAGCAAGGCCGATGTTCGTCAAGGCAAGGCCGGTGTTGGTCAAGGAGTAAGTCTGGTGTTGGGTGAGGCAACAGGTTTGGTGTCTGGTCAAAGCAGGCACGCGGCGGGTCCCACTTGATCAGGCACATCTAGCCCCACATTGGTCAAAGCAGGCACAGCCGGCCCCAAGCAAAATAGGCACGCAGCGGGTCCCACGTTCGGGCAAAGCAAGCAAGGATGGTATTGAGCCACGTCAGCAAGTAAGGCTGGTATTGGGACACGTCAGCAAACAAGTCCGGTGTTGGTCGAATCCACGAAGCCGGAGTTGATCAAGGTCATACGGCTGGTATTCGAATGAAATAGGCGCACACAGCAGGGCCGGCGTTTGAAGCATGTACACGGTGGACCCGTGTTTAATTGAAGCATGCACATCTGCCCATGTTCGAAGCAAGCATGCTTACATCGGGTCCCACGTTCGACCAAAGCAGGCACACAGTGGACCCACGTTTAACCGAAAAAGGCACAACAAGCCCACGTTCGATCAAGCAGGCGCATGGTGAGTCCCACGGTTGAGCGAAGTAGGCGGGCCCACATGCCTATCAAACAGGTGCAACAGGGTAACATTTGTTCGAAGCATATACATGGTGGCGTCCACATCCGTTCAGGGTTACATGCACAGTTGTCTATGGGAAGAGGAGCATACAAGTTCTATTCCCTTCTTGGCTCAAATACCTGAAGGAGGAAACTGGTCCCACCAAGGTCGTCGTCACACCTGGCGTACTCCCACGAACGAAGCAGGCGCAACAATCCGTCGATTAGGCACATCAAGCCCACGTTCGATCAAGCAGGCGCAATAGCCCCTCGACCGAAGCAGGCTTAGCAAGGTCGATCCGGCAAGACCGACATTCGAACGGAGCAAGCACGTAGCAGGCTCTCGACCGAAGCAAGCATAGCAAGGTCGATCGAAGCAGGCAAGACCGACATTATGCTAGGGGAATGCTCTTCTGGACGCCTCTTGAACGTGACATGCTCCAAGGACAGGACGACTCGTCTCTCCTGGTAACATCTAACTTTGTCTCATAAGTTTTATCTTTAACTATCACCGTCTCATGCCTACCCCACAATAATGCAACCATTATGCGCTAGGCAGGGGACTTAATGTTGATGGTGGATTTTAGTTCAGGGCTAAAATTGTAAAAGCCAAAATTATGCCCTGACATCCTGCAAAGGATTGAGCCACTGATAAGTGATGAATACTTCTTCACTTTACTAATTCATCCAGAATGGATCATTAGCACCAATCCCATGTAAACCCTATAAATTTATAGCATTATCAATTAATTCATGACCATCCTTGTATTTCTTGTTCCACTCTCATTATTGGTGCGACATGACGACTGAGTGTTGCTCTCAGTAGAGCAACACGAATCTCCAAGTATCACTAATGAGGCATACACGAAATACCCGTACAGGCTACAAATCTCGGTGTTATACTAGCCCGATCGAGCATCTGGACTGTCTACGTCAGTCTTAGAAATAACTCACGACCAGGCAAGTTGGCCACATGATTTAACCAGCCTAGACGATCCTCAGCAGGAGCAGGCTACCACTTTAATGACCACCAGCGGGCCCGCCTATGCCCTGGTCGGTCGAATATCTACCATGCCACCAAAACTACCACCGAACACTAGCCTGAAGTTGGATGTCCAGGCTGGTATGGAGCGGCTTGGAGGAGACGTGCGAATAAGGCCGCCTATGGCAGTCTCAAAATCACCACTTCCGTCCAACATCACCAGCATGGTTGGACGACATAGATCGTCCCATGACCGTATAGACAAGCGTGTCTTGCACACCGGCGGGCCCCCTTCACGCCTGCATAATTGGTCCTCTCCTGACCTAGCCACAGAACCATGTAGGGTTTCCTGAAGTTGGGCCGGCGTGAAATCTTAAAGGGTCGCAGGAAATTCCACTAAAGGTACCAAATTGATCACGACCATCCAACTTTACCGGCATGATTGGATGGCTTAGATCGGACCCATAGCCACCAGGCAGGTATTGGCGTGTTCACCACCGGCCCAACGTCTTCCCCACATGGTAGGACTCCCCAAAAGAGAAGAGTGGCTTGCCAATTCGTCCAGCCAAAGCAGCGTGGACGTGAAACCCTAATTAGGGTTTGCGGCACATCACATGTATCGCAAATCAGTCTCAACCATCCATCTTCGCAGGCATATATGGAGGGTGTAGATGTAGATTCAAAGGGCCCAGAGCATGTCAACACAATCACAGTGGGACCACTTACATACATGACTAATCGGTCAAGACCAACTATGGTTGGTCGTCTCGATTTGTGCGCCCAAACTAGGCATGGCCGCGCTTTTTCAATAGCAAATCGATCTCGACCACTCAACTTTGCCGGACGAATTGAGTGGCTTAGATCACATCTTCACGGGACAGTAAGGTACGGACGTGTACACTGGCCTGCCGACTGCACGCCTGACTGATCGGCCAAGACCGACCATGGTTTGTGGTCTTGAAACGCGAGCCCGAAGCAGGCACGACGTGCGGTCTTCAATTCCTTTGCGGTATGGGATTTCTGTTGCAAATCAATCTCAACCGCTCCTCTTTGCCAGACAAATTGAGTGGCTTAGATCGCATCTCTATAGGACAGTGAGGTACAAACACTTACATCAGCATGCCGTCTACACGCATGCCCAATCGGCCCTGCCAAAAACGTGTCCCATGCTTGGATTCGACCAAGCTAAAGGTTGGTGTTCGAGCACCTCCTAAACCCTAATCCGACAGTCGCAGATGTGGGTCGCAAGCCATCTCGTTCGTACAACTTCACCATCTTGGACGGACAGTCTAAGACAGGAGTTAGGCGACCAGTGAGGCATTACCACGATCACAGTCCACCACTCTTCCACACAAAGTGATCGGCCAAGTCAGGACTTACCTGTACAACCTCCAAACGATCACTCGAAGATGGCTGGACGTGATGTTATTTTAAGATGCTTAATCCGCGACTTACTCCGTTAAGCCTTAAAACAGCGATGCTTCACACATGCTGAATATATTCGATGCATTACCTGCATAAAATACACACGATACTTCACAAGTATCGACTTCCTAAATAACTTAGTTATTTAATCTAGCATCACATGCTACTTTTTATGGGTCCCACGATCCACACATGCGAGACATCAAACATGTCACAAACTGGGGGATACTTATTGGGGTATTGGTCTGGCGTTTTACAGCGTGCAGCGCACAACGCGCCATCACAAGAACGTGTCAGGAAGACATGGACGGTTAGTGATGATGGGAGAAGTGGGCAAGACTGATCGTGTGACACTAACACACGCAACTCCACTACTCCATCACTCCACTTTCTCCACTTCCCATGAGATACGTGGGTTAGGCTCAATGACTTGTATAAATAGGTTCTCCTCCCTATTTCCAAGACATAACAAGACAAGAAGACAGAAACCAAGTGTTGATACAACCGTATCCAAACACCAGAACTGATAGCTTACATTCTGCAAGTCAGTTCAGCTTTCTGATACAAGTCATACACAGCCAACACCTTCACAATCTCAACACCTTCTTCGCTTCCCTCCCTAAGATCAACCCCATCTCCTTCACTTTGTGACCGAAGCAAGTCTGGAACGGACATTTCTTGGTTTAGGCCAGAGTTGTACAGATTGATTTCTCGAATCAAAAGCACTCCCGTGCAGTGCATTTGTTTAGGGTTTAGATTCGTTTCTCATCCACACACCCACATTTACCAAAAACCGCAGAAACAGTTTTCACCCATAAACAATTGCTAAGCGAAATATTGGGTGGTATTGTTAGACCCCCGCATTTTCAATGGAGTATTGACTAAGGGGGAGTGATACATATCACCATAGTATTGTTGTTGAAGTTGTGATACAATTGAACTTTGACGTTGTATAATGTTACTATGACACTGTATGACAATGATTGAGAACTATTTTTTTCTTGTTGTTATAACTACGGATTTTCAACAACGATGATGTTAAACTTACAACCTTTGGGATCATTGGAGTACTTGGAAGTGACGAAGAATTCGAGTAATGTTAAAGATTAAGCATGTGGAATATGAGCTACAAAAGTTAATTTATTTATTTTTTGTATTCCATATGTATTAATAGTTTTGCCACTAAAATTGACAAAGGGGGAGATTTTTAGAGCATTGCTCGGTCGAAATCGCATGCGTTGCTATCTCAAGCATGTTTGTCAATATTAGTGATCAAAACTAAAGTCTTGATTATTAGATTATTAGAGCTAAGGTCTTGGATTAGGATAAAACTGTAGTTGAGCTCAAGACTCCATGGAAATCATCATACAAGACGAAGGACTACTCAAGGAACTGGTGGATCTTCATCGACTAAAAGGTATGTGGAGACTTGAACTTATCTGTCACTTAAAAGTCTATTTACTCTATCTCCTACTCTTGAGACAAAAGTCGTTTTGATATATAGACTTTCATTATACACATTTTCTATTTCGAGCCGAGTTTATCTCGCCTATCTATTTCTCGAAATGTGTGTTGGTAAGCTTTCGCTTTAGCCGAATTCATCTTTACCAAGTGACGAAAGTCATGTTATGTTTCAATCACTTTGAAAATTGCTCTGACGAAAAATGGTCTGTGAATAACTGTTATATAACGTTCTCTAAGAATGTTTCAATGATTGAAATGAGAGTTTAAATTACACAACCATTGGTGGATATAAGCATTGTTGTGGAAACACATATATGCATAAGTCCTATTCCTTGAACCAAAGCTAACTTTGTTGATCAAGTGAAGTTGGAAGTGGCGTGAGCCAAGTCCGGGAACTCAGTCCGCGAACTGGCGGAAGTTCTCAACCCGAGAATTTCTGCTGGAATTTGTGAACTCCTTCCATGAGCTTAAGTCCGCGAACCCAGTACGCGAACTTGAGTAGGTTATATCTAAAACCGGTTGTTCTTGAACTCATGTTTATTTAAACTAAGGAATGCTTTTGAAAACCGTGGCTATAAAGTTCATGAACCGATTCGAGTGAATCAAACCGTTTTTGCTTCGATTGTGTCTTGTGTAGTTACATAAGATCTAAGCAATTGAACAACTCTCTAACTAGTTCATTTGAGTCATTTGAACTAGTTATGGTGAAGACGAATATGGTTGATATGAAAGTAATCATACGGCTAACCATTTGGTTAACTATTATTGAACCAACAAATGTTAATGTTTGGGAACGGTTCGTAAACCCAAAATTGGACATTTCATTTGTGTGTGACAACCTAAGTTTTCGATCTAATGGTTGAGAAATATTAGCTTGAATCTAATCAGGTTTTCATCAAACGGTGAATATTGAATGCTTTGTTACTAAGCTAACATTGATTGCAAACCCTGATTTAAAATTGTATATAAGGGAGAACTCTAGCAACTGGGAAACCGAATCCCCACACATTCTGTGTGATACTAGTTGTGCTAAGCTAGAGTAGATTCTCCTTTAACCTTTGGTTTCTTCTTCTAAACCAGGTTAACGACTTAAAGACTTCATTGGGATTGTGAAGCCAGACCGATACTACTTTTATCGTAGTTGTGTGATCTGATCTTGCTGTTTCTATCGCACGAGTACAATTGTAATAATTGGCTTGAGATTGATATCTCCGATAGGCAAGATAGAAAAGTAATCACAAACAAACTTCGTCTCATCGTTTGTGATTCCGCAATATCTTTTTTCGCTGCACCGATTAAGATTATTGTGAGGTGATTGATAATACTAAGTTGTTCTTCGGGAATATAAGTCTGGTATTATTGATTGGTTCATGTTCACCTTGATTTATTAAAAGACGGAACAAAACTCGTAGGTATATTCGTGGGAGACGGATTTATCTATTATCGTAGACTTTTCTGTGTGATACAGATTTGTACGCCAAAACTCTTCTTGTAATTTTTTTACTGTCACCATCTTGTGCATACCCCGCAATAGTGTCACTATTACGCGCTAAGCAGGGGAATTAATGTTGATGGTGGTTTTTAGTTCAGGGTCAAAACTGTAAAATCCTGTATTTAATGCGCTATCACCCTGCAAGGGATAAAGCCATTTGAAAAATGACGAGTGCAAACGCCCTCCTCGCTCATTGATCAATTCAATATATATATATATATATATATATATGAAATTTACTCAGAATGTTGCGCATAGCAGCAATCCCAAAATATTCTGTGAATTCTTTCTTCTACTAGCATTTCCCATCAATGCATGATTCACCTGGTATTTTCCCGTGCTATGTTCCCAGCCGAGCTCTCATTATTTACATGACATGACGATTAAGTGTTCACTCTCAGCAGAGTAGCATGAATCTCTCGAAGTGTCAATATTGAGATCTGCATGAAAATACTCACACAAGCTACATCACTCTCTGACAAAGAGATTTTCGTATCGACGCACTTTTAATTAAAAATAGCTCGATCGAACATGTTTAAATTCCTTAAAGAAAATCTAGACTATACATATCAGTCTCAAATTGATCACGGTCACACAATTTGGCCGCGCAATTCAGCAAACCTAGACCACTCCTGGAAGAACTAGGTAATTACCGCATTGACTGCCGGTGGGCCCACCAACGTCCCAACCAACCAGAATTTTCCTAAACGCATCCCAGCGTTGTTAAACGCCAACCCTAAACAGGGTAGTCGCGTTATTGAAAGAAGCTCAAATGAGCTAGGCTGACTAAAACAGTCTCAAAAGTATTACAACTGTCCAACTTTGCCAGCCTGGTTGGACGACTTGGATTTTCCTATGAGTGGTTAAGAAAGTTCCAGCATGCACACCCGTGGCCCAGCTTTTCCCCCACTCGATCGGTCTGTCCACGGCAAGTCCGTAGAGCAATGAATCGTTTTCCCAAACTATGGCAGACGCGATGCTTTTAAAACCCTAATTTGGGTCGCGGAAGTGTATTAGTGTCTTAAATCGATCACGATCATCCAACTTAGCCAGCATGTTTGGATGGCTTAGATCACGTTTTGGACACTCAGGGAGGTGCGCACGAGTTCACCACCGGCCCAACACTATTCCTGCTCGATCGACTTACCCATGGGAAGTCAATGATGCATTGAATTGCTCGATCGAACTAGAGAAGTCGCGGCTGTTTCA
The DNA here is from genome assembly GCF_003573695.1 of Papaver somniferum. NCBI lineage: Eukaryota > Viridiplantae > Streptophyta > Magnoliopsida > Ranunculales > Papaveraceae > Papaver > Papaver somniferum. The sequence goes on from NC_039358.1 coordinate 185,524,169, forward strand.
AAACCCTAATTGGGTTTACAACAACATACTTCTGTCGTAAATGGATCACAACCATCCATCTTCGCCAGCCTAAATGGACAGTGTATATCTAGATTCAAGTGGTCCCAAAGGTGTTAACGTGACCACCATCAACCAATCTTTACACGTGACCCGCCGGCCTATGCAAACCAGGGCTCAATGCCTCGAAACGCACGCTCAAAGAGGGTGGGCCACACGGTTTTCAAACCATTGAATTACATCAACGGCAATATGCAACTGCCGTAAATTATCTCGTCCATTCAACTTTGCCAGCCTAGTTGGAAGATGTAGATTTATTTCCAGCAAACCAACAAACCAGCATGACGATCACCGGTCATCTCTTTCATGGGGAGCGATCGACCAAGTGATGGCTCGCCCATGCGGCCTTCAAACGATCACCTGAAGATGACCGGTCATGTTACCTTTTTTAAGACGCCCAATCCGCGACTTATTCAATCAAGCTCAAAAACAACGATGCTTCGTGCACATCGATTATTTTGAGCTTCTTGCTTAAAAGCGATGCTTCACATACATCGAATACATGTGATATTTTATAAATATCGGCTTCATAAATAACTTAGTTATTTAACCTAACAAAGCCATGTGTTATTCTTTGCGGCAAGTCCCACGACTTGATCTACCTACTCGAGACATCAAACATGTCACAAACTGGGGGATACTTACCGGGGTATTGGTCTGGCGGTTTACAGCGTGCGGCGTGCAACGGCGCCCATTACGAGAACGTGTTAGGAAAGGATGGATGGTTAACAATGATGGAGTAGTGGGTGAAGGTGTGACCATGCAATGATCACCACCTCTTACACAACTCCATTACTCCATTACCTAACCTCCTCCACTTCCTATGAAATCAGGGTGGTGCTCAAATGACTTGTATAAATAGGTTTTCAACCTATTTAGACAAACAAGACAAGTGTTATCAACACAGATAGCCAGAAATCATTTCTGATACACAAGTCATAAACAACCATACCTTCATAATTCAACATTATGATCTCAAACACCTTCTTCGCTTCCCTCCCTAAGATCAACCTTTCTCATTCACCTTGTGACCGAATTGAGTCTGGAACGACCATTTATTGGTTTAGGTCAGAGTCTTACAGATTGATCCCTCAAATCTAAAAGTACTCCCATGCAGTGCATTTGTTTAGGGTTTGAATTCGTTTCTCATCAACACACCCAAATTTACCAAAAACAGTAGAATCAGTTTTTTCCCTCAAACAGAAGTATAAGAGGAAACCGTCCCAAAGGAAAATCCAACTACAAACGGCCAACCTAAGGACACGGTTCCCACTTTTAACATACCACCTCCTTTCCCTAGTCGTTTTTCCAAGTCGAAGAAGCAAGCTCAAGACAAGGAGATCATGGATATTTTCAGCAAGATACACATCAACATTCCATTTATTGAGGCCATCAAAACCGTACCTAGGTATCCCAAGGTTTTGAAGGATTTGTGTACAAGGAAGGATAGGTTGATTGCTAATGAGATTACTCAGGTGGGCGAAAGTGCTACAAATATGTTACTTAAGAAGATGCCTACAAAGTGTGAAGATCCTGGCGGCTTCACAGTTCCCGTTACCATTGGTAACCGAAGATTCAAGCGTGCTTTGCTTGATTTGGGAGCTTCCATAAGTGTTATGTCAGCCGATGTTTACGATTCTTTGAATCTTGGACCTTTAAAAGAGGCAAGGATTACTATTCAATTGGCTAACAAGTCCAATATATATCCTAAGGGAGTCGTGGAGGACGTGTTAGTTAAAGTGAATCAGTTAATCTTTCCGGTTGATTTCTACATTGTGGATATGCACAATGGAGATAATTGTTCATCTACTTCGTTACTTCTTGGGAGACCGTTCATGAAAACTGCAAAGACGAAGATTGATGTTGATAGTGGTGCACTCACTATGGAATTTGATAAGGAGAACATACGGTTCAGTATCTTTGAAACCATGCGTTATCCTAGTGATGTTCACTCCGCTTTCTCTATTGATGTTATTGGTTCGTTAGCGCAACAAATGTTTGATTTGAATGCTGAATATGAACTTGGAGTTGTGCTACGGAACAATATTGATTTAGATGTTCACGGATAGCCGAACCTTGACGTTGACTTAGCTAAAGAATTGGTGGAGATGTGTGGTGCTTTAACAACACTACAAGAAGCTAAACCGAGTAATATTTCTTACATTTCTTTACCCGTAACTAATGAGGTTCCATTACCTTCTATTGTGCAGGCACCGAAACTAGAATTGAAGCCGCTTATAGACCACTTGAAGTACGCGTACTTGGGTGACAAAGAAGAACTTCCGGTGATTATTGCAAAGAACCTCACCCCAATACAAGGAGAACGTCTCCTTAGGGTTCTGAAAGAGCACAAAACAACTATTGGTTGGACTATTGATGATATCAAAGGCATTAGTCCATCCATGTGCGTGCATAGAATCCTAATGGAAGATGATTTTAAGCCTATACGTGATGCTCAGCGTAGGCTTAACCCCCCAATGATGGAGGTCGTGAAGAAAGAGATCCTCAAATTGCTAAGTGTGGGGGTGATTTACCCAATTTATGACAACAAATGGGTTATCCCGGTACAGGTGGTACCTAAGAAAGTAGGTGTCACTGTTGTTAGAAATCAAGATGATGAACTTTTTCCTACAAGAGTTCAAACAGGGTGGCGAGTGTGTATAGACTACAGAAAGCTTAATGCCGCAACCCGAACGGATCACTTTCCTTTGCCTTTCATTGATCAGGTGTTAGAGAGGTTAGCTGGACATTCACATTATTGCTTTTTCGACGTTTATTCGGGATACAATCAGATTGTTATTGCACCGGAGGATCAAGAGAAGACTACTTTCACTTGTCCATTTGGTACGTTTGCCTATAGACGGATGCCTTTTGGTCTTTGCAATGCGCCTGCCACTTTCCAGAGGTGTATGGTTAGTATATTTTCTGACTATGTGGAATGCATCATTGAGGTATTTATGGATGATTTTAGTGTTTATGGTGATTCATTTGATATTTGTTTACAAAATCTTGAACTTGTGCTTAAAAGATGCATAAACACTAATCTTGTTTTTAATTGGGAGAAAGGTCACTTTATGGTAAACCATGGAATAGTGCTCGGTCACATTGTGTCCTCTCGAGGGCTTGAAGTTGACAAAGCAAATATACACTTAATAAGAAACTTACAATATCCAACTTCGGCGAGGGAAATTCGCTCGTTTCTTGGTCATGCAGGTTTTTACAGGAGGTTTATCAAGGATTTCTCCAAAATCTCAATGAGGATGTGCAAATTACTGCAAAAAGAGGTTATTTTTGACTTCAACAAGGAGTGCAAGGATGCCTATGATAAATTGAAAGAATTATTGACAATTGCACCAATTATCAAGTCACCGGACTGGAGTTTGCCATTTGAATTAATGTGTGATGCAAGTGACTATGCAGTTGGAGCCGTTTCGGGTCAAAGAGTAGACAAGCTGGCTCATGTGATTTATTACGCATCTAGGACCCTAAACGATGCACAAATCAACTATTCTACCACCGAGAAAGAATTTTTGGCTATAGTGGTTGCACTAGAAAAATTTATATCACATTTGGTAGGTTCAGAAGTGGTTGTTTATTCAGATCATGCAACACTTAGGTACCTACTAAAGAAGAAAGAATCTAAGCCAAGACTTATACGGTGGATTCTACTATTGCAAGATTTTGATTATGAAATAAAGGATAAAATAGGTGCTGAAAATACTGTTGTTGATCACCTTAGTAGACTTGTTGTTTCCGAAGAAGAACTTCCTTTACAAGATCGTTTTCCAGACGAACAACTTTTTTCAATTGGAGATTCAACACCTTGGTACGCAGATATAGTGAACTACTTGGTTACAAGACAACTACCTAGTACAATGTCTAATTTTCAAAAGCTTAAGCTTAAGAAAATAACCAAGCAGTATGTGTGGGATGAGCCCTACTTGTGGAAATACGGTTCTGATCAAATCATTCGCAGGTGCGTACCTAATTCTGAATTTCAATCTATTCTTTATTTTTGTCATACTTATGCATATGGTGGTCACTTTGGTTCTAAACGTACCGCTTTCAAAGTACTTGAAAGTGGGATTTTATTGGCCTACCCTATTTGAGGATGCATATATTTTTTGCAAATCTTGTGATAGATGTCAAAGAACGGGCAATCTAGCTGCTCGAAATCAAATGCCACTCACACCAATTCTTGCTGTTGAAGTATTTGATGTGTGGGGAATTGATTTTATGGGTCCTTTTGCCAATTCTAACGGAAAATTGTATATACTTCTTGACGTGTATTATGTTTCGAAATGGGTGGAAGCTAAAGACGCCCCTACTAATGATTCTCAAGTTGTTTGTGAAGGAATATATTTTTTCTATACATGGTACACCAAGAGTGGTTATCAGTGATGGAGGTTCACATTTTCAGAAATCCTTCCATGCTCTTCTCAAGAAGTACAACCTAACACACAAGGTTGGTACGACGTATCACCCACAAACTAGTGGGAAAGCCGAAATATCGAACCATGAGATTAAATCCATTCTTGAGAAAACCGTTAACACTACACGTAAAGATTGGAGTTATAGGCTTAACGATGCGCTTTGGGCGTATATAACGGCGTACAAAACACTGATTGGTATGTCTCCATACTCGGTTGGTTTATGGAAAAGCTTGTCATCTTCCGGTTGAACTTGAACACAACGCATATTGGGCGATAAAGATGTGCAACATGGATTATGACAATGCAGGTAAACAAAGGAAGTTACAACTTAACGAGCTAGAGGAGATACGTAATGATGCTTACGAGAGTTCTCGTATATATAAGGAAAAGACAAAACTTTTCCATGACAAGATGATTTCTCGAAAGAGTTTCGTTGTAGGTCAAAAATTTCTTTTATTTAATTCTCGTCTTAAGTTATTTCCTGGAAAGCTAAGGTCCCGATGGGGTGGTCCGTTTGTTGTTACTAATGTTTTTCCTTATGGTGCAGTTGAGGTTCCTAGTCTCACTACAGGGACAACTTTTAAAGTCAATGGCCATATATTGAAGCCATATTACAAAAATTTTCCTACAGAGAATGTAGATGTAATTGAATTTCAGGATTCACTCCCTCTGGAGGAGTAGCATACTTGGGATGCCAAGTCGGGATGAGGACATTAAACTAAGCGCTAAATGGGAGGAAACCCATCGGTTTTGTATCTCTATCCCTTTTGTTTTTAATTTTCTTAGTTTTTCATATCATATCTTGCATTCCCATCTTAGATTTTACAAAGTCTATATCTATAATGAATGTTTTGACGAAACTATTCTCGTCAGAAAAATTCTGACTGCGCACTTGTCACAAAAACAGCTCTCGAGAATTCATACGGAGTCCGATTTGAGTGGCTGACCACAAATTTTAGAGGACAGACTCACCTTTCTTTTACAAAAAGAAAATCTGAATTCGGAGTTTGTTAAGTTGGAGCGATAGGCCTGGACATTTGAGTTTCGGTATTTTCCAGAACTTTTTCAGATTGCATGTCAGTCAGTCCGGAGGCCATAAAAGTCAGACAATTTATCGAAACACTGTGCCCTTTTGACACCTTATAGAAAAGACGCAAGCGAACAACTTTTGTTACTCATTGGTACAGTTTTTGAGTTTTTCACGGATGTTATGTCATAAATCAGAATTTTCGGTTTTGAACATTGAGGACAATGTTGAGTTTAAGTGTGGGGGAGCATTTAGTATCTACTATTTGCACATACACATAATAATAATACTCTTTGATTTCTTTCATTCTTGAGACTTCATATGTTGGAGTTAATTATGAGCTATTTAGGATGACACTTTAAGCCTCTTAAGGTTGAAACAGTTCTTACGGCTATAGATTGAGTTCCACTTTATGGTTCTAAAATCTTTAAATATATATGTTCATAATTGAATGCGAAACTAAGCTATGGTAGTCGTTTGAAAGATTTATCCTCGTAACTAATCATTACTGAATCACTTTTCTTTTATTTTTGCAGTTATATGTTTCTCTAAAGTGATTTGGTGGGATCCTGATACTGCCGTGGAAGTTGTAGCAAGGTAATCATTGGTTGAGTTTATATAAAAGCCCCATAAGACAATTGTCTTACACTCATAAAGAGTGAGCCGGAAAAAAAAAGAAACATATATATATATATATATATAAGTCTCCTCTTCATTTCTCGACACTTGGATAGCAATACGTGTGAAACGTTGTCCCTGTCTCCGTCGCCTAAACAAGCGTGGAATGCAGGATCCAATGCAACTATCACGTACTTGCTGAAAAGGAACATGCTCTTAGAGTATCTAATCATGTAGTCGATGAAAATAAAAAAACCTATCATCATTATTGTAGGATCAGAATCTCGCAACAATTATGTCTCAGCGAAATTATCAATGGTATTGCACAATAGCGTCGCAGAACAATTTCAGAAACGACGTCAGCAAGGATCATGAGAAAGATGTGATAGTCTTGCGAAAATTAGAGAGCTTGCGAAGTTAACATTTGTAAGGTTGCGAGAATGTCGCAAACCATATCCGAAAATAAAGGACAAATTAGTTGTCATCCACTATGTATTTCCTTATAAATAGTCATTCGAGTTGTAAAGGAGGGGGATCTTTTTTTGTAAGAAAAAAGTAAATAGGAGAGAGAAAGTTTAGAGCAGAGATCATTCTTGACTTCTTTATCTTTCTTGTAAGAACATTTAGAAATTAATCAATAAAATTAAGAGTATAAACCTAAAAATGAGCTAATCAATAATGAAATCATATGAGGAGTGTAGTGTAGGATTTCCTGCAACTACATAATGGCGCTAGAAACAGGGACTTGAAGATCGAAAGTTGAAGATTGTTGATTGAGAATATTCAAATCAAGAAAGTGATTAAATAAATCAGTGAATCAGTTAAAAGAAAGATGAAGAATTAATGAAAATGGCAAAAGATTGGAGTGTAATATGATAACAAAAAGCTTGATCAATGAATTCATGAAAACGTCAAAGGAAGAATACATAAACGAAATTTTGAAGGAAAGTTATGCGGTAGAAAAAATCACCCTTGAAAGATGGGAAAAGCAAAAAATTGCATTCATGGCGGAAGAAATACCAAAAGAAAATTTGAACCATACATCTCCGTTGGTCATCACAGTGCCTATTACACGAAAAGAGAAGGATACAACAAAAAATCCGCAGGAGAATGGATGTTGAACAGAACTTTAATCGATACAGGAAGTTCAGTTGATATAATATTTTATCATGCATTCCGGGGAATGGGATTTAAAGATGAAGAAATGTCCAGTTCAACATATTTTGTTCACGGCTTTGGAAAATCCACAACAAAACCTAAAGGAGAAATAGTGGTACGAATTCCACTTGGAGAAATCGAAACATATGTAACATTGTGTGTGGTGGATATGGAATCGCCATATAATATGTTATTAGGAAGATCATGGTTACATGCGATAAAAGTTGTGGTATCAACGTTGCATCAATGTATTAAATTCCCCACTCCAAATGGAATAGGTGAAATAGAGGAGATGTTGACAATGCGAAATTATGTCATCAAATTGAAGTAAACATTATGAAGAACAAGCAAAAAGAAACAATTTCGCAGAAAATTGGCAAAGGAAGCAAAGAAGGAAGAAGAATTTAGAGTATATATGATAAGGGCAAAAGAAGGCAAAGGAATACCCAGCGAAATTTCGGAAGAAGGGGAAGGACCCATAAAAGCAATAAAAGAACCAACACCAATGGGAGAACCTAAACCCAGTTACACTGCCGCAGAACCAACAAAAGAAATAAATGTTGGGACTATAGAGGAGCCTCTAATGTTGAGAATTGGAACCAAAATGGATATAGAAGAAGAAGAAAGAACTGTAACTTGTTGCGAGAATATAAAGATATTTTCGCAGGAAACATGGATGAGATACCAGGAATAGATCCATCAATTGCTTGCCACAAATTGGAGATTAACAAAAATGTGAGACCATTTAAACAGAGAATAAGAAAAATGCAACAACTTACCATTCCCAAATAGAAGAAGAATTACAGAAAATGCTTGAGGCAGGAATTATAAGAGAAGCTAAATACCCAGAATGGATAGCGAATATGGTCATTGTCCCAAAGAAAAACAAGGGAATCAGGATTTGCATAGATTTCACTGATTTAAACAAAGCTTGCCCCAAAGATAGTTTTCCGTTACCGATATTCCTCAAATGGTGGAATCCGCAGCGGGAAATGATAGGGTATCATCTTTAGATGGGTACAAAGGGTATAACCAAATCCTCTCGCTGAAGAAGATCAAGAACATACTGCTTTCTTTGCCCCTAGAGGTTTATATTGTTACACGAAAATGCCATTTGGTTTGCGAAATGCGGGAGCGACATATCAAAGAATGGTAGAGAAGGTGTTCGCAAAATGGATACATAAAACATTAGAAGTATACGTGGACGACATGTTAGTAAAGAGTAAAGAAGCTAAAGACCATGTACAAGACTTGAGGGAGATTTTTGAACAAATGCGGCAGTATAACATTAAATTGAATCCTGAGAAGTGTACTATTGGAGTTGCATCGGGAAAATTTTTAGGCTACATTGTATCAAAGGAAGGAATACAGGTTGATCCAGAAAAAGTGCAAGCAGTTCGTGACATGCCAACACCAGCAACAATAAAAGATGTACAGAAGTTGAATGGGCTTCTAGCTTCGCTGGGGAGATTCATTTCGCGATCATCAGACAAATGCAAATATTTTTTCGATATACTCAAGAAGGGTGCGAAATTTAAATGGAGTGATGAATGTGAAAAGGCTTTTCAAGGAATCAAAGAACATCTTATGAATACAACTATTTTACAAAAGGCAGAACCAGGAGAAGAATTATTGATTTACCTTGCGACAACGTCGCATGCATTAAGTGTTGTGTTATTGCGAGTAGACGCAGGAGTGGAGAAACCCATTTATTACATTAGCAAAACTTTTAATACTGCTGAGAAGAATTACTCAAAGATTGAAAATTAATCTTAGCATTGGTCTATGCATCATTTAAGCTCCGCATATACTTTCAAGCACACAAGATAAAGGTATTAACAAAAGTACCAATTGAATCAGTGATGAAGAATTCTAAAAGATCAGGAAGGGTAGAGAGATGGAATGCACAAGTAGGCCACTTTGATATTAAATATGAAATTTTGTCTTCACCAAAATCACAAGTTGTTGCGGATTTCTTGGCAGAATTTCCTTTAGAAGAAGATGAAGCAGTAGAAGAAATGATGGATGTAGAAGAAGAACATGGAGATCCAAAAGATTTATTAACAGAACCAAATAGATGGGAAATATTGGTAGATGGATCATCAAATGGAGAAGGAAATGGAGTTGGAATTGTTTTAATTTCGCCAGAAGGAATAAAGATGGCTTTTTCATTCAGATTGGAATTTGCATCCACTAATAATGAAACAGAATATGAAGCTGTGATACATGCTTAAAATTCGCAATAGAAATGAAACTAGAAAATGCCAGGATCACTAGTGATTCGCAGCTAGTTATTCGCCAAATAAAAGGAGAGTATACTACAAATGAACCATCCTTGAAGAAATACAAGAAGCTGGTTGAAGAATTATCAGCGAAAATCCCAAAGATAAAATGGAGGCACATTTCAAGAAAGGATAATAGACTCGCAGACGCTTTTGCTTTCATCTCAAGCATGATGACAGATCCAACTGCGAGATGCATAAAAATACAAACACTTCTGTCACCATCAATAAATAAAGAAGAGGAAGATGTGGATGTGATGGTATAGATAATGAAAAAGAAGAACAAATAACAATGTCGCAGACTGGAGAATGGAACTTCATGCATATTTGGCGAAAGGAGAAACACCAAGAAATAGATTGGAAACACACAAGTTAAAAAGCTGAGCAACGAATTATGAATTAAGAGATGGGTTGCTATACCGAAAATCCTTTAGTGGACCATCACTCAGATGTTTGACACGAGAGGAAGGAGAAAAGGTGCTGAAAATGTTACATAGTGGAGATGCTGGCAATCATAGTGGAGGAAGATCTTTGTCACATAAAGCAAAAATGCAAGGTTATTACTGGCCATACATGCATGAAGATGCAAAACAAATATCAAGATGCTGCGAAGATCGACATGGAAAGAAAATACATGCACCAGGAGCACCATTGTCATCTTCAACCAGTGTATGGCCCTTTGGAAAATGGGGCTTAGACATTGTGGGGCCGTTTTTACCAGGAACTGGACAAAGAAGATACTTAATACTCGTAACAGATTATTTCACAAAATGGACAGAAGTGAAGGCAGTACAACATATTCGCGACAAAGATATCTTTACATTCATATTCGAAAATATCATTTGTAGATTTGGAATTCCTGCACAGTTGGTATCTGATAATGGGAAACAGTTTGAGGGGCAGAATATAGAAATGTTACTTAATGCATTCAAGATAAAATGTGGAAAGTCCACTCCTTTGTATCCACAAGCTAATGGGAAAGTAGAAGCAACAAATAAAACAATTGTAGATATATTAAAGAAGAAATTGGAAGTACATCACAGATCATGGTGCGAACAAGTACATGATGCAGTATGGGCTTATAATACAACTAGAAGAGAAGCTACTGGAATGTCACCTTTTTGTTTAACATACGGAGTTGAAGCGGTATTACCAACAGAAGTTGTTATTCCGACAACAAAAAGAGAATCTTGGGAGAAAAATCTTAGTGCGGGTTTAATTTTAAACAAACTTGATGAATTAGAAGAAAAAAGAGAAAAAGCTTTACAACATATGGAGAATTATCAGCGAAGATTAGCTCGAGAATATAATAAACGTGTCAAAATACGTGAATTTCAACCAGAAGATTTAATTCTGCGAGAAACACCAATATATCAGCGAGAAAATGGTGGAAAATTAGCGAAAAAATGGGATGGACCTTACATCATTAAGGAGATAGTTGGAACAGGAGCTTATAGATTAATAGATCCAGAAGGGAGAGATGTTGGTCATACATTAGACAGACCATGGAACAGGTTGTATTTGAAAAGATATTATCAGTAAGAAGCTTTGAGAAGTTATAAATTCTGAAAAATAATCGCAAAATTACTCATATCAAAAGAAGATCATGATGTGCGACATTGTCGCAGAGATAACCACAGAACAATGACATAAAAGAAAGGGGCGAACCTTTATGGCGTACACCCTAGTTCGCGAATAAAATTTCGCAAGAGGAAAATGTAAGACTTAAAGTACGTCATATTAGGGGGTACCTGTCACATGGCTCAGGGAAAGGCTACACCGCCACCGGAACCTGAGTCATGGAGATTTGGGGTCAATAAAGCCCATCCGGGAGAGGCACCTTGGATTCTCAATTTAAGCATATGAATTAGGTTGGGCGACTAAGGTAATAAGGACTCTCTCAAGGAGTGCAGAATCTGACCAAGGCGCCGAGGTACACGGTTGAGTCAAGGGTGCCGGGGGCGTTTGAAGCGTCCTTGCCATTCTTGACAAGTCTTGACTTATACTGCACTCGGCCTGAAGAAAACCCCACTTAGGGTGCAGTCTCGTAACCATAAGCCCTATAGGAAAAAGGGATAAGAGGCTGCGAAAAAAACTGGTTGTTGTTAAGACTGGATGGGAGGAGCTAACCTTGTACGGTAGAAGTACGCCTCCTTGAAGGGGCAACCAGGGGGGAGATAAGGGCGACACCCTCCATTAGGGAGATGATAAGTGTCTTAAGACGCAAATGTCATGAGGATTTTTATTCGCAAGGATATTAAGGCTTGTCATATTTGTGTAACAATCCTGAAGAGGCATTAATACAAAAGAAAAAGATAAGACGAGATCAATGGGTTTTCGCATGAAAGTGCGAAGACGTCCTGTGATTTCGTCGCAAGACGACAATGTCATGGGGCTTTATTTTCGCAAGAATATTTAGGCCTGTCATATTGTCGCAACATTCCTGAAGAGGACATAATACAAAAGAAAAGGTTAAGACAAGATCAATGGGTTTTGTATGAAAATGTAAGGACGTCCTGCGATTTTGTCGCAATGACAAGAGATGGCATAATAAGACCTTTAATTAGGAAGGAAAAATAAGACCATATGATAAAACAAATTAATGATAAGCATTCACAACAGATTATTTTGTGCAAGAAAGATAATGACAAGTATGGGAATCGATATACAAGAAGCATTATCTTTCTTATCAACAAAATATTAAAAGGAAAAGTTGACTTCAAAGTTATTGAAAAATGTAGCTCTCAAAAGTGATAAAAATAAGACAGCTCAAGAAAACAAAGCTAGAAAAGAAGCTCAAGCTTCAATATTAATATCAGTAGCAGGAGATGACAAAAATTCTTCGCCAATATTCTCACAAGCTTCTCCTTCATTTCGGCTTTGATCTTCGCCATGAGTAGCATTTTGATTATCGCCAGCAATTACTTCTTCAGGAGAAATTTCTTTCTCATTCTGATTAACACCAGCATATACTTCTTTAGAAGGAACCTCTTCTTCATCTTCCAGGAAATTATCCTCCGCACCGCTTTCGTAATCATAATCACTATCAGCAGGACGAGGAACTTCATCATCATCTACTTCTAGAGGATCAATTGATGTAGGAGGAATAAAGTTGGACAGTAAGATGTCATTTACAAGGACTTCAGCCCGGAGATGAACTTCGCGAAGAAGTGCTCTTTGATGATTCCTATCTTGAATATCTTTAAAATAAGCAAGATAATCAAGTCTTCTTTCTACTCGATCGCGAGAACCAGTAAGGGTAGAGACGAGCAAGGCATTCTCTTTGCGAATTTTAGCATATTTAGCCTCCAAGTCAGAAATAGAGGAATGAAGATTCTTCTCAGACTCTGCGAAAATAGAATACAAAATTTTGTTAAAATAAGGAATTCAGAGAGATATGACAAAGAAAATATAATTAAGGCAGTCAAACTATTATGACTACCTTCCTTTTGCGAAATAAGGTGTTGAATCAAGGATAGACAACTATTCTCCCAATGGTCCATTGCGTCATCAAATTTATCTCCAACTAAACCTTTAAGTCGAGACTGAAGATTTTTCTCTTTAGAAACAAGGAAGGCATTTTTCTTCGCAAGAGAAGAATAAGATTCTTCTAATTTGGAATATTGTTCTTTAAGATGATTTGCCTTCACACTTAAAGCTATTCTACCTTGAATGAGTGTATCTCTTTCAGCGATAGATGATTTTGTTACTTCTTTAAGTTCATTTCTTAAAGAGCGAAGAGATTTCTCTTGGTCAGCACATACTTTTTGGAGAATATTAAGTTGTTGCGAAGATATCGCCATCTTGTTTAAATAAACTCACTTCTCTTGAGATAAAGTTTTATTCTCATCTGATAAAGTTTCTATCCCTAAATTAGCTTTGGTTAAAGAATAAGAAAGACGAGATACTTCATTACTTAATAGATCTTGTCTTTGAACTAATTGGGTATTTTCATTGGTAAGATTATTTATTTGATCAAGAGAATATGAATAGAGGTTATCTAATTGGTTATATTGATCCATTAAGACTTCTTTATCAACACGGGCTTCTTCAACAGCAGATTCAAATTGAAATCTCTCTATTACTCGTTTCTGATTTAATGCTTAACATGCGAAAGAGGGATTTAAAGGATAATTAAACATGGGAAGGATAAAACCATCGAAAAGGAAAATTAAAGACATAGATTAGGAAATCATACCTCTTCATCATTCTTCTTGCGAAGATTGTCACGATCCAGCAAAACATTCTGAAGTTTCTGATTTTCAAGACGAAGAGCATTACATTCTTTTTCTAAAATTATATAGAAAACCATATCCGAAAATAAAGGACAGATTAGCTGTCATCCACTATGTATTTCCTTATAAATAGTCATTCGAGTTGTAAAGGAGGGGGATCTTTTTGAGTAAGAAACAAGTAAATAGGAGAGAGAAAGTTTAGAGCAGAGATCATTCTTGACTTCTTTATCGTTCTTGTAAGAACATTCAGAAATTAATCAATAAAATTAAGAGTGTAAACCTAAAAATGAGCTAATCAATAATGAAATCATATGAGGAGTGTAGTGTAGGATTTCCTGCAACTACAATTATATAGCAAGTCAAAAAGACTATTGATGAGGTTCTTGACACTTGGATGGCAGTATGCGTGAAACGTTGTCCCTGTTTCCGTCGCCTAAACAAGCGTGGAATGCAGGATCCAAGACAACTATCACATACTTGTTGAAAAGGAAACATGCGCTTAGAGTATCTAACATGTGGTCAAGTTAAATGGGTGCTTGTCTCAACTATTGCGCTATAAATAGAATCCTTTGACGACATTCATACAAGTATTGTGGGTAACATCTTTCACTTTAGTCAACATTTGCACACTTCACTTTTCTATTTCCATTTTCTTATCTATCCATGTGATTTCAGTATGCAAGTGTTGTGACAGACGTTGCAACAATTACAATGACTATCTTAGTAAAGTTTTGCAATCAGGTTGAATATCACACTAAGTAATTGCTTACATATGATGATTAGAATGTTTGTGGGATGTTTGCAGCTAAAGAACTTATGCTGGCTAATTATTTATCTACTACTTTGTGTCTATCCTTAGTGGTTCTTCCAAGGCGAGAAATTGGAGTAGGTTTTGTGGGTATACCTCTTGTAAACCCGCACGAGACTATAACTCGTCCACTAGGGACACCTAGGGGTTTAAAGGCTTGTTATACATAAGTGTAACCGTTTTCTCAACGAGACGGAGTTTTTGTATTTAGGATTAGTTTTATTTAGTTTGCTCGAGGACTAGAAAAATCTATGTGTGGGGGAATTTGATAAGTGCATCATTCATATGATTTCAGTATCCATTCCATACTTGTTTTAGCTATTATTCTTGCATATATTCGTGTTATTACTCTTGTTTTCTCTTATTTTCTTCCAATAGGTGAATCATCCAAAAAGGATCTACAAAGTGATGAAAAGAGTTAGGAAGAGAAGTATTCCAAGTGCCCAGGTCCAAGAGAAGTGGAAGAAGTGCGACGAAAAGGAGCAAAACGCTCAAAATTAATAGAAGGGCCAAAGACTTATCTTAACTCATTCAAATTAAGGATTTCTCATCATCATATTGAATATAGTTTAAATATAAAAATAATGCAAAAAGAATGAGGTCATTCCGAGTTCGGATGGAGAAGTTGTGGCAAAAACAAGCTTTTATTGAATACCGAAGACAGTAAAGTATGCAGACGGGTACGCATACTTTAATTCCCAAAATTTCTGCTGGAATTTGAAGTTCGCGGACTGGTACGCGTACTTAGAAAGTAGGAAAACGTGTATTAATACCTTGGAAGGCCTAAGGGCACGTTTGGGGTCGATATTTCGTGTTTTCAGGTCGGGTTCTTGAACCGAACTAAATACGTGAAGACCAAGCAATGTAAACCTATAAAAAGGTGTTAGGTTATGTAAAATGATATCACATCAAGGGATCATGAAATTGTTAGGCTTGGAGAGGAGAATCATCACACGGAACGAAAGCTAGGGTTTCAGAGCGGTTTTTTAATCGTAACGATATCTCTAAACTTTTCTTATATGTATATCATGGATGTTTCTACATCCATGAGTATCTAAACACCTATTGATTGAGGATGAATTCTAAGTTGTAAACTTGATTTGATTTAACATATGAATCTGTTTTGATTTCTTCATATGATTTAACATATGAATCTGTTTTGCCAGACCAATACCCCAGTATGTATCCCCCAGTTTGTGACATGCTTGATGTCTCGAGTGTGTGGATCGTGGTACCCACAGAAAGCAGCATGTGATGCTAGATTAAATAACTAAGTTATTTAAGAAGTCGATACTTGTGAAGTATCGTGTGTATTCTATGCAAGTAATGCATCGAATATACTCAACATGTATGAAGCATCGCTGTTTGAGCATCTTAAAATAGCTTCATGTCCAGCCTACTTCATGTGATGGTTTGGAGGCTGTGCAAGCAAGTCCTCCCTTGGCCGACCACATCGTGTGGTAGAGTGGCGGATGATAATCACCACGACACCTCATTGACCAGTTAACTCCTGACCAGGGTTGTATAACCAAGCAGGTGAACTTGAACGAACGAGATGATCTTTGAGACACTCATCTGCGACCGTTAGTGGAATTAGGGTTTGTGAAGAGGTGCGCAAGCATCACTCTTCAGCTTGGTCGAAACCAAGCTTGGGACGCAATTTTGGCCAGGCCGATTGTGTATGCGTGTAAACGACATGCTAGTGTAGGTGCCTATACCTTGCTGCCCCATGAATGCGTGATCTGGACCGCTCAATCTGTCCGGTAAAGAGGAGCGGCTAGGATCGATTTGTGACAGAAATTTTGTGCCGCAAAGGCCGCGCGATAATCCTACTTCGGAGGCGCGTTTCGAGACGGTCAAGCTTGGTCGGTCTTGGCCGATCAGTCCGGCGTGCAGACGGCGGGCTTGTGTACACGCCTATACCTTACTATCCCATAGAAACGTGATCTAAGCCACTCAATTTGTCCGGCAAAGTTGAGTGGTCGAGATTAGTTTGGAATTGGGAGGTGTGACCACGCCTAGTTTGGGCGTGCGAATCGAGACGACTGGGCATGATATGCCTTGGCCGATCGGGTGTGGAGATAGGTGGGCCCACAATGATCGTGTTGATATTCACTGGACCTGCTTAATCGACTTCTAGACCCTTCATTCGATCAGGTGAAAATGGACGCTCGTGATCGATACAAACCCTAATTAGGTTTTGCCGGCCGTGCGTCATGCCTTGTTTGGGTGTACGAATTGGGTCGACTAACCATGTTTGGTCCTGACCGATCGGTCATGTATGTAGGTGGGCCCACGGTGTTTGTGTTGACATGCTCTGGGCCTTTTGAATATACATATACACCCTCCATCTATGCCTGCGAAGATGGATGGTTGAGAATGTTTTGCGACACATGTAATGTGCCGAAAACCCTAATTTAGGGTTTCACGTCCACGCTGCTTTGGCTGGACGTATTAGCAAGCTATGCTTCCCTTTTGGGGAGGCCGACCATGCGGGGCCCGCATTGGGTCGGTGGTGAATACTCCAATACCTTCCTGGGGGTTATGGATCCGATCTAAGCCATCCAATCATGCTGGTGAAGTTGGATGGTCGTGATCATTTCTGTGACTGATACGGACAGTCCAGATGCTCGATCGGGCTAGTATAACACTCCGAGAGTTATAGCATGTACGGGTATTTCGTACATTCCTCCTTATTTAATGCTTGGAGATTCGTGTTGCTCTGCTGAGAGCCACACTCAGTCGTCATGCCGCACCAATGATAAGAGTGGAGCAGTACAGGAAATACAAGGCTGGTCATACATTAATAATGTTATAAATTCACAAGGTATATGGGATTGTTGCTACATGCTCCATTTTAGGTGAATTAGTAAAGTGGAGAAGTATTCATCACTTATCAGTGGCTTTATCCTTTGCAGGATGTCAGCGCATAAATTTGGTTTTACAATTTTAGACCTGAACTAAAATCCACCATCAACATTAAGTCCCCTGCCTAGTGCATAATGGTTGCATTATTGTGGGGTAAGCATGAGATGGTGACAGTTAAAGATAAAACTTATGAGACAAAGTTAAATGTTACCAGGAGAGACGGGTCGTCTTGTCCTTGGAGCATGTCACGTTCAAGAGGCATCCAGGCGAGCGTTTCCCTAGCATGATGTCGGTCTTGCCTTCTTCGATCGACCTTGTTATGCCTGCTTCGGTCGAGGGGATATTGCCCCCGCTTGATCGAACGTGGGCTTGATGTGCCTAATCGACGGACTGCTGCACCTTCTTCGTTCGTGGGAGTACACCATGTGTGACGACGGCCTTGGTGGGACATGTAACCCTGAACGGATGTGGACCCACCATGTATATACTTCTACCAAACGTCACCCTGTTGCACCTGTTTGATAGGCATGTGGTCCCGCCTACTTCGCTCAACCGTGGGACTCATCATGCGTCTGCTTGATCGACGTGGGCTTATTGTGCCTGTTTCGGTTAAACGTGGGTCCACGGTGTGCGCCTATTATACCGGCCTTATGTCCTGATCAATACCAGCCTTTGTGACTTGATCAATACCAACCTTGTGACTTGATCAATACCAGCCTTGTGACTTGAGCAATACCATCCTTGTGACTTGATCAATACAGCCTTGTGACTTGATCAATACCAGCCTTGTTTGCTGACGTGATATCAGTCTTGCTTGCGTGACGGGATATTAGCCTTGCGATCTTGACTAATACCAGCTTCGAGGACTTGGGCAACACCGGCCTCGTTTGCTGACGGGGCCCAATACCAGCCTTGCTTGCTTTTCCCGTACGGTTTATGTGCTTGATCAATGTGGGACCCGCCGCGTGCCTGCTTTGCTTGGGGCCGGCTGTGCCTGCTTTGACCAATCTGGGGTTGGTTGTGCTTGATCAATGTGGGACCCGCCGCGTGCCTGCTTTGCTTGGGGACGGTTGTGCCTTCTTTGACCAATCTGGGGCTGGTTGTGTTTGATCAATATGGGACCCGCCGCATGCTGGCTTTACTTGGGGTCGGCTGTGCCTGCTTCGACCAAACACCATACATGTTGCCTCACCCCAACACCATACTTGCCCCTTGACCAACACCGGCCTTGCCTTGACGAACACCGGCCTTTCTATCTTGTTTTGTTCGAACACCGGACTTGTCCCGCATACCAGCTTTGTTACTTCTACCAACACCGGCCTTGCTGCTGTGACCAACACCGGTCTTGCTGACTAACACAGGTCTTGCTAATTAACATCGGTTTTCCCTTTGCTCGAACGTGGGACCCATGCGTGCTTGCTTTTCCCAAACGTGAACCTTGTATGTTCGAACGTGGTGTGGTTCCCACTGAGAGCGTTGAAGCAACTTCTGGTGGAGGGAGCGTTGAAGAAGCTCTTGACTGACAGTGGAGGAATTTCATGCTGAGCCTCAGTCCCAAAGCGTGGTCTACGTGGCTCTATCTTTTATTCCCGATGGGTCTTTTGTACGTAATGGTCGTTGATATGGTGAAGCTCTGGATGGTATCAATCGACGAGCAACAACAGTTCTTGGCAGCAGCTGTGATCAGAAGAGACTGGCAGGGAGAGGCGTGATAGCTACGAGAAAGAACTTGGCAGTCTTCATATAGTGGTAGAGCTCGTCTCATTGTTAGAGGGATAAACTGGAACCGATGGATTACTTGACGTTTCTTCATGAAATATAGAAGAGGGAGACAGTCCCCTTCCCACGAGTATCCAGAGCTTTCGACTTGATAGGTGTTGTCACGCTAGATTCATGAGGCTGTCTTTGAGATGGGCAGTGCTAAGCAGTCCCAGTCATACTCCTTTGATAACGCAACTACTTCTTCTACGGGAGAGCGTATCTCATTGATGTAGTTACCATCGATCCATATATGGAACATCTTGGACGTTGTTTCACCATTACGGCAGTCGTGCATATGGTACTGGAGTTGGAGTTGGCGATTTTGGACGCGCAGGATGTTGTATCTCGGTGGCTTTCCTCTTGCTTCTTCGAAGATGCTTACGGAAGGCTGAAGGTTGTATTGCATGTTGGTGGGATGTATGCTTCTTTTATCAGGTCCATGTAGGTCCGCGCCGCTGAAGTACCTTCTCCGAGTGCGTTGAATGCGTTCCTTATTGGCTTCAGGGGATGTCGCGGCTCTTGTGGAAATCGATCAGTTAATGTCTTAAGAAAAGTGAGTATCGCTTTCTGAGTTGCAGCCATATCCGTTTGAGTCTTAGCAAGGACTTTCTGCCTATCCATGCGATGGTACTGGGAGATGGTCCTCCTCTTTCTCCTCCATCTCCTCGTTCTGATGAAGGGGTGGAAGTTGTTGCTCTCGTGACCGCCGGAGGCGTTAAACTTTGAGGAGATGCCGGGATTTGCGACTGCTCTGGCTCTGGTGATGGGAGATGTTATACTTACTGGAACATCTCCTGCTCCGGTGGCGTTGGTGGTAGAAGTGACGGCTCCAAGAGATGTATTGACCACAGTAACTCAACTGACAGGTACATCAATACCGAGAGTGTTATCCACACTAGCTCCATCAGAATTGATTGCTGATCCAGACTTGAGTTCTACCATCTTGAAATGGATTGATGATTGAATTGGTCCTAAGATCTACCCTTTTCGAAATTGATAAAGTTGAATCGGATTTTGAAGAAATTGACTTTACGACCGAGAGATTAACCTCCCAATGTGGTCGCCAATTGTTTATGGGTGAAAACTATTCCTGCCGAATTTGGTAATTTGGGGTGTGTGGATGAGGAACGAATCTAAACCCTAAACAAATGCACTGCACGGGAGTGCTTTGTGATTCGAGAAATCAATCTGTACAATTCTGGCCTAAACCAAGAAATGGCCGTTCCAGACTTGCTTCGGTCACAAAGTGAAGGAGATGGGGTTGATCTTAGGGAGGGAAGCGAAGAAGGTGTTGAGATTGTGAAGGTGTTGGCTATGTATGACTTGTATCAGAAAGCTGAACTGGCTTGCAGAATGTAAGTTATCAGTTCCGGTGTTTGAATACGGTTGTATCAACACTTGCTTCAGTTGTCTTGTCTTGTCGAAATATGGAGGAGAACCTATTTATAGAAGTCATTGATCCTTACTCACATATCTCGTGGGAAGTGGAGAAAGTGGAGTGATGGAGTAGTGGAGTTGCGGGTGTTAGTGTTACACGATCAGTCTTGCCCACTTCTCCCATCATCACTAACCGTCCATGACTTCCTGACACGTTCTTGTGATGGCGCGTTGTGCGCTGCACGCTGTAAACCGCCAGACCAATACCCAAGTATGTATCCCCTAGTTTGTGACATGATTGATGTCTCGAGTGTGTGGATCGTGGGACCCACAGAAAGCAGCATGTGATGCTAGATTAAATAACTAAGTTATTTAGGAAGTCGATACTTATGAAGTATCGTGTATATTCTATGCAAGTAATGCATCGAATATACTCAGCATGTATGAAGCATCGCTGTTTGAGCGTCTTAAAATAGCTTCATGTCCAGCCTACTTCATGTGATGGTTTGGAGGTTGTGCAAGCAAGTCCTCCCTTGTCCGACCACATGGTGTGGTAGAGTGGTGGATGATAATCACCACGACACCTCATTGACCAGTTAACTCCTGACCAGGGTTGTATAACCAAGCAGGTGAACTTGAACGGACGAGATGATATTTGGGACACTCATCTGCGACCATTAGTGGAATTAGGGTTTGTGAAGATGTGCGCAAGCATCACTCTTCAGCTTGGTCGAAACCAAGCTTGGGACGCAATTTCGGCCAGGCCGATTGTGTATGCGTGTAAAAGGCATGCTGGTGTAGGCGCCTATACCTACTGCCCCATGAATGTGTGATTTAGACCGCTCAATCTGTCCGGTAAAGAGGAGCGGCTAGGATCGATTTGTGACAGAAATTTTGTGCCGCAAAGGCCGCGCGACAAGCCTACTTAGGGCACGCGTTTCGAGACGACCAAGTTTGGTCGGTCTTTGCCGATCAGTCCGGCGTGCAGACGTCGGGCTGGTGCACACGCCTATGCCTTACTATCCCATAGAAACGTGATGTAAGCCACTCAATTTGTCCGGCAAAGTTGAGTGTTCGAGATTAGTTTGCAATTGGGAGGTGTGACCACGTCTAATTTGGGCGTGCGAATCGAGACGACTGGGCATGGTATGCCTTGGCCGATCGGGTGTGGTGATAGGTGGGCCCACAGTGATCGTGTTGATATTCAGTGTACCTGCTTAATCGACTCCTAGACCCTTCATTCGATCAGTTCAAAATGGACGCTCGTGATCGATACAAACCCTAATTAGGGTTTTGTCGGCCGTGCGTCATGCCTTGTTTAGGCGCACGAATTGGGACAACCAACCATGTTTGGTCTTGACCGATCGTTCATGTATGTAGGCGGGCCCACGGTGTTTGTGTTGACATGCTATGGGCCCTTTAAATTTACATCCACACCATCCATCTATGCCTGCGAAGATGGATGGTTGAGACTGTTTTGCGACACATGTAATGTGCCGAAAACCCTAATTTAGGGTTTCACGTCCACGCGGCTTTGGATGGACGTATTAGCAAGCTATGCTACCCTTTTGGGGAGGCCGACCATGTGGGGTCCGCATTGGGTCGGTGGTGAATACTCCAATACATGCCTGGGGGTTATGGATCCGATCTAAGCCATCCAATCATGCTGGTGAAGTTGGATGGTCGTGATCGTTTATGAGACTGATACGGACAGTCCAGATGCTCGATCGGGATAGTGTAACACTCCGAGAGTTATAGCATGTACGGTTATTTCGTACATGCCTCCTTATTTAATGCTTGGAGATTCATGTTGCTCTGCTGAGAGCAACACTCTGTCGTCATGCCGCACCAATGATAAGAGTGGAGCAGTACAGGAAATACAAGGCTGGTCATACATTAATAATGTTATAAATTCACAAGGTATATGGGATTGTTGCTACATGCTCCATTTTAGGTGAATTAGTAAAGTGGAGAAGTATTCGTCACTTATCAGTGGCTCTATCCTTTGCAGGATGTCGGCGCATAAATTTGGTTTCACAATTTTAGCCCTGAACTAAAATCCACCATCAACACTATGATTAATGACAAATATATGAATATATTAACTCATTGACGGTTTATTAACGAAGAAGGATTCCTCAATCATATCTCTCTCTATTGCTTACAACTTAATATTCTCAATTACTTTTATTTACTTTATTGAAATCTAAAACAAATACCCCCCCCCCCCTTGTGGCACTTTGACAACTAAAACTCACTTCTCTTCGTGGGAATGATCCTTACTTCCATTATATTACTAGTTAATTGTGTGGAAATAAGATTATTAATTTGTTGAGCCTACGACACCCATCACCCCTATATGCCACACAAATACATTTTAACTACCCAACCATTCATTAATCCTACGGAGTTCACGATAGATGAAGATTTATCTTTATGTAGGCATTATGTTCAATTCTATCCGTGACGAGGAGAAGAACGTAAGCAACGACGGAGTATGATTTATTTGGGGAGAATTCACGAAAAAATTCTGCGTCGACACCGGTAACCCACATAGGAGGTCTTTTCTGCCGAGTTGGTTCAATAAACGGACACGTCGAAGAATTCGTTCATTTAACTTATCTTGTGAATCAATATCGATTGAGGGGTGAAACCAATGATGAGGTTATATCACGATCTCTCGGGGAATGGCAGAGATGGAAAAGATAAAACTTCCGTTACGAAGCTCATTTCAGAATCCTTAAGGCGATGGACAGATTTAATCCGTTTAGGGCTCGTCCACGGCGCTAATCACAAGTCATTGTAATATAATTGTAGAAGTACAATCAATAGTTAATATTATGAAAATATCCATCCGTTTAGCCTCTCTCATTGTAGGTGATACCATCATGATTTTCAAATTATTTATAACAATCGGAAATTTATGTTATTATCCAACTACCGATTATTCTCCAACGGCTATTTCGTTCAAAATAAACTAGTCGCGCCTCGAAAACCACACAAAATCGGTGA
Source organism: Papaver somniferum (assembly GCF_003573695.1). Lineage (NCBI taxonomy): Eukaryota > Viridiplantae > Streptophyta > Magnoliopsida > Ranunculales > Papaveraceae > Papaver > Papaver somniferum. The sequence continues at coordinate 185,547,805 of NC_039358.1, forward strand.
ATAATACATATTGATAAGCTTCTGAATATAGGTGTTGAATAAAACTGAGAACTCTGTTGACAAACTGCAAATAATCGGTAATATATAACAATACATAACTTCCAATTATGTATACTCGGAAAGAAGTATTCAATCCTTTATTACCGATTATAAGCAATCATTATAACCGTATTGTACGTAATATCAGTACACTCTTGTAACAATACGCATAAACGACCATATTTTCAACAAAAAAAAAGATGTTGGGACGCTCATCTATATAAGGAGGGTAAGCTGTTCTTATTTATGCACCAAACTACACATATATAGCGTCGTGTATTATACAAATAGATTTTTCATCGTCTACTCTTTTTAATTCATTCTATATCTCAACTTAGAAGCATGGAAACGTTTGACGCAGTTGAAGATTTTCCCATTGTCAAAACATGGTATCACGAAACAAGACGTGAAGATGTCATAGCCGGAAGGATCGCACCCGAAATCTTTTGGGGGAGGGTGTATAGCCAATTTGTGCGAGAGTATGGAAATCCAAAGCAAAGATCACTACCAACTTATCCAAAAAGGAGTAAATGATTATATAACGATACAAAAGCGGATCTTTAAAACTAGCCACTTTAGCTTGTCGATCCAACAATTTATAAGTATTTGCATACTTTTTTTTACATAAGACCGGGTGCCTCATCTTTCTTACTAAAACGAACTTAGCATTCTTTTGTATTTGTTGGTTTATGTAGGAGACACTCGCAAAAAAGACACTACTTAGTGGAAAATGGTGAAGAATTCATATATGATGGAAGTTATGAATTCCTGAAGTCCGTGATCGAAGTATAAAGAATGATTATTGCAATCGGAAGTTGGTATTTTAATTATCTACAGATTTTGGGAATATTTCACAATTTTTTTTGTCAAAGTTTGGTAACAATCGGAAGTTAGTATTTTAAATTATCTAGTGATTTTGAGAATATTTTGCAATTTTTTTGTCAGAGTTTGGTAACAATCGGAAGTTAGTATATTATTTTGTCTACTGATTCTGGGAACGTCTCCAAAAAATTGTCAGCATATTTATTAATCGGATTAAAAGTTGCAAAATTATTAGTCGATTATAATATTGTTTGAATTTCTTTACAAAAGCTTGTATAATCGGTTGATATATCATATATATAACTACCGATTATATCATATATCTTCATAGGATTTTCCAAAAACATGTAAAAAAATGCGGTTCAAAATACATCTTGCAAACATATATAAAACATCATCATCGGCATCCGAGGGGATCATGTAGCTCCCCCAAAGCTAGCAGCTGACTAGTCCAAGAGATTAACTAAATAAAGAGGCACTAAGAATCTAAATCATTTACTTAAACATTCAATTAAGAAATCTGCTACAAAACTTAACTCAAAACTAGCCCCGCACAGAAATATATATACAAGAACTTCTCTCAAATGATACATATACAATAGTCATTCGGTTTACAAATAAAATATACAACCTAATAAACATAGTCGAAGTTAACCAACTACGGACTCGACTCCTCGAAGCTTTCGCAGCGCAACTCTATATTGTTTCTGAAACTGAAAGTGGGAATGGGTGAGCACATCATCCCTAGAAGGGGTGCCCCGTAGAAATAACATTTAACTTTCGAGTAATCATTGGAAATGATTTGAAAACAATTCATGTTTTCCCTAACACTAAAAGCACAACCAATTCACAGAGGTAAACAATCATGTATATGGAACTAACTCCTTCTAAATAATGTATAATATGGTGACTCGTCCCACACCTAGATAATAATATGGTGACTCATCCAGCACCTAGATAATAATATGGTGACTCTTCCCGCACCAGTAAATGAAGGAGCAGTACCTATATACCACAGATGGAAATTCTCATTTCCAAACAATCAAATGGAAATTCTTATCTCCCAAATAATTCATAAAGACAAACAAGGCATTACAATTCCTTTCCAAACTATGGAAATATTAAAAGAATCAACGATACTTTCGGAGTTTAAAAATAAAATAATGCATGGAATACACAATCAGACTATGCATGAATTTGTTAAACATAAACTTTTGTAAAAGAAAACAACAATAATCACAAAAGAGCTAAATGTAAATTCCCACCTCTTTTGATGACAAGCCACGCCTACCTCGAGATCCACGATCCACTGGTTCATCCTTTGAATCGAACGTTCTTAATAACTAATTGTTAATCACACGAGAACTCTAAGAATCTAGCCGCAATGGCTCACACAAGAATCATATAGTTACATCTAATGGTTCTAATACCATTTATGTTTCTACCCTTTTCGTTCTTTAACTTTAGTATGACTAAGGTTTACTAATTCAATTAGGTTGGTTCTATAGTCCATTAGATAAGTCTTATGACTATTTACAACTTTATAGAAGATTCCAAAGGTTAATTCAGACCACAATGGTCCAATACATCAAGATAGAAATTAACTATAAGCCCAAGCCTAACAAACCATCTCCTTACTAAGGCCAGGTCCTTCTGGGTCAACTAACGGTCGTAGGTCAACTAACAGTCAACGCCCAAGTCAAGTCAAGGTCTTGGTCAAATGGTCAAGTCTGAGTCAAACCGATTCAACTCAGGTTACAAGGTTAACTCAACTCAGTCAGATGGTCTGAGTCGGCTTCACTGACTAGGATGACTAACATGCATACTTCTATTTCATACAAACTTCAACTCTATTTCTTACATTCTCAACTTCGCGTTTAACATTACAACATCAAAACATTCAATCTTAAATAACTAGAAACTTCATTTACAAATATACACCAAGTTTACCTGCGATTGCAGCTCTAAGCAAAACTCAGATCAGCTCAACTCAAACTCTGCAGTTGCAGCTTTAAGCTTTTATAAGAGAGTTTCAACTCCACACACTCATCAAACCTTCATTCCTATGACTCAGTCACATAACATCAGATTCTCAGTCAGTTCTCATTCATCTTTTCCACAAATTCATCACCACTATGACTCTATCTTATATCTTACAGTACCATCATAGATAAACTCAATTCAACATCCACCAACAAAAAACTCCACCAACACCTTTCCGGGAACGACATCATCATTACTAATTTATTTCCTTGAATCAAAACTACTTGCATCAGCCAACATAACTATAATACCACCATATCCATTACAGTGACATCACTGCCAACCCCATGAACAACAAAACCAACACCACCAACCACCATTATGCAACATATTCAATTCTCACAACCACATAGCCATTGTTCTTGAGCATAACACCATTGTCCACAACTGTAACTCAATCTCAACACAACCAGCTCTATCTAACATCAAACTTTCACCTGCAACTCTGCATTGACCTTACCAATGACAATCGGATAAACTCGACATTACCTGCAACACCAATTCCATTAATTGTACAGAACCATCAACTGTATTTCCATCTCAATTAGAACTAATTCTTTTTAAGTATCTACACAGCTCCCATATAAACCCAGATATCTTTCAGAATTATAAATTCATAACAGACTTATAAACTCAATATTGGAAATCACATAACTTAGCTAAGTTTATTGAGAAGACAATTACCTCAAAAGGTTTCACCCCAACAATTGAATCAATCCCTAATCCAGCAGTTCGTCACAACCAAATCTCAACAATCTCCATTAAAACAGAATTAAGCCTTAACATTAAATTTCAAACTACTCGTCAGCCTCATATTGTAATTCAGATCAAACCCATCTCTAATCTTCTCCTTAAAATCTCATCTGCCTCATATACATCTTCTACGAACTTATCAAGAAACCCTAATTTCTTCACAGATCCTTAATTCTTCGATTCTCCATTAAAATAACCCAATATCCATTTCTAACTCAATCTGAATCTTCCCAATCAAATATCTCTTCAAGAACTATGACCAATTCAATCATGGCAGAAACCCTAACTTGGTTCTCTGATTCATCTTTTCTTCTTCAGAAAAACCCCACAACTTCCATCAAACACTAATTAAGAACAAACCCATCTTAATTCAATCCCTTAAACCATCATCTCCATATTCTAATTCTTCTCTGAACCTTAAATGAAGCGTCAACTCATTTATTTCTCAAATCCTAACTCTTGATTTATCTACAACCTTGCTTCAAAACTTCAATTCAGCTACAACCCTAATGTTTTTCATCTAATAGCAACCCAATTCACCTCTCAATTCGTCACAAATCCTAACTTCAGAATTCCTATGTTCGATTTACAACAGCAACTCCATCCTCTTCATCCGTTCCCAAACAAACACAACAACATCACCAACGATCAACTCTTAACGTTTCTCTTAAGTTTCTCATATCCTAATCACAAAATCTTCTCATGGAAACACGAGCAGAGAAGAATAGGGGAAAGAGAAAGAAGAAAGAGGAAGAAACGAGGAGAAGAAGAAAAGAAAGAGAAATGAGCTTATCCTCTCGTTTTGGGTTGATAAGGCCGACCAAAAATGTTAAAGGAACCCGAGAAACTTATAAGGGAAGCCAGGAGGTTTGATGAGAAATAATAATTTTACCCTTCGTATATATCTGAAGATATCTTCTTTGTCCAGTGTCCGAATGACACGTCCAAGTAGTCCATTTCACATAACCTCTTGAGTTCTAACGGTACTAATTTTGTATCTAGATCGTTGTTAGATTAATTCCTATTAATTAACGTTCGTGTTAAACTAATCGAGTCATTAGTGGTTAATACATCTCTTGACTAGTATAATAGCGTTGACGAACTTGAGGGTCCTTACAGATCAATTCGAATAAGCCTTATGGAAAGTTGTTCATGACGCGATCCCAACACAACATGTTGGAATCATATTGTTTCACCCAATCTTTACAATGATTCGTTGGGAAGTATTCCACCAAACCAGCCAATGGGCAATGAAAAATCTTTTTTTAACCTTAAACCGATAAAATGCATGTCGTTGACAAATGCTATGACGATTCTTCTATCTTTGACCGGGCTCATCACAAACCGTCCTAGTCGGTGTAAATGTAACACTAAATCCATACTTTGGAAGGCAAAAAAAATGTACCACGCAATTCAATACGTCCGCTAGGAGATATCCACATCTAGGAATTATCATCCAATACTTGGCTCCAATTGTATTCAATCCATTTCGGCACTTTGCACGCGCACATAATTCTTTGAACTCTTGTTCTTTGTCGTATCTATCTCCTTGCCTCATCATCTCCATATAGAAATCCTTGTCATTCATTAGTTGTACCGCCATCTTATTTCTTAAATATTGGCATTGGGTAACATCTTCGATAACCTCCTCGTCAAAGTGACCCATTTGTTCCGTAGCGACGTGAAACCCACAATTGCCATCCCTATCAACCTCGTCGGTGGACAAAACAAATGGAACAATGAGTGAAGGGAGTTGTTCTATATACTCTTCGTATATTATATACGTGGATCGATTAGGTCTTCCATGAAGATCCCTAGGACAACGAAGAGTACCATTCTTTTCTTTTATAGTCACCATTTCCATTGGTTGGGTTTTTTGCGAAGCGACCATTTTCTCAACAACTTCTAAGCTAGTTTGGTTCTCCACCAACACAACTTCTTCCTCCACCTCGGCTTGTCTTACTTGATAAGACTCCGTAAATACCTTTGGTCTCACTTTTCGTGTGGTTGGTCCACCTTGATCCTTTCTTGGACGACCTCTTTTCTTCGGTTCCGTCTCATCTTGAAATTCGGCTTCCGTATACTCGTGCCTAGAAGGGTCTCTTTTATGAGACAAATGCTTTTTCAACTTTTTTCTTTGGATGGTCATCGACACTTCGGTGCTCGGCCTACCCGACCCCTTTTGCTTAATAGGTTTATCAACCTCCCTTAAATAAGGGTGAAGGGATTCCTCCAAATGGTGCACCAATATTTTCTTTTTAGCGCCATTTGCTAGAGAGTAACCCTCGGATATTCGTGCACACAATTTCGACTCCAAGAAAGACAGACCATTAACTACCGGGGTGCTTGGAGTGAAAGATAATTGCTTCCAAAATGGATGAATATCATTGATGTCAATCACTTCAACATACCTACCAAACTTATGATGACACGGGAGTCCAATACCTATCATATCCTTGCAAACACAAACCGTATTCTCGTCATCATAAGCTCTATAAAACTTTAATTGTTCCATCATGTGATTTATTGCCCATCTTGAAACTTTATGAACAATGCCCCTAAGAAGCATTATTTCTTTATCATGTTCCGTAGGGAATCTATGTGCACTAAATTGCATACAACCCCTAATTTTTATGAGATCATGATTGGTGTATTCATGGATTGCTTCTTGGATCGACACAACTCCATTTTGACTACCGAGTAGTATTTTTTTTAATCAGCCATGAGACCCCTCCGCAATGCTTGTCGTCTCGATCTTGAAGTTACGATATTCATATATCCATGAAAGCACAAACATCTCATTATGCGGTGCCAACCATTGTGTTTTACAATACTCAACGGGTTTTGGGTAGTTCGTGCCATATTCATCCTCAAATTTCTTCAAGTTATCTTCATAAATTTTCTCGGTCATCGACCAAACGATCTTGTCCCATGCTTTCATAAACATTTTCCACTTTATTCCATCCTCCTTCCACTTTTCTTCAAATAACATTTTCTCTTCCTCTCGTTCTTCCCTGGCTAATTGACTAATGCACTCATCCTCTTCCTTCGACCTCTTGGTACCCTTCCTTGGTTTCTTATCTTGGAAATGATGATGACAATTGGATTTGAGGTTGCATTGAATGTGCCACGTACATTGCAAGTTTTGGGCTTCCGGAAACACTAGCTCTATTGCATTAATTAAGGCTTAACCGTTATCTGTTACAATAACCCTTGGAAAATTATCGTCGTTATAGATGGACCTCACTATCTCCAACATCCAAATGAAACTCACATTGTTCTCATGATCCATTAAATCCCATGCAACCATAAACGTGTTTTTTTCCGAAGTGTGGCAAGCAATGTTCAATAACGACATGATATATTGTTTGTCTTATAAGTAGCATCTATCAACAAAATTTTATGAAAGCATTGAGCCAATTGGATCATTTCGGGATGTGCCAATAAAATACGAACCACTTTACCATCCTTTTCTTCCGTTCTCAACATGTAGTCGTATAACTCCGCTAACCATTCCGATTGTTGCATGACCGTTCTACCATCCCATTCCGTCCTTTTGATCGTAGCTAGGGCCGACTTAATTGTAGAAAAAAAAAGACAAGTTGTTGGGGTTGTCCGCCTTAATTTTACTTAAGATCACATTCTCTTTACAAATATGCATAGACCTCACCGTCTCCATTTCATTTGGTTTTAACTTCGCAACCATTACATGTCCAATAAGAGTATCAAGATCATCGTGGTTGTGACAACCATTAACAACTTTAAATATTTTCTACTCTTTACTTTCCCTACCGTCGGGCTTATAGACGACAACCTTAGAAGGGAATCCAATTGTTTATGGGTGAAAACTATTCCTGTCGAATTTGATAATTTGGGGTGTGTGGATGAGGAATGAATCTAAACCCTAAACAAATGCACTGCACGGGAGTGCTTCGTGATTCGATAAATCAATCTGTACAATTCTGGCCTAAACCAAGAAATGGCCGTTCCATACTTGCTTCGGTCACAAAGTGAAGGAGATGGGGTTGATCTTAGGGAGGGAAGCGAAGAAGGTGTTGAGATTGTGAAGATGTTGGCTATGTATGACTTGTATCAGAAAGCTGAACTGGCTTGCATAACGTAAGCTATCAGTTTGGGTGTTTGAATACGGTTGTATCAACACTTGCTTCTGTTGTCTTGTCTTGTCGAAATAGGGAGGAGAACCTATTTATACAAGTCATTGAGCCTTACTCACGTATCTCGTGGGAAGTGGAGAAAGTGGAGTGATGGAGTAGTGGAGTTGCGGGTGTTAGTGTTACACGATCAGTCTTGCCCACTTCTCCCATCATCACTAACCGTCCATGACTTCCTGACACGTTCTTGTGATGGCGCGTTGTGCGCTGCACGCTGTAAACTGCCAGACCAATACCCCAGTATGTATCCCCCAGTTTGTGACATGATTGTTGTCTCGAGTGTGTGGATCGTGGGACCCACATAAGGTAGCATGTGATGCTAGATTAAATAACTAGGGTATTTAGGAAGTCGATACTTGCGAAGTATCTTGTGTATTATATGCAAGTAATGCATCGAATATACTCAGCATGTATGAAGCATCGTTGTTTGAGCGTCTTAAAATAGCTTCATGTCCAGCCTACTTCATGTGATGGTTTGGAGGTTGCGCAAGCAAGTCCTGACTTGGCCGACCACATGGTGTGGTAGAGTGGCGGATGATAATCACCACGACACCTCATTGACCAGTTAACTCCTGACCATGGTTGTATAACCAACCAGGTGAAGTTGAACAGACGAGATGATCTTTGAGACACTCATCTGCGACCGTTGGTGGAATTAGGGTTTATGAAGAGGTGCGCAAGCATCACTCTTCAGCTTGGTCGAAACCAAGCTTGGGACGCAATTTTGGCCGGGCCGATCGTGCTTGCGTGTAGACGGCATGCCCGTGTAAGCGCCCATACCTCATTATCTCGTGAAAGTATGATCTAATCCACTCAATTTGTCCGGCGAAGTTGAGTGGTTGAGATCAATTTGCGACAGAAATCCGTTGCCGCAAAAGCCGCGCGTCATGCCAACTTAGGGCGCATGTTTTGAGACGACCAAGCTTGGTCGGTCTTGGCCGATTTGTCTGGTATACAGACGGCGGGATGGTGTACACGTCCATACCTTAATACCCCATAGAAACGTGATCTTAGGCACTCAGTTTTTCCGGCAAAGTTGAGTGGTCGAGATTAGTTTTCAATTGGGAGGTGTGATCACGCCTAGTTTGGGCGTGCGAATCGAGAAGACCAGGAATGATATGCCTTGGCCGATCAGGTGTGGAAATATGTGGGCCCGCATTGATCGTGTTGATACTCACTGGACCTGCTTAATCGACTCCTGGACCCTTCGTTCGATCAGGTGAAAATGGACGCTCGTGATCGAAAACCCTAATTAGGGTTTTGCCAGACGTGCCTCATGCCTTGTTTGGGCGCACGAATTGGGACGACCATCTAGGTTTGGTCCTGGCCGATCAGTCATGTATGTAGGCGGGACCACGGTGTTTGTGCTGACATGCTCTGAGCCCTTTGAATCTACATATACACCCTCCATCTATGCATGCGAAGATGGATGGTTGAGACTGATTTGCGACACATGTAATGTGCTGCAAACCCTAATTTAGGGTTTCTCGTCCACGCTGCTTTGGCTGGACGAATTGGAAAGCCATGCTATCCTTTTGGGGAGGCTAACCATGCGGGGTCCGCATTGGTCCGGTATTGAACATTCCAATACCTGCTTGAGGGTTATGGATTCGATCTAAGCCATCCAATCATGCTGGTGAAGTTGGATGGTCGTGATCGTTTCTGAGACTGATATAGACAGTCCAGATGCTCGATCGAGCTAGTATAACACTCCGAGAGTTATAGCATGTACGGGTATTTCGTACATGCCTCCTTATTTAATGCTTGGAGATTCGTGTTGCTCTGCTGAGAGCGATCACTCAGTCGTCATGCCGCACCAATAATGAGAATGGATTAGTACAGGAAATACAAGGCTGGTCATGCATTAATTGGTAATGCTATAAGTTTATAGTGAAGAAGTATTATCCACTTTATCAGTGGCTTTATCCTTTGCAGGATGTTAGTGCATAATTTCGGCTTTTACAATTTTGGCCTTAAACGAAAATCCACCATCAACATTAAGTCCCCTGCCTAGCACGTAATGATTACACTATTGTGGGATAGGCATGAGATGGTGACGATTTTGTATGCTGAAACAATTAAGATAAAGTAAAGTAAATACGTATTTACCGCATAGATTGTCAGGTGATGTCCCGGAAGTCTTGATTAGGGTCATGAAGGAGGCAGGACTTGGTCAGGTGAGTTGCTTTTGGTTTCCTCCATGTACATCTGGACAAAGCTTGGCCCACTTCTTGAACTGGGTGTACTCTCCTCCGTTGCATGACAACTTTTCCCAGATATATCCGATAAGCCTCGTTGATCATTATCCCGAATCAATAGCCTTCATAGGTGGCCAGTAAAGACTTCTTTTCTCCTGGGATTCTGTTGACTTGCAAGGTATAAATTCCAAGGATTCTTCTCATCCATAGTCATATATCAAGGTATTTCTCCGCACTTATCTGATCTTATGATTGATTGATGATGATATACACATTTTTTATGTGCTCATAACTTCTTTTTCTTTGCATCTTATCATGGAAGCAGTAGGCGATGACCATTCTTTAACTTCTCCAGAAATAAAGTTTCGAAGTCGACAAGCCCGAAGCTGATGCGCACGAAGAAGTAATGGCTAAAATCGATCTCCCACTTCGCGAAGTTGGTCGTGCTATACATGGGATGTCCATTCTGCACCTACGTATTGTCAGGGGACGTATCTGTGCCCTTTCAGCTGCAATCGACATGGAGGAGCAATGGAGGCGTGATGAAGGGTTGCAAGCCTCAATGAGCGTAAGGGCAGAGAGGTTTGCAGCACGGTTAAAGAGGCGGAGGGTTGAACAAAAACGACCTCTTGGTGAAGATAAATGTGATTATCCAATCCACGACGGTGTGATAATCCTTGATTCTGACACAGATGAACCTGAGCGTCTGAAAGCAGTCAATACAATCCCTAACGTTGTTGTGGCCTTTGAGGAAGACATGGAAGTTGTTCCTGCTAATGATGTTGGGGTGGAGAGTTCCGTTGTAGAAACATCTGAAGCGGAAGCTGAGGCAGATCCGAAGGAAGAAGCAGTAACGGATCTCGATGGTGATGGCGTTGAAGCAAGACCTAGTAGTGGTGCTGACGCGTTCGACCTTGTTGACGGCTAGGCTTTTTTTTTCTTTCTCTTTAAATAATTACCATAATTCATAAACATCTTCCTTGTACTCAGTGGCGGCTGAGTCCAGGATCTTTTGTTTGCTTGCTTGAGTAAAGGTTTATATGTTATAATCCTTTGTTAAGATTACATCTGAACCTTTTCAGGCGCAATTGTGTGCCTTCATATGTATGTGATTCTTTATGATAAAAGAAATAATGTCATAATAGAATACCACGGACCTGCATGTGCTCCAGACGTGAGATCTTCCTGGTCCTGCTGGGTGAATGGCTCAAAGCATCTTCCTTTTCCGCACATATTCTATTTCCTTGACTTCTTACGAAATGTTTGCTTAGGGTTTCCTTCCCTGTTTTGCTCTAATGGGTTTAGGCTGACTCAGGACTTTGTGTCTTCCTTTAGGGGTAAATAAGTTCTTGGATGGAAATAATACTTCAATTAATTTGAAATTGAAAATTGAAACCCTAATTATGAATGCAAGTATTGCAATCATTTTCTGGAGGAATTACAAATATGACATGAGAAGGTAATTGTAAAAAGACACGCTGGAGAAAACAACACAGCATTTTTAAAGTGTGGAGGACGCTGGAAAGTGGTAGCACAACGTCTTAAGTACGGCAGGGTTTGAACCATCGCGAGTGAATTGTTACGCCTTCTTGTTTGTCAGCGTTGATGAGCTTGCAGTATCCTCCTAGGATAATGTCTGCTACCAGGTATGGTTCATCCTCTTTCTCAGTGGGTGAGCCAGGTGGATTGGTTACTTTCACCGTCATGCTCCCAACCTTGAATGTAGTCGTCTTCGTCACCAGATCTCCAATTCCAAATAGGTTTGGTCGTGCAGATGCATGGACCTTGGTTTTATCGTCTTTGACCGAGACATCCTCTAAGCTCTTGATAAAACGCTTGAAGGGACCGGCCTCCCATTCACATCTCTTAGCCGGGGTTGGTTTGTTAGTCGGAACCAGTCCCCAGTGCTTGTCAGAGTGAGGAGTGATTGGTTGCAAAAAGGATTGTGTGATGAGACTTACTTGGGCTCGGAACCTTTTAATGTACGCTGACGGGCTCTCTCCAGGAAGTTGTATCACGTTGGCAAGTTGTAGGTGGTGCGGCAACAGACAGTCCCCAGGTCCAGACGGCTTGTTGGATATCCTTTTGGGTACCGAAACCGATAAAGGACAAACTTCCAGTGTTGCCTTGTTGTCGTGTATCCAAGAGTGTCCTAGGATCATGTCGTAATTAGGATGCTCCTTGACTATGTAGAACTTTTCTTGCGTTAGGGCGTCACCCAATTTAACTTCAAGATCGATGTATCCATATGCGTATCCAAGTTCTCCTTCTGGAGTCTTAATCACAGTTGGGTTGTGAGTAGCTTCCTGCTTTGAAATATTTGCTGCTTTTAAGGTCTGGAGAGTGATGATGTTGAATTCAGAGGCCATATCGATCAATGTGCTATCGAACTCGACATCCCTCAAACGAGAAACGGTTAAGAGTCCCAAGTTTCCCTGTCTTGCATCTTCCAGTAAGGACTGAGGTTTCGAGACCGCTTCCTTTTCCTGATACAAGCGCCTGCTTGAGACAACGCGGTTGAGGGATGCAAATATGTCCTGACGCTGTGCTTTGGAGAAGTACAAGATCTCGCAAAAATGTTCCATCATAGATTGTACAGTTTTGCGAACAGAATCCCCGGAAATCATGCAGTTCCTGACAGGGAGAGGATCTCTATGAACACCTTCGTTTCCAAGCTGGAGTTCTCCTGCCTATATCTTTTCTTTGAAGATTTGCTTCAGTCTGTTGTAGTCTTTAGTCGGATGATGCACAAACCTATGGTAGAGGCAGTACTTAGGATCCGCCATTTCTTTCTTGGTTGGCGGGAGTCTAATAGGAGACAGCTCGTCGTCTTGAATCCATGCCTCCAAGAGTTCTATCACTTCACTCATGGGGAATGGGAAGCCTGCATCTTCGGTGTCTTGTGCAGGACTCTTGCAAAATCCCTTTTAAGACGAGGTCGTCTGTGCCGGAGCCGCACGCTTGGGTGTCATTCCGTTGCTGAAGCTTTCCTTTTTCCTCATTCGCCTGCCACGCTCACAGAAGGACCAGTGTTGTATTGTTTGTTGGTGAGGCGCCTGCTTCCTCGACTCTCACGTAGGTCTTCGTTTTGAACAACCCTGGTTCTCTCTAGTAACGCTGGGGCAGTTGTGTCTCAACGCTTGGCAGCTTTATGGAGTTCGGAGAACGTCTGAAAGCCCAGATTCTCCAGTAGGGCGCGGTATATAGGTATCATCCCGTTGATGCACAGCTCCACCAACTGTCGTTCAGTGATATTCGGATCATGATAATCTAGTGCTTGAGTTCTGAACCTTTTAACGAAATCGTTCGGATGTTCGTTGTTCCGCTGAGAGATTCTCCCCAGGTCTGAAAAGGTGATCTGCTCGGACACGAAGAAGTACTTTTTATAGAAAGTACTGACCATCCCGTCCCAATTGGATATGCTGTTAGGCGCGATGTTGTTGTACCAGGTGTACGCCCTTCCCGTAAGTGACTTCAAGAATTCTTTCAGGTGGAGAACACGATTGTAATCATGTTCTCCTAATGATTACAAAAATCGAGAGATGTGTTCATGAGCGTTACCAGTACCATCATAGAGAGAGAACTGAGGAGAAGTGTATCCTCTTGGGAGAGGAATTCGTTGTACATATTGAGGGTACGGCGGCTGGTGTTGGTGCACCTCCATCATGCTTCCTTTGCCTCGGTTTTGGAGAAGTAGTTCAAGGTATTCACGTGTGATGAAGTTGGGAGACCGGTCCATCTCCCTTGGGCGTTCAGGAACAACATGAGTTTCTTCATTCATGTGGGTCTGAGTGGAAACGCCTGTTCTAGGCGTGAAGGCCTCCCTTGTTGGCTCCAGGGGTTGCCGTGACTCTTGTGGAAATCGTTCAGTTAAGGTTTTGAGGAAAGTGAGTAACTCTTTCTGAGTTGCAGCCACATCCGTTTGAGTCTTAGCAAGAGCTTCCTGCCTCTCCATCAAGTTTGCGATGGTAATTGGAGATGGTCCTCCTCTTGCTCCTCCGGATCCCCGTCCTGATGAAGGAATGTAAGTTGTTGTTCTGGTGATCGCCGGAGGTGTTACACTGGAAGAGATGTCAGGGTTCGCGGCTGCTCTGGCTCTGGTGATAGGAGGCGTTACACTTACTGGAATATCTCCTGCTTCGGTGACGTTGGTGGTAGAAGAGACGGCTCCACGAGATGTATTGACCACAGTAGCTCCACTGGCAGGTACATCAGTGTTATCCGCACTATCTCCATCAGGATTGATTGCTGATCCCGACCTAAGTTCTACCATCTTGAAACAGGTTGATGATTAAATTGAATCTAAGATCTACCCCTTCTAAATTGATGAATTTGAATCAGATTTTGAAGAAATTGACTTTACAACCGAGAGATTAACCTCCCACTGTGGTCGCCAATTTTTTATGGGTGAAAACTATTCCTGCCGAATTTGATAATTTGGGGTGTGTGGATGAGGAATTAATCTAAACCCTAAACAAATGCACTGCACAGGAGTGCTTTGTGATTCGAGAAATCAATCTGTACAATTCTGGCCTAAACCAAGAAATGGCCGTTCCAGACTTGGTTCGGTCACAAAGTGAAGGAGAAGGGGTTGATCTTAGGGAGGGAAGCGAAGAAGGTGTTGAAATTGTGAAGATGTTGGCTATGTATGACTTGTATCAGAAAGTTGAACTGGCTTGCAGAATGTAAGCTATCAGTTCCGGTGTTTGAATACGGTTGTATCAACACTTGCTTCTGTTGTCTTGTATTTTCGAAATAGGGAGGAGAGCCTATGTATACAAGTCATTGAGCCTTACTCACGTATCTCGTGGAAAGTGGAGTGATGGAGTTGCGGGTGTTAGTGTTACACGATCAGTCTTGCCCACTTCTCCCATCATCACTAACCGTCCATGACTTCCTGACACGTTCTTGTGATGGCGCGTTGTGCACTGCATGTTGTAAACCGCCAGACCAATGCCCCAGAATGTATCCCCCAGTTTGTGACATGATTGATGTCTCGAGTGTGTGGATCGTGGGACCCACAGAAAGCAGCATGTGATGCTAGATTAAATAACTAAGTTATTTAGGAAGTCGATACTTGTGAAGTATCGTGTGTATTCTATGCAAGTAAGGCATCGAATATACTCAGCATGTATGAAGCATCGTTGTTTGAGAGTCTTAAAATAGCTTCATGTCCAACCTACTTCATGTGATGGTTTGGAGGCTATGCAAGCAAGTACTCCCTTGGCCGACCACATGGTGTGGTAGAGTGGCAGATGATAATCACCACGACACCTCATTGACCAGTTAACTCCTGACCAGGGTTGTATAACCAAGCAGGTGAACTTGAAAGAACGAGATGATATTTGAGACAGTCATCTGCGACCGTTAGTGGAATTAGGGTTTATGAAGAGGTGCACAAGCATCACTCTTCAGCTTGGTCGAAACCAAGCTTGAGACGCAATTTTGGCAAGGCCGATTGTGTATGCGTGTAAACGACATGCTAGTGTAGGCGCCTATACCTTGCTGCCCCATGAATGCGTGATCTGGACCGCTCAATCTGTCCGGTAAATAGGAGCGGCTAGGATCGATTTGTGACAGAAATTTTGTGCCCCAAAGGCCGCGCGATAAGCCTAATTCGGGCGCGCGTTTCGAGACGGTCAAGCTTGGTCGGTCTTGGCCGATTAGTCCGGCGTGCATACGACGGGCTGGTGTACACGCCTATACCTTACTATCCCATAGAAACGTGATCTAAGCCACTCAATTTGTCCGGCACAGTTGAGTGGTCGATATTAGTTTGCAATTGGGAGGTGTGACCACGCCTAGTTTGGGCGTGTGAATCGAGACGACCAGGCATGATATGCCTTGGACGATCGGGTGTGGAGATAGGTGGGCCCACAATGATTGTGTTGATACTCACTGGACCTACTTAGTCTACTCCTAAACCCTTCATCCGAGCAGGAGAAGATGGACGCTCGTGATCGCAACACAAGCCCTAATTAGGGTTTTGTCTGCCGTGCGTCATGCCTTGTTTGGGCGCACGAATTGGGACGACCATCCATGTTTGGTCCTGACCGATCGGTTATGTATGTAGGCGGGCCCACGGTGTTTGTGTTGACATGCTCTGGGCCCTTTGAATATACATCTACACCCTCCATCTATGCCTGCGAAGATGGATGGTTGAGACTGATTAGCGACACATGTAATGTGCTGCAAACCCTAATTTAGGGTTTCTCGTCCACGCTGCTTTGGCTGGACGAATTGGCAAGCCATGCTACCCTTTTGGGGAGGCCGACCATGCGGGTCCGCATTGGTCCGATGTTGAACATTCCAATACCTGCTTGAGGGTTATGGATTCGATCTAAGCCATCCAATCATGCTGGTGAAGTTGGATGGTCGTGATTGTTTCTGAGACTGATATGGACAGTCCAGATGCTCAATCGGGCTAGTATAACACACCGAGAGATGCATGCTCAATCGGGCTAGTATAACACACCGAGATCGGCAGCCTGTACGGGTATTTCGTATATGTTCATTATTAACGCTTGGAGATTCGTGTTGCTCTGCTGAGAGCAACACTCGCTCGTCATGTCGCACCAATAATCAGAGTTCAACGGGATATACAAGGCTAATCGTGTATTGATTGAGAATGCTATAAATCCACAGGGTATATGGGATTGTTGCTACATGCTCCAACCTGGATGAATTAGTAAAGTGAAGAAGTATTCATCACTTATCAGTGGCTCTATCCTTTGTAGGATGTCAGCGCATAAATTTGGTTTTACAATTTTATCCCTGAACTAAAATCCACCATCAACATTAAGTCCCCTGCCTAGCGCATAATGGTTGCATTATTGTGGGGTATGCATGAGATGGTGACAGTTAAAGATAAAACTTGTGAGACAAAGTTAGATGTTTCCAGGAGAGACGGGTCGTCTTGTCCTTGGAGCATGTCACGTTCAAGAAGCGTCCAGGCGAGCATTCCCCTAGCATGATGTCGGTCTTGCCTGCTTCAATCGACCTTGCTATGCCTGCTTCGGTCGAGGGGCTATTGCGCCTGCTTGACCGAACGTGGGCTTGATGTGCCTAATCGACGGACTGTTGCGTCTGCTTCGTTCGTGGGAGTATACCAGGTGTGACGACGACCTTGGTGGGACCGGTTTCCTCCTTCAGACATTTGAGCCAAGAAGGGAATAGAACTTGTATGCTCCTCTTCCCATAGACAACCGTGCATGTAACCCTGAACGGATGTGGACCCCACCATGTATATGCTTCGACCAAACACTACCCTGTTGCACTTGTTTAATAGTCATGTGGTCCCTCCAACTTCGCTCAACCGTGGGACTCATCATGCGTCTGCTTGATCAAACGTGGGCTTGTTGTGCCTGCTTCGGTTAAACGTGGGTCCACTGGTGTAAGCATGCTTGCTTCGAACATGGCAGATGTGCATGCTTCAATTAAACACGGGTCCACCGTGTACATGCTTCAAACGTCGGCCCCGTGCTTCGACTGAAAACCGGCCCTGCTGTGTGCGCCTATTTCATTCGAATACTAGCCTTATGACCTTGATCAACTCCGGGTTCGTGGATTCGACCAACACCGGCCTTGTTTGATGACGTGGCTCAATAACAGCCTTGCTTGCTTTGTCGTACGATTTATGTGCTTGATCAATGTGGGAACCGCCGCTTGTCTGCTTTGCTTGGGGCCAGCTGTGCCTGCTTTGACCAATCTGGGGATGGTTGTGCTCGATCAATGTGGGACCCGCCGCGTGCCTGCTTTTCTTGGGGACAGTTGTGTCTGCTTTGACCAATCTAGGGATGGTTGTGATTGATCAATGTGGGACCCACCGCGTGCCTGCTTCGACCAGACACCAAACCTGTTTCCTCACCCAAAACCAGACTTGTCTCTTGACCAACACCGGCCTTGCCTTGACGAACACCGACCTTTCTATCTTGTTTCGTTCGAACACCGGCCTTGTCCCATACACCAACTTTGTTACTTCTACCAACACCGGCCTTGCTGCTGTGATCAATACCGGTCTTGCTGACTAACACCGGTCTTGCTAATTAACATCGGTCTTCCCTTTGCTCGAACATGGGACCCAGGCGTGCTTGCTTTTCCCAAACGTGAACCTTGTATATTCGAACGTGGTGTGGGTCCCACTGAGAGCGTTGAAGCAGCTTCAGGTGGAGGGAGCGTTGAAGAAGCTCTTGACTGACGGCGGAGGAATTTCATGCTGAGCCTCAGTCTCCAAGCGTGGTCTACGTGGATCTATCTTGTATTCCCGATGGGTCTTTTGTACGTAATGGTCGTTGATATGGTGAAGCTATGGATGGTAACAATCGACGAGCAACAACAGTTCTTGGCAGCATCTGTGATCAGAAGAGACTGGCAGGGAGAGGCGTGATAGCTACGGGCACAAACTTGGCAGTCTTCATATAGTGGTAGAGCTCGTCTCATTGTTGGAGGGATAAACTGGAACCGATGGATTAATTGACGTTTCTTCATGAAATAGAGAAGAGGGAGACAGTCCCCTGCCCACGAGTATCCAGAGCTTTCGACTTGATAGGTGTTGTCACGCTAGATTCATGAGGCTGTCTTTAAGGTGGGCAGTGCTAAGCAGTCCCAGTCATACTCTTGTGGGGCGTGACCATTGGCCAACCGGCCATGCCTTGGTCCCAACCGGCCCCATACCCCACAGTTCCTTATTATTTTATTATTATTATTATTATTATTATTATTTCTCTAATTTCATGAAAAAACTCCTTGATTTCATGGTATTTTGCACAAATCATCATATAATAATAAATAAAATAAAATTATGAAAAACTTATGGGACCGGGCCACTAGCCGGCCGACCATGCCCTAGCCGGTCTCACACGCCCTTTGCTTTATTATTTTATTATTATTTATCTTATTTTTCCTTGAATTCATCAAATTCCTTGATTTTATGGTATTTCTCTCAAATTAGGAAAAATTCCCTCAAATCATCACAATACCTAAAAATATTAAAAAAATTAGGGAAACTCGTGGGACCGGGCCCTAGCTGGCCGGCCGCGCCTCCACGGTCCCACACGCCCTTGTTTTTATTATTTTAATATTTTTTGCTTCCCTGAACTCATTAAAACTCCTTCAATTCATGGAAACTCCCTAAATTCATCAAATTTCTCAAAATTCATGAATTTTTCATAAAATCATCAAAATATTATAAAATTAAGGAAAAGGCACCACGGGACCGTGGTCACGACCGACCGACCATGCCTTGACCACAACGGTCCCACGCCTCCGCATTCCTTATTTTATAATTATTTTTCATCATCTCATGGTGTTTTCCTCAGTTTCGTCGAAACCCTAATTTTGGCATATTTTCTCGAATGGATGCTCAATTGCACGCCAGAAAATATCAAAATTCTCAGGACTGAGACGCAGACGCCTTGGGGACACGAGCACGCTATCTTGACCGACCAAGATTGGCTCTTTGGCTCACGGAAGCCGGTCTCATCAATTTTCACAGTTTTGACCTAATTTGCACAATTGCTCGTATTAGGTCCAAAACTCTTCCAAACACTTGGATTTTCATGAAGTGATCGTCAGGCGGTCACGTGACAACCCAGGGCCGGTTTCATGACTCCATGGTCGGTCCCTCGCCTCGTCATAATTAATTAGGTTTTCTCGCCTAAGGCTCAGACGAGTACTTTGAATAAATGATTAAGCCAGCATTTAATCATTCTTCCACCAAAAAATCGTCAACTCTTCAGGAGTTCTTCGTATTTGCTCACGTGAGCATATGGAAACTACATGGTTGATCCACGGTCCCATGTAGTCGCTCTCTCCTTCGTCCCATGGTTAAACTTCTGACGAACCATTAATTGATCATCAATTGATCAAATTAGGGTTTCTGAATCCAAGGATCATCATTCCAGATTCCAACCTTAATAATTTTACGACGACCTCATGGTCATTAATTTTATTAATTATGCTCGGTTCAACGACCAGTATTCTAATTAATATTTTTGGTACACTGCGATGAGCAACACATGCTCAGACGATCAAATATTCAACAATTCATCACATGAGCAACACTTGCTCAGATGATAAATA
This sequence comes from Papaver somniferum, assembly GCF_003573695.1. NCBI lineage: Eukaryota > Viridiplantae > Streptophyta > Magnoliopsida > Ranunculales > Papaveraceae > Papaver > Papaver somniferum. Next base: position 185,567,912 of record NC_039358.1, read on the forward strand.
TTTTCTCAAACCAAGGGATATTGGTTCAACAATCAATATTCAACGATCCATCGAATGAGCAATACTTGCTCACTTCATCGTAAGAACTATACCTCTGTCTCATGACATGTTCAACTCATGAGTTTCAGAACATCATGTTCAACTCAGCAACTACATGGACTCGTCGTCCCATCAAACCACGAAGTCATCAATTGACTAACAAACCACGAGACGTCAATCGTGTCACTTTGGGGGATATCACTTAGGGTTTTGGTCTGGCGGTCTACGGCACGTGTGTTCAAACACACGATGGAATGTGAGCAAGTCGTGCAATCAGTTGAAGGAATTCACGAGGTAGTGGGTGGAAAATCGACCAAGTCTCCACACGTTGAGCAACTGGTTTCAAACACGATCTCCACTTCCCCACTCCTTGATTCCATCAACTGTCACACTTCATGGAATCATGGTGTCTAAAATTCCAGCAATATAAATAAGTCTCTGAATCATGATTGAATCATCATCATCAGTATCATCAATCTCACGTCAAACTGACAACACGAGATCATCAACTCATCAATTGAGCAACTACTCTCAATTGAGCAATTTCAATCACTCAGAGCTTATCGTATTCAGAATTCACACACCCACAATCTTTGATTACCATTGATTCCACACATTTCTCAGCTTCCCTCCTACAGATCAACCCATCCTCTCTTGTGACCGAATTTACTCTGGAACGGTCATTGTCTTGATTTAGGCCGGAGTACTACAGATTGATCTCTCGAATCTAAAGCACCCCCTTTGCAGCGGTGCATCTGTGTGAGGTTTAACATTTCGCTCGGTTCGAGGAGTCTCCTCCGTACGGTCGTCTCCTCAATTCCTTAAAAACCAGCAAATCGTTTTTCCCCATCTACAGATTGGCGACCACAGTGGGAGATCATTCTCTCGGTTGCAATCTCACAATTTCACAAGATGGTTGATCTCAGGTCGGGTTCAGTTACGAATCCTAACACAAACCGTGCTAGCACTAGCAACAACAACAATCAGAATATCCCGGAGACAATTCCGACCTCCAACACTGATGGTGGTGACATTACCTCCTCACGCCGAAGGTCATCCATGTCCGGACGACACCCTGAAGAAGTCAGAGGAGATCCACCACCTACCATTGCTGATCTTATCAAAGCGCAGGAGACTCTTGCAAAGAATCAGACTGACATGGCTGCTACACAGAAGGAGCTGTGTAATTATCTCAAAACTCTTACTGACAAGATGTCAGAAAGACTCAAGAGAAGGGAAAGGAGAAGGAAAATCCTCAGACGACGATCCTGAAGTAATTCCAATCCATACAGTAGAAGACGACGAAGTCCACAAAACTGCTAGACAACTCATCAGCGAAGGGATCATCGAATTTCATCACTCGCGAGGATCTGGAGCACCTTTGGAGAACCGTGGAAAAGACAAAACATCGCATGTCCATCGTCATCAACCTCCTTATCCTGCCGCTACGCAGAGGATTCCACTCCCCAAAGGTTACGTTTCTCCAACCTTCACCTTATATGATGGAACTGGCAATGCTCGGGAACATGTCTCTCGTTTTCTCGAATCCCTGGGAGAACATGAACATAATCATGTCGTTCGTCTCAAGGAATTCTCAAAATCTCTGAAAGGCAGAGCATACACCTGGTATAACAACATCGCACCAGGGACTATCAACAATTGGGGAGAAATGGTTAACGCATTCTACAGGAAATACTTCTTCGTGTCAGAACAGTCACCCTCTCCGACCTTGGAAGGATGTTTCAGAGGGTCAGTGAAAATCCCAATGATTATGTGAAAAGGTTCAGAGTCCAAGCCCTGGATTGTCATGACCCAAACGTCACGGAGCAACAACTGGTGGACTTGTGCATCAATGGCATGCTCCCGGTCTACAGGGCCTTGCTAGAAAACCTTCGATTCCAGACTTTCTCAGAGCTTCACGAAGCTGCGAAGAGGTCGGCAACCACTGCACCCGCTCTTTTGGAAAGAGCAAAGTCTACAAAGACTGAGGATTCAAAAGACACTCGAGGAAGCAGGCGTTTGATCAACAAGCAGTACAACCTGCAACCTTCAACAAATGCTGTCGCGGAAGGGAGTAAGCGAAAAGCAGAACCAACACAAGCAGACTTCCTCCACCCCTTCAAAGGCACACACAAGAAGGAATTCGAAAATCCCTCCTCAGCATACGGAAGATCCAGAAGCACCTGATTTTCCCTGTTCAATGGAAGAAGTTAATGAACTACTCGATGCCTGGATTCAAGATGGTGCAATCAAATTGCCTTATGTCAAGAAGGAACCAACTGAAGAGGCCATGGAAAATCCTCGGTATTCGCTTCCATAGATACGTCAGCCATCCCACAAGTGATTGCAAAATTTTGAAGCGCATATTCAAGAAAAGGTCGAATCAGGAGAGCTCAACCTGGGGACTGAGGGAGTGCACAAAAACCCCTCCCAGTCAGAACTTTTACCATCTCTGAACCTCCTGTCAAGGAAGCGGTCCAATCTCTGATCGAACATGTCTGCGAGTTGTTGTATCTTTCGAAAGCTCAAAGGAAAGACATGTTTGCTGCACTGAACCACATCGTGTCCGGAAAACGTCTGCTGATCCAAGAAACCACCACCGAACCTTCAGCCACCGACAAAGAAATGTATGACTGGGGACTGCTCACCACAGTGCACATTAAAGGAAATGAGTTCAAAAGGGCGTTCGTCGATGTTGGTACCGCTGTCAACATCATCCCTTTGAAAACTCTCAGAGCTGGTATTACTCGACAGGAAGCCACCCACGCTCCCATAGCAATTAGGGACCACGAAGGAATCTCCAGAGACGCATACGGCTTCATCACTCTCAAAGTTACGGAAAGATTGATCTGCACTGAGGCCAAGTTTTTCATAATCCGGGAAGACCCTGGTACGACATGGTCCTTGGAAGAACTTGGATTCATGCCGGAAGGATAACGATGCCTTCAACACATCCTGTCATCGACAAGGATTCCGAGTCGGAAGACGAAGCAGAGGACAACCACCGTTTGAGCATCTGGAAGAAGTAAAAACTCTGATGGGCTTACGCAGGAACTTGGAGAAAATCCGCACACCTTTGTCAGAAGGTTTCGAGCTCAGGCAAGTCTTATTCCTCCTCTTGCTCCAATATTACCAATGTTCAAATACGCTACTATGGTCCAGGGACTTCTCCCCATGAACAATTTAGCAGTCATCAAAATCTATGAGTGGGTAACTTTACCTCAGCAATATTACACTCAATGGTTTGGTTCAGAACTTCTTCAAATCGGTCACTCCATCGAGAGGTTTATTGCTGAAGACATGGCTAAGCATGATCAACACTATGCTGGATACTCTCTTCCGTGCGAGTGTTTATATGTGCCACAGTCGTGGAATTCCGTCAAACAGGGAATTCCGAATTAACAGAAGATATTCAAGGCACGATCGACCAAGCCTAACAAGTTTCATGAAGGGGACCTGGTTCTCAAAGCAGTTCAGCGCGGTCTTCATTTTACAAGGAACTCCAATTGGGAAAGACCATTCATGGTCGCTAAGTCCGTGACCGGAGGATACTACAAATTGATCAACACAGATGGCAGAACCCTACCAGTAATTCATGAAAATTGGCTCAAGGCGTTTATCTGAAATTATTGGACATTTAAGGTATTGGGCGTTCGAAGCATTCATGGGGTTTGGATTCAACATTTAGGATTTTCTTTCATTTGTATTTCAATTCTTCCAAAACATTTGCGATACTTGCAATCAGTATTTGAATTCAACAATTTATCAAAATTCAGTTCATATTTCGTAAAAGAAAATCTCTATCAAATCTACAAGAAAATCCTTAACCATCATTCAATCCAAAACCATCTAAATATCAAAACCCAAATATAAACCTCACATCTCTCAAAAGTTCAAGAGACCAGCAAGAAAAGGCTTTCGCTCATCAGCATCCTTCAAGATTTGCAAAGCCGCCCTCTCCTTGTTCAACTCCTCGGTCAGCTTGGCAATCTTGTCCTCCTTCTCCTTCACAGCATCATTAGGAAAGGGTATGTTCTTCTCACATGAATCCTTGATAACATTTATTTGCTTACGAAGCCATTTCACGTTGAGGCCAAGTCTTTCTGAATTCTCCAAGTTAAACTCCCAACCAAAGAGTATATCTGGAGTCACGGTATTCCTGGGTCTCGTATGCATATCACTCACGACATGTAAGATAACGCCTACTTGCATGGTTAAAGCATAAACACGCCCAGGGTTCCTGTCGACGATCATGTGGCCAAACTTCTTCCATATCGTCTCGTACAAGCGTGCATACCCAATGGGAACGCTGAATCCACCGACCAGTTCATGATACGGGATTGAAGTGTTAAAGGGAGTATCGAAAGAAACACCTGCAGTTGGATATTCATACACTATTATACGGTTCTCAGTCACTGTAGCGGCTTCCACGACCAAAGCAACAGTTCCTTCGGTATTCTCCACTGCTATTTCGGTTTCTTCTATCACTGAGGAAACAACCATCTGGTTTTCCATAACATCAGCAGCGACCTTCACATGGCCTCGAAGTGCAGGGATGGCTGCCTCTTCATCAATAACTTCGTAAGGGTTAGAGTTATCATCATTGGCTCCAGTATCCTCAACTTCGGTATTTAGCACCTAACACGAAGATTACATGAGGTTAGAGTCACGAAGCCAAAGGAGATTATGCAATACAGTATACCCGCAAGGAAATATTATCAAATTTCATCATACTACATTCAAAGCACGAGCAAATAACATGAAATCCATGAAAACACATTTTACGATGAGTCCGTCTGAAGAAACTGAACTCTTCCCTGTACTAAGAGACTAACTGGGAGCAATCTACAAGTAATCTGAGAATGGGTCATATTCCATTCTCTTCGTATGGATGTCCACTATGATATGTCAAAATTTCATGGTAATCCGATGAACGAGCGAGTAGATGTGGCCAAAATATCAAGTGATGCGCAATCTGAAAAAGTTCTGGAAGTCTCCTGGAAGTTTACTATTTCGCCTTTTTCAGGCTCTGAACGTGCTCAAAACTTAAAAAGATTCTTTGCAAAATCTTGGAAATTTTCCGGGATTGAATTTGCACATGCATATCATCAAAATCCGACTCCGGACGAAGATTCTACAGCGTTTTTACTAAAAGCTGGGTTCTGAATTTTCTGACGACGAAATTCGACTAAGTTTTCATATATTCACATGGGTTCTCATTCATTCATTCACAAGTCAGCACTTTTATACTTCTATGAAGAATATACAGGATATATACTTACTTGAGGAGTCTCAAAAGTGTCCAAGGGGTTGGAATCGTCCACATCAACGACAAGAGGAACATCAATTCCATCCGGCTCCAAATCTTTGGAATTACCTCCATTCCCATTCCCAGAGGATGATTGAGTTCCAGAATTCTCCATCTCCATGACGACATCCTCCTGTACACGTCCTTTACAATCAATATTTTCATCTATGAAGCACCACATTTGAACATATGAAGAAATACTTACAGTCTCTTCGTCACTCAAATCAGCGATTGCTTGTTCAATAGCAGAAAATTAAAGACCTTCAAGACTTGATGGAGTAAAATTAACAACATTGGCTTCATGATTCTAATATTAATAGCAATGAAAGTCACGGTGAGAAATATTGGGAACTCACCAAAGAACGAACTGGGGACTTCACGGTATTAGGTAACAACTTATAACTTTTGTTCCTTCCTTCTCCGCGTGAACAACTTCTCCAATATGTGAAAAATCTGTATGGATTCGAGGTCTTACGCTACGACCGTCCTGTAAAGAATTCAATAACATGATCTGAATATAGTTACCATGGTTTCATAAAAGACATGTGGAGAATCTTACTTGAGAACATCCTGGAGATAATTTTCGTTTATCACCAGAAAGGTACTTCAGTCTTGGTCGACCAGAGATCATCTCAGCAGACGGAGGAATCTTCACTGGAGGCTGACTAACTGTCACGAATTCATGCAACCTCTTAAATTGTTGATGCCAGAATTCTATATAACCTGGGGTTACATATGCAAATCTATCAGAACCAGGAAACCAGTAACTACTCCCTTCCACGTGAGTGTGATCTAAACGAGACGCAAGCTGATCAACTGATGGTTATCTTCTCCGGGTAGTTGGAACATATTGATCCATACCCATTTGTCGAGCTGCCCTATCAATGTTGTATTCTTATACGGCCCACTCTCCATGCATAACGGATAACAAGTGACCAGGATTACATCTCAACATGAAGGATCTCCCACCATCATTCGGGTTAGCACCAGATTTCAGAGTCATGCTCTCTCCAGTATTGAAAGTCGTTGGTTGAGAAACATAATCAGGAACCGACACCCACGGACGAAAGTCGAACTCCGATTCTTCATCCAACACATCAATGAGGCGTGCTTTAGACCGAGGCTTCTTTGTAACCAACGCATGATTCGGGCATTATCTTTCTCGGTGAAGATGTGACGGGCATCAGTATTTGGTCCTTGCAGGATATTACGTGGGATAGGCGCATAATTCTTGAAGTGCTCCCACATCAAATCTTGAAGAAATATCGTGTTAACATAACACTCAATCTTCATGAAGCCATTCGACACGCTGGAATCTAACACCAAGGAGTCTAAGTTAGAATACAAGGAACCCAGGAATAAGCTACCTATTGGGAGTCTCTCACCTTGAGCCATCTTAATACCAAAAGGGATTACGAAAGTCTTCAACAAATGTCCACTGTCTTCGAATATGTCTCTGGATAACCATAAGCATAAGAAAGCGGCAATAGGTAACATACCGGTGATGGGACTATCAGAAACTTCATCTCTTGTCCACCAACGTGTCAACCAATGGGCATAACAACCTTTACTACCAGACGCCTTGTTCACTTCTTCCATCACAACTGTCAGAGTGTCAAAAACCACTTTTTCCCCATCCGAAAGACCTCCAGAGAAATTACCTGTAATCGGGAGATGCATCAAAGCAGCCAAATCTTCTAAGGTAATAGTAAATTCTCCCTCTATACATATGAAGGTATGAGTGGGAACACACCAACGAGCCAGCAAAGCCACGATACTTTTCACATCATGATTAATAGACAAGTCTCCAGAAGCTTGAATAGATCTCGTCACTTGCGCCTGGTTGAGCATAGCCCTGACATGATGAAAACCCAACATATGCCTCGCCCATCCAGAAATTTTTTCCAGAGAGCGTCGAGAAAGCTTAAACTCTATGGTCGATGCAAGGAAAATCCCTCGTTCGAGACAAAGCCGTATTACCATCTTCGGGGTCACCAATTTATTCTGAGTCACAGTCCTAGGGTTGATCAGAAGACGATATACTGGGGATTTGAGATATGCTTCAGCTCCTTTCGGATCCTCCTCAAAGAATGCATCGTCTATATTTTGGAATGTTCTTCACGCCAGTGGCATCCTCCTCTTCTTCACCAGTGAAGGTCTCATACATGCATGCATCATCCCTGGAGATGTCATCATCAGTATGCGATTCGTCCCTTGAAGTATTGCTGGCTGGGGAATCGGTCATTTTGCTAAAAACAACTGCAAAGTCCACATTACATTCTACTTCAGTATGTTGTCCAGACACGAATCAAGGAAATACGGCAAAAATAGTAAGTCTTAACTCTTACCTTTTGTACTTCCACTAACAATAGTGATAGCAACGGTAGAGTTAACACCTCAAAATCGTTCGTCTCTTCGAAAACTGCAAAAACGAACGAAACTTTATTAATTTCGAAACTGATTTTTCATAAAATCACGGACACAATTTTCATAATGTGAACATTCACACAACTGACCTATGAAGTTTACAACAATAAAATATTTCATCATAAATATATTGTCTATCTTCGAAGGTTCCTCAAAACCCACGTTTTGATTTTTCGAAAAAACAACAATTAATGCAACTTGCATACATAAATTCTCAAGGATTTTATCTAACGAAAACAAACTCATGCAAATAAAATATACCATCATATTTTACACAATATATGTCACGGTTGCATATATATAAAAAAAAACTATTTTTCCTTCGTATCGTCGTTATTTGTCTTTAAAACGAAGGTTTATTTCAAAAATATTGTGAAAGCTCACATCTCATACATATGATAAAGTTTTGTTTTTCATGAAAGCTCATAAGAAAAATTTTATCACTTGACACAAGTTCATCATATGAATTTTCCTTCGAGTCGTCGTAATTTGTCTTTAAAACGAAGGATTATTTCGATTTCGTGAAAATTTACTCCTTTTATGATAAAACCGTGGTACACATGAAAGCTCATACACTAATTTTTATCACTGGACCTGGGTTCATATACTAAAAAAAATCTCTCCTAAATCAGGGATTATGGTTAGTTTGCAAAACTAACGATCGAACGAACATACGTTTTCAAAAACGAGGGTTTTTCATAAAACTCACACTAATATACACACATGTATATAACTTCATCATGATCAAAGAATGAACAACCCATGATACTCATGGACATCAGCAAAAAAAAAAAAACGCACCTGGTCGGCCGGAATTTGGCAGGCGGCGACTGGCGGCGGCGATGCTGATCGACGGAAAACTTCTCCTGCTCCTGTTGACGTGAGGTGATGGAGAGGTGATGAAGTTGCTGGTCGTGAATTAAAAAAAAGGGATTAATCCCTTTTATATCAATTTTATTTCCAAAACCTAATTTTCTGAGGATTTCCTTATTGGGCCCAACCCGTGAATCCTAACCGACCACGGACTCGTCGTCCAAACCAGCGGTTCAACACCAATTTATGCTCATCAAACGATGCTCCAATCATGACATTGAAGCCTTCATCAAGTCGTGGTTTTCTCATGCTCTCTAGATCCGGTAACGTCTCAACTTACGACTAAGTTCAATTACTAGTATTATTATTTATGGCCGGAAAATCACCATTTAATGCTGACTGAGGAACACAGCTTTCTTCAGTAAGCAGGGGAATTAATATAGATGGTGGATTTTTGACAAGGCTAAAATCGTAAACTCATAATTATACGAAGATCTGATTCATCAATCAGACGTGAGTATCGAGACACGGGTCTCTCATCGAATTCTCAACGGAGAGTACTTTCTCTTAGAGTACATGTAGATATGTAGTCTCACGACTGGACAACGGAATATCTCATGAATACTGAATACTTTCAGTGATTAATTCTATATAGTATCACGAGATGGACGGTTCCTAGACAGCTTGCTCTGCTATTATAGAGCGATAACGTCTTCAGGAACAAACAACGAGTTTACCATGACTATATAAAGGATATGACTTACCGACAAGCTCATATCAGGATAATTGATGCTCCTAGACAGCTTACTCTGCTAGTATAGAGCCACAAAGTTAATTATTCCTAATTACAATTTCTCTTATTCCATGGTCGAATCCACGACTGGTCCCACAGAATGGCAATAAACAATTGTTCTGAAACTATGATCGAATCCACGGCTTGATATCATAGAATAGCAATAATTATATTATCTCATTACTCCGATTTCATGATCGAATCCACAACTGGTCTCATAAATGGTAATAGATAAATCTTAATTACTCCAATTCTACGGTCGAATCTACGATCCCATGGAATGGTAATGCTCACTTTATTATTCTGAATTCATAGTCGAATCCTCAGCTGATCTTATGAATTAATAATAAACATCTTATTGCTCAGTTTTGTGAATTATTCTCCACCGAATTCCACAACTAGTAATAAATAATCAACAACCGGGCGTCTGAGCTACCTCTAAATAATCCCCGATTCAAATGGTGAAGGTGTATTCAACGACAATACACTAACAGTCACCGCACGAACGAGTATTTCAAAAATACAACGAAACGATGAACCTATGCAAAATAGAGAAGAAAATAATAAATAATTAAAAATATTGACCAGGGTGCTGGGAGCACGGACACACGACCGACCGACCTGTCGTGGTCAATCCCACGCCAGTTTTATATTTTTAATGCATTTTTATTATTTTCCATGATTTGATGAAAATTCTCTCATTTTATCAAATCTCCTTCGTTTCGAGAAAACTCCTCGGTTTCATGGTACTTCCATAAATCCATAAAAAATAATATAAAATTAACGAAAGGAGTGTGGGGCGTGACCATTGGCCAACCGACCATGCCTTGGTCCCAACCGGCCCCACACCCCACGGTTCCTTATTATTTTATTATTATTATTATTATTTCTCTAATTTCATGAAAAAACTCCTTGATTTCATGGTATTTTGCACAAATCATCATGTAATAATAAATAAAATAAAATTATGAAAAACTTGTGGGACCGGGCCACTAGCCGGCTGGCCATGCCTTAGCCGGTCCCACACGCCCTTTGCTTTATTATTTTATTATTATTTATCATATTTTTCCTTAAATTCATCAAATTCCTTGATTTTATGGTATTTCTCTCAAATTAGGAAAAATTCCCTCAAATCATCAAAATACCTAAAAATATTAAAAAATTAGGGTAACTCGTGGGACTGGGCCCTAGCCGGCCGGCCGCGCCTCCACGATCCCACACGCCCTTGTTTTTATTATTTTAATATTTTTTGCTTCCTTGAACTCATGAAAACTCCTTCAATTCATGGAAACTCCCTAAATTCATCAAATTTCTCAAAATTCATGAATTTTTCATAAAATCATCAAAATATTATAAAATTAAGAAAAAGGCACCATAGGACCGTGGTCATGACCGGGCGACCATGCCTTGACCACGTCGGTCCCACGCCTCCTCATTCCTTATTTTATAATTATTTTTCATCATCTCATGGTGTTTTCCTTAGTTTCGTCGAAACCCTAATTTTGGCATATTTTCTCGAATGGATGGTCAATTGCACGCCAAAAAATATCAAAATTCTCAACACTGAGACGTGGACGCCTTGGGGACACGAGCACGCTATCTTGACCGACCAAGATTGGATCTTTGGCTCACGGAAGCCGGTCCCATCAATTTTCACAGTTTTGACCTAATTTGCACAATTGCTCGTATTAGGTCCAAAACTCTTCCAAACACTTTGGATTTTCATGAAGTGATCGTCAAGCGGTCACGTGACAACCCAGGTCCGGTTTCATGACTCCATGGTCGGTCCCTTGCCTCGTCATAATTAATTAGGTTTTCTCGCCTAAGGCTCAGACGAGCACTTTGAATAAATGATTAAGCCAGCATTTAATCATTCTTCCACCAACAAATCGTCAACTCTTCAGGAGTTCTTCGTATTTGCTCACGTGAGCATATGGACACTACATGGTTGATCCACGGTCACATGTAGTCGCTCCCTCCTTCATCCCATGGTTAAACTTTTGACGAACCATGAATTGATCATCAATTGATCAAATTAGGGTTTCTGAATCCAAGGATCATCATTCCAGATTCCAACCTTAATAATTTTACGACGACCTCATGGTCATTAATTTTATTAATTATGCTCGGTTCAACGACCAGTATTCTAATTAATATTTTTGGTACGCTGCCAATAATCCATTAGATGAGCAACACATGCTCAGACGATTAAATATTCAATAATTCATCACATGAGCAACACTTGCTCAGATGATAAATATTTGCTCAAACCAAGGGATATTGGTTCAACAATCAATATTCAACGATCCATCGAATGAGCAATACTTGCTCACTTCATCGTAAGAACTATACCTCTGTCTCATGACATGTTCAACTCATGAGTTTCAGAACATCATGTTCAAATCAGCAACTACATGGACTCATCGTCCCATCAAACCACGAAGTCATCAATTGACTAACAAACCACGAGACGTCAATCGTGTCACTTGGGGGGATATCACTTAGGATTTTGGTCTGGCAGTCTACGTCACGTGTATTCAAACACACGATGGAATGTGAGCAAGTCGTGCAATCAGTTGAAGGAATTCACGAGGTAGTGGGTGGAAAATCGACCAAGTATCCACACGTTGAGAAACTGGTTTCAAACACGATCTCCACTTCCCCATTCCTTGATTCCATCAACTGTCACACTTGATGGAATCATGGTGTCTACAATTACAGCAATATAAATAAGTCTCTACATCATGATTGAATTATCGGCATCATCAGTATTATCAATCTCACATCAAACTGACAACACGAGATCATCAACTCATCAATTGAGCAACTACTCTCAATTGAGCAATTACAATCACTCAGAGATTATCGTATTCATAATTCACACACCCACAATCTTTGATTACCATTGATTCCACACATTTCTCAGCTTCCCTCCTACAGATCAATCCATCCTCTCTTATGACCGAATTTACTCTAGAATGGTCATTGTCTTGATTTAGGCCGGACTACTACAGATTGATCTCTCGAATCTAAAGCACCCCCTTTGCAGCGGTTCATCTGTGTGAGGTTTAACATTTCGCTCGGTTCGAGGAGTCTCCTCCGTACGGTCGTCTCCTCAATTCCTTAAAAACCAGCAAATCGTTTTTTCCCATCTACACTACTATATCATCCACGTAGTCTTCGACTTACTTATGCATCATGTCGTGGAAGATTGCCGTCATAGTGCGTTGATACGTCGCACCGGAATTCTTTAAACCAAAAGGAATAACAGTATAGTAAAAATTGCCAAGAGGAGTTTGAAAGGATGTCTTACTTGCATCATGCTCATACATCCTTATCTGATTATAGCTGTTGTAACCATCCATGAAGGAGAACATGCCGTGTCCGCTGGTGGCGTCTACTAACATATCGATGTTAGGTAGAGGAAAGTCGTCCTTGGGGAAGCATTCGTTCAAGTCTCTGGATCTATGCAACACCTGATCTCGCGCCTGAATTGCCTCGGAGATTGTTTGACCAGTTTGGATCGGAGATTGTATGAATGCTTAAACAAGGTTGAGCTTATAGAGATAGGCCTAGGAGATTCCTCATCGTCGATCTCATCAGTTGTGGAGTTGGTACCATCTTGCAGCTGTCGTGGAGCATCCTGAACCTCTTCCTGTGGATCGTTGTTGTTGTAGCATTCCGTTGGGCGGAGAGACTGGGTAATAGTATCCGCTGCTGATTGCTAACAGAGGCGTCGGTTATACAATTTTCCCTTTCTGGTCACGGCTTGCCACGAAACATGGGTTGTGGCTTCACCGGATGAAGAGGAATGCCTTGTCAGCAAAGGTGCATCGTGGGGATTCGCCGTCAATGATGCAAGTCGTTCCTCCTCCTGGATTGAAGCCCACGTGGAGAGTGGGATGCAATGGAATTTGTCTGATCCTTCCCGCGGAGCTTCCCTCAGTTCGAACAGTTCTACTTCGCATATTGGTGCGTAAGGAGACAATGATGCAGGAATAGGAACGACTTCTTTATCCAGCATAGTCTTCAAGCATTGGTGATACGTTGAAGGGACGATCCCGTATGTGCTGGTCTGGTTTCCTTCAAAGTCTGTCATTGTGGTAGGCTGCCATACGATCTCGCCTGAGCGAACCTTGGCCGTCCTGAGAGTCTTGAGAGTAATCACATTCGAAGACGTTCCCATGTCGATGAGGGCCATCTTGAACTCTGAATCCTTGATGCGTGCAGTAACATGTAGGGTCTGGTTGTGACTTTCTTCTGGTTAATTGCAGCAAAACGTCTCTGCCCGCTGATTCTTCGAGAGGTGTAAAAGTTCACATAAACTTTCCACTAGAGAACCCGCTTCCTGATCCACCGGTCTCTGGCTCATAGTGAGACTATTGACTTGAGGAGGATCGTTGTGAGGATCAGTCCCCAGTGTAGGAATCTCCATGACAGGACCGCTCATATCTGATGTCGCTTCTTTGAGCAGGTCAATGTAGGCCCACGCCGCTGAAGTACCTTCTCCGGGTGCGTGGAATGCGTTCCTTGTTTGCTCCAGGGGATGTTGCGGCTCTTGTGGAAACCGATCAGTTAATGTCTTAAGAAAAGTGAGTACCTCTTTCTGAGTTGCAGCCATATCCGTTTGAGTCTTAGCAAGGACTTCCTGCTTCTCCATCAAATCTGCGTTGGTAATGGGAGATGGTCCTCCTCTTGATCCTCCATCTCCTCGTCTTGATGAAGGAGTGGAAGTTGTTGCTCTGGTGACCTCCGAAATGTCGAGGTTTGCAGCTGCTCTGGCTCTGGTGACATGAGGCGTCACTCCTAATGGGATATCTCCTCCTGCTCCGCTGGTGCTGGTAATAGAGGAAGCAATTCCACGAGATACATTGATGGTATTGACTGGCTGCACGGTGACACCTGGGATATCAACACCGAGAGTGTTGTCAACGCTAGTCTCGTCAGGATTGGTTGCTGATCCAGACCTAAGATCCGCCATTTTCTAAATCAGTAAAATTGAATTGGTATTGAAGAAATTGACTTCACAACCGAGAGATTAATCTCCCACTATGGTCTCCAATTGTTTACGGGTGAAAATTATTCCTGCCGAATTTGGTAATTTGGGGTGTGTGGATGAGGAATGAATCTAAACCCTAAACAAATACACTGCACGGGAGTGCTTGTGATTCGAGAAATCAATCTATACAATTCTGGCCTAAACCAAGAAATGGTCGTTCCAGACTTTCTTCGGTCACAAGGTGAAGGAGATGGGGTTGATCTTAGGGAGGAAAGTGAAGAATGTGTTGAGATTGTGAAGGTGTTGGCTATGTATGACTTGTATCATAAAGATGAACTGGCTTGCAGAATGTAAGCTATCAGTTCCGGTGTTTGAATACGGTTTTATCAACACTTGGTTTCTGTTGTCTTGTCTTGTCGAAATAGGGAGGAGAACCTATTTATACAAGTAATTGAGCCTTACTCACGTATCTCGTGGGAAGTGGAGAAAGTGGAGTGATGGATTAGTGGAGTTGCGGGTGTTAGTGTTACACGATCAGTCTTGCCCACTTCTCCCATCATCACTAACCGTCCATGACTTCCTGACACGTTCTTGTGATGGCGCGTTGTGCGCTGCACGCTGTAAACCGCCAGACCAATACCCTAGTATGTATCTCCCAGTTTGTGACATGATTGATGTCTCGAGTGTGTGGATCGTGGGACCCACAGAAGGTAGCATGTAATGCTAGATTAAATAACTAAGTTTTTTGGAATTTGATACTTGTAAAATATCACGTGAATTTTATGCATGTAATGCATTGAATATATTAAGCATGTATGAAGCATCGCTGTTTTAAGGCTTAATGGAGTAAGTCACGATTAAGCGTCTTAAAATAGATGCGTGTCTAGCCATCTTCAAGTGATCGTTTGGGGCTGCACAAGTAAGTCCTGACTTGACCGATCACTTGATGTGGTAGAGTGGCGGATGGTAATCACCACAACACCTCATTGACCAGTTAACTCCTGACCAGGGTTGTATAACCAAACAGGTGAAGTTGAACAGACGAGATGATCTTTGAGACACTCATCTGCGACCATTAGTGGAATTAGGGTTTATGAAGAGGTGCGCAAGCATCACTCTTTGGCTTGGTCGAAACCAAGCTTGGGACGCAATTTTGGCCAGGCCGATTGTGCATGCGTGTAAACGGCATGCCGGTATAGGCGCCTATACCTTGCTGCCCCATGAATGCGTGATCTGGACCGCTCAATCTGTCCGGTAAAGAGGAGCGGATAGGATCGATTTGTGACAGAAATTTTGTGCCGCAAAGGCCGCGCAACAAGCCTACTTCGGGCACGCGTTTCGAGACAACCAAGCTTGGTCGGTCTTGGACGATTAGTCTGGTATATAGACAGCGGGCAGGTGTACACGTCCATACCTTAATACCCCATAGAAACGTGATCTGAGCCACTCAATTTGTCCGGAAAAGTTGAGTGGTCGAGTTTAGTTTGCAATTGGGAGGTGTGACCACGCCTAGTTTGGGCGTGCGAATCGAGACGACCAGGCATGATATGCCTTGGACGATCGGGTGTGGAGATAGGTGGGCCCATAGTGGTCGTGTTGATACTCACTGGACCTGCTTAGTCTACCCATAAACCCTTCATCCGAGCAGGAGAAGATGGACGCTCGTGATCGCAACACAAGCCCTAATTAGGGTTTTGCCGGCCGTGCGTCATGCCTTGTTTGGGCGCACGAATTGGGACGACCATGCATGTTTGGTCCTGACCGATCGGTCATGTATGTAGGCGGGCCCACGGTGTTTGTGTTTACATGCTCTGGGCCCTTTGAATCTACATCTACACCCTTCATCTATGCCTGCGAAGATGGATGGTTGAGACTGATTTGCGACACATGTAATGTGCTGCAAACCCTAATTTAGGGTTTCTCGTCCACGCTGCTTTGGCTAGACGAATTGGCAAGCCATGCTACCCTTTTGGGAAGGCCGACCATGCGGGTCCGCAATGGTCCGGTGTTGAACATTTTAATACCTGCTTGAGGGTTATGGATTCGATCTAAGCCATCCAATCATGCTGGTGAAGTTGGATGGTCGTGATTGTTTCTGAGACTGATATGGACAGTCCAGATGCTCAATCGGGCTAGTATAACACACCGAGAGATGTATTCTCAATCGGGCTAGTATCACACACCGAGAGCGGCATCCTGTATGGGTATTTCGTATATGCTTCATTATTAACGCTTGGAGATTCGTGTTGCTCTGCTGAGAGCAACACTCAGTCGTCATGCCGCATCAATAATGAGAGTTCAGCGGGAAATACAAGGCTAATCGTGTATTGATTTAGAATCCTATAAATTCACAGGGTATATGGGATTGTTGCTACATGCTCCAACCTGGATGAATTAGTAAAGTGAAGAAGTATTCATCACTTATTAGTGGCTCTATCCTTTGCAGGATGTCAGCGCATAAATTTGGTTTTACAATTTTAACCCTGAACTAAAATCCACCATCAACAGTGGGACCCACAGAAGGTAGCATGTGATGCTAGATTAAATAACTAAGTTATTTAGGAAGTCGATACTTGTGAAGTATCGTGTGTATTCTATGGAAGTAATGCATCGAATATACTTAACATGTATGAAGCATCGCTGTTTGAGCGTCTTAAAATAGCTTCATGTCCAGCCTACTTCATGTGATGGTTTGGAGGTTGCGCAAGCAAGTCCTGACTTGGACGACCACATGGTGTGGTAGAGTGGCGGATGATACTCACCACGACACCTCATTGACCAGTTAACTCCTGACCAGGGTTGTATAACCAAGCAGGTGAAGTTGAACGGGCAAGATGATCTTTGAGGCACTCATCTGCGACCGTTAGTAGAATTAGGGTTTATGAAGAGGTGCGCAAGCATCACTCTTCAGCTTGGTCGAAACCAAGCTTGGGACGTAATTTTGGCCGGGCCGATCATGCATGTGTGTAGACGGCATGCCGGTGTAGGCGCTCATACCTCATTATCTCGTGAAAGTGTGATCTAAGCCACTCAATTTGTCCAGCGAAGTTGAGTGGTTGAGATCAATTTGCGACAGAAATCCGGTGTCGTAAAAGCCACGCGTCATGCCAACTTCGGGCGTGCGTTTCGAGACGACCAAGCTTGGTCGGTCCTGGCCGATTAGTCTGGTATACAGACGGCGGGCTGATGTACACGTCCATACCTTAATATCCCATAGAAACGTGATCTGAGCCACTCAATTTTTCCGGCAAAGTTGAGTGGTCGAGATTAGTTTGCAATTGGGAGGTGTGACCACGCCTAGTTTGGGCGTGCGAATCGAGACGACCAGGCATGATATGCCTTGGCCGATCGAGTGTGGAGATATGTGGGCCCGCAGTGATCGTGTTGATACTCACTGGACCTGCTTAATCGACTCCTAGACCCTTCGTTCGATCAGGTGAAAATGGACGCTCGTGATCGAAAACCCTAATTAGGGTTTTGCCAGCCGTGCATCATGCCTTGTTTGGACGTACGAATTGGGATGACCATCCATGTTTGGTCCTGACCGATTGGTCATGAATGTAGACGGGCCCACGGTGTTTGTGTTGATATGCTCTGAGCCCTTTGAATCTACATCTACACCCTCCATATATGCCTGCGAAGATGGATGGTTAAGACTGATTTGCGACATATGTAATGTGTTGCAAACCCTAATTTAAGGTTTTTCGTCCACGCTGCTTTGGATGGACGAATTGGAAATCCATGTTATCCATTTGGTGAGGCCGACCATGCAGGGTCCGCATTGGTCCGGTGTTGAACATTCCAATACCTGCTTGAGGGTTATGGATTCGATCTAAGCCATCCAATCATGCTGGTGAAGTTGGATGGTCGTGATCGTTTCTGAGACTGATACGGATAGTGCAGATGCTCGATCGGGCTAGTATAACACCCCGAGAGTTATAGCCTGTACGGGTATTTCGTACATGCCTCCATATTTAATGCTTGGAGATTCGTGTTGCTTTGCTAAGAGCGATCACTCAGTCGTCATGCCGCACCAATAATGAGAATGGAGTAGTACAAGAAATACAAGGCTGGTCATGCATTAATTGGTAATGCTATAAGTTTATAGTGAAGAAGTATTCTCCACTTTATCAGTGGCTTTATCATTTGCAGGATGTTAGCGCATAATTTCGACTTTTACAATTTTAGCCTTAAACAAAGTATTCTTCCTTACGTACTTATGATTCTTTCCCTCGTGACTCTTTTCTCCTCACCTCGCTCACAGATAATTTCAAATTTAATGGGCTTCACGGAACGGTTTTGAACTACCACACACATCTTCTCTTTTGCCTTGTTAATAAGCCATTCATTTGCCTCCGCCTTACTTCCAAATGACTAAATGCGGATATAACAAAACAAACCTCATAAGCATAAGCATTTAACATACATTATTTGAAGAAAACAAAAGAGTAGTCATAAGTATACCAAATCGTTTCAATAGTATAGGGAAGTATCCGGACTCAAATAATAATCGTCATCAACCGCTACAATAGCCTACGTACGAAAACAACAAGTTAGGAAATAACAATCGGAAGCACGAGATAGTACCTTTCTACCGATTAAACAAGAATTGAAAGTCAAATATGAATATAGACTATAGATTATATAGTTGGAAAAGTCTACGGTTCCTGGGGAAAAAAACATGAATAATCTGAGGCATTATTCTTTTCCAAACTCCCGATTACAACCAAATCGGTAGATAAATTATTTTGTCAACTACCGATTATGAAATCTGAAGAATTACAAATTTTTCAATTTTGGAGGAAGTTCATTTTGGGGCGACAAACATAATCGGAGGTTTGAAAATTTTACTAATCTACCGATTGTAAAATATGAAACAAACCAATTATTATAAGTTCGTGGAAATTCGTATTTGGGGTGACTTTGACAATCGGTGGTAAAGTAAATTTGCAAAACTACCGATTATGAAAAATTAAAATTTCAATTTCGGGGTTTTTCATAATCATAAGTAATATACGTACACGAAACTACCGATTGTAGACATTTGATGTCTCGGTAGCTTATAATCGGTAGATATGGTAATCAATTATCTACCGATTCTGGGTAATTCATGGCATTCAATGCATGCAAAAATCAAATTTTCTCGTTTAAAAACGCATACAAAACGCGCACAACATGGGTATTAGAGTTTCTTAACACAATACATGTATGTTTGATCCATTATTAATTTCAATTTCGTGTGATTCTTCGTTTTCTTCCAAGAAATCTTCGTGGGTTTCCTCTCCACAAAAGTTTGGATCATTCAACATATACCCTAAATCGTCTTCTCTAAACGGTAGTGAACCTTCAACATTAAGTTCTTCACCTTCTTCTTCATACCCATCCATGCTTGTTGTTGATTTAAGAAAAATGGTTTTCTCCCACCTCTTTTCTTTCTCTTCTTCTTCTTCTTCTAAAAACTAAAACTAAATAACCAAAACTTTTCCTAAAACTAAACATATAAAATTTAACCACCGATTATAACATTAACTATCGATTATTTGGAACATTACCAACCAATTATTTAATTAACCTCCGATTATGGTTTTCGTAACACAAAAATACCGCTGATCAAATTAAACTACCGATTATAGTATTATCTACCGATTCTTGAGGGTATATTTTCCATTTCGAAAATCAGAGATAAGGGATGCTTCATTTTAGGTTTGGGTGACCCTATTTTGTCTTATTAGTACCCCCTAATTCTATCGGGGTCGCCCTAAAAATGCTAGGTTAATGTATTATGTCCGTCACACTTTGATGGTCATCTTTTATATCCAAGTTTTCTCCTTGATTTGATCAAAATTCTTCATTTATGAATCGTTTTTTGTCAAATTTGTTTCAGTTCCTTCTAATTGATTGACAATTGAGCTCTAATTTCACAACAACTTACGATGATTTTACTGGTATATCTACCAATTACACATTCAAATGATAGCAGTTGCTACAATTAAAAAATCTGAAACAATTTCATAAAATTAAGCCAACGTTTGTAATTTCAGCTTCAATTTCCCATACATATAACAATAAGTAGTGATAAGTTTAAGAAAAACACAACCAAATTCGATCAATTCCAATAGCATAGAAAAAATTGTCATCTTACAGTTTCAGAGAATCAGGTGAAGAAGATGAAGGATAACCGGGTAAAACCAAACCAAACCCGGCCCAAAATCCAAAAATCGACCCAGAACACAATATATGATAAAATCATCTTCTAAGAATATCAAATATCCTCACAATCCCACACTTACAAACACCATTATAAGAAAATTAACAGCACCAAAGAAAACAAATTTGCAAAATTTGTTTAGGTGTTGATTTAGAATTTTGGTTAAGTAGAAGGAAATAGGGGAACATAAGGAAAATTGAAATAAAAACGAGAATTAAATGTTTATTTTTACATATGAAGAAGTAGAAGAATGTGATTGTGTAGAAGTTGAGAGGGGAAGCGGTACCAAATGAGAAAGAAGAAAGTATAATTAGAAGTAGGTGAAGGTCCCTGGGCTGAAGGGTTTTTACATTTCCACTCAATGGCTATGATATAATGTATGTATATCTACGGCTAGCTTTTATTAGGATGGGTTTTGTACCTTTGGGTTAGTTTTACCCACCTAAGCTAACATAATGTGTCTCTTCTTGGAAACCGTTGTTAGCCACATTAAATTTTTTTTTCTCCTCACCACTAAGTTTTGTGCACGCCTGTGAGGCTATACTAATCCAGATGATTAGTTAGAATGTAACGCATAAAATTGCACAATTGCTTCATGGTCTAGGTGTTAGAGCACTGCTCGGTCGAACTCGCAAGCGTTGTTATCTCAAGCTTGTTTGTCAAGTTTAGTTGCCAAAACTATAATTATTGATTTCTAGTATACTTATAGCTAAGTCTCGGATTAGGATAGAAAGTGTAGTTAAGCATTAGACTTCACAACGTTCATCGATTGAAGACGAAAAACTAATAAGGGGAGCTTGTGGAACTTCATCAACAAAAGGTATGTGGATACTTCAACTCATCTATCGCTCAAAAGTTTATCTACTCTATCTCCTATTTGAGACAAAAGTCGTATAGCAACATAGACTTCAATTATACACATTTGATATTCTGAGCTGAGTTTAACTCGCTTACATATTTCTCGAAATATGTGTTGGCAAGCTTTCGCTTTAACCAAGTTCATCTTATATTCTTGACGAAAGTCAAAAGATGATCATGTGAAATCGCCTGGTAACATCTTACATGATTTGTGTGACACAATCATTTAATGTAGACTTAGAATGTTTCGTATTGATCATTCGATCACTTGAAAATTGTTTTGAAGCTAATAGTTTGTGTGAGACAACTATTGTCGTCTTCAAAGAATGGTTCAATGATTGAAATAAGAGTTTATAATACTTAACCATGATTGGATTATAAGCATAGTATGCGTACTTGCATATGTGTAATCCAAGTCCGGGAACCATAGTATGCATACCCGTATGCATACTGGTTGGTTAATGAAAGTCCGGGAACTATAGTATGCATACCGGTATGCGTACTGGCGTAAGTTCTAGTTCCGGAATTTTCTGCTGAGTTTGGTTTATATTTAGTGGTATGCATACCCGTTCGCATACTGGCGAACCCAAACTTAGTCTGGCTACTTAGGTATGCGTACCCTATGCATACTTGAGTAAGTTAAGCTCTAAAATCGGTTTGTTCATGAACTAATACATTTATATAATAAAGAATGCAATATTTTGCAAACCGTGGATATAATGTTCATGACTTGATTTAAGTGAATCAAAATCGATTTTGCTTCAATTGTATCTTGTATACTTCTATAAGAATATAAACAATTGAACAACTCTAGAACTAGTTTCATTTGAGTCATTTGAACTATTATGGTTAAGATGAATGAGGTTGATACGAAAGTGTTCATATGGCTAACTTCAGTTAACTATTATTGAGCCAACAAAGGTGTACACATTTAGGTACGGTTAATCATATCTAAATGAAGTCACTTTTCATTTGTGTGTAACAAGATAAGTTCGATCTAACGGTTGAAAGATATTAGCTTGAGTCTAATCAGGTTTTCATCTAACGGTGAATATGAATGCTTTGTTACCAAGGTAACATTGATTGCAAACCATGATTTGAAAACTATATAAAGGATAACTCTAGAAACTGGGAAACCTAATCCCCACACCTCATGCATGATACTAGTTGCGACTAGAGTCGATTCTCCTTTAAACTTAGGTTTTTCCAAAACCTTGTAGGTTAACGACTTGAAGACCTCATTGGGATTGTGAAGCCAGACCCAACTATTTTCTCTGTAGTTGAGTGTTTTGATCTTGCTGTTTTCTATTGTGATTGATTACTATCTTCTCTATCATCGTTTGTGATTCCACAGTATCTTTTTTTGTTACCATACGATTAAGATTATTGTGAGGTGATTGATAATACTAGGCTGTTCTTCGGGAATATAAATCTGGTTTATCAATTGGTTCCTGTTCACCTTGATTTATCAAAAGACGGAACAAAACTCATAGGTATATTCGTGGGAGACGGATTTATCTATTACCGTAGACTTTTCTGTGTGATACAAATTTATTTATTAAAGTCTTTGACTTTGGGTCGTAGCAAATCTTAGTTGTGGATGAGATCAGCTAAGGGAATCAAGTACGTAGCATCCTCCTGGGATCAGAGGCGTAGGAGCATAACTGTACCTTGGATCAGTGTGAGATTGATTGGGGTTCAACTACAGCCCAGACCGAAGTTAATTTGGAGTAGGCTAGTATCTTTAGCGGCTTAATACAGTGTGTGTTCAATCTGGACTAGGTCCCAGGGTTTTTCTGCATTTGCGGTTTCCTTGTGAACAAAATTCTGGTGTCTGTGTTATTTCTTTTCCGCATTATATTTTGTTATACAATTGAAATATCATAGGTTGTGCATTGTTCATTTAATTAGAATATCCGACCTTTTGGTTGTTGATTTAAATTGATTGACACTTGGATATTGGTCTTTGGTACCATCCAAGTTATCTCTCTTTGATAAAGACTCGCAGATTTCTATTTGCTTGAGTAAAGATCAAATCGAGAGATTGAGATATAAAATCTTTGATATACTTTTATCTAGATTGAGTCTGACTGTCTAGTTGATTCTCTAGAAAGTATATTGGAGTTTGTCCATACAGATTGTTAATCGAATTGTTGGGTGTGGTTGTTGTACCTCCGCTTTTTCATGCTCAACCTCACACAGATGCACTGCAAAAAGGGAGTGCTTTGAATTCGAGAGATCAATCTGTAGGACTCCGGCCTAACCCAAGACAATGGCCGTTTCAGAGTCAATTCGGTCACAAGAGAGGATGGGTCGATCTGTAGGAGGAAAATTGAGAAATGTGTGAGATTAATGGTGATCGAAATTGTAGGTGTGTTGTGTATTCTGCGTGAAGAAATAAGATAAGTTCTGATTGATTGAATTTTCTCTGTTGAGAGTAATTGTTTAGACACTGAGTTTCTTGTTCTCTTGTTGTCTGTTTGACGAAATATTGTTTGTTGTTTCAATCATGATTCAAAGACTTATTTATATTGTAAGAATTTTAGACACCTTGATCCCATGAAGTGTGACAGTTGCTGGAGTCAAAGAGTGGAGAAGTGGAAATCATGTTAAAACCAGTTGCTCATCATACAGAGACTTGGTTGATTGTCCACCCACTACTTTGCTAACTCCTCTAACTGTTTGCACGACTTGCTCACATTCTCATCGTGTATGAACACGTGCTGTAGACCGCCATACTAAAACCCTAGTTGATATCCCCCATGTGATACGATTGATGTTTCGTGATTTTAGTTAGTCAGTTGCTAACTTGATGAGACGATGAGTCTTTGTATTGCTGAGTCGAATAAATGTTCTGAGACTCATGAATTGAGCGTGTCTGTTGAGACAGAGGTATCTTTGTCGAATAAATGTTGATAGTTAAGGTGAACAAATATTGTTCATTTGATGAATTTTTGAATATTGATAGTTGAACCAATATTCCTTAGTCTCAGCAAATATTGCTCATCTGAGCAAATGTTGCTCATTTGATGAATTATTGGTGACAAAACCAAATAAAATATTAATTTAAAATACTGGAAACTGAACCGAGTATGATAATTAAAATTTTGATCACGGGATCAACGTGAAATTATTAGTGTTTGAATCTGCTCAGAATTATGTTTTGCAGAGCTTTGGATTCGAAACCCTAATTTTGATCAATTGTTGATTAATTGATGATTTATTGAAAATCAACCACGGAGTGAAGGAAGGACCGGCTACATGGGATGATGAATCAACCATGTAACGCCCAGATACTCGAGTGAGCAAATACCAAAGTCTTTTGAAGACCAGTTGGTGAAAGGATGATTAAATGCTGGTTTAGTCATTCATTAAAATAATGCTCGTCTGAGCCGTATGTGATAAAAACCTAATTATGAAGAGATGAGGGACGGACCAAGGGGTTATGAAACCGGCCCAGGTTGGTCATGGGACCGACTGACGATCGTTTTATGAAATTCCAAATTGTTTGGAAGAGTTTGAACCTAATGTGAACAAATTAGGTCAAATGATGAAAATGTATGGGACTGGCCTCTTGCAATCCAAAGAGCCAACCTTGGTCGGTCAAGGTAATATTCTCATGTCACCAAAGTGTTCGTGTCTCAGTCCTGAAAATTTTGATATTTTCTGATGCGCGTTAGAGCAACATTTTGAGAAAATATGAAGAAATCAAGGTTTTCGCTCAAGCTGAAGAAATTTCATAAAATGAAGGAAATAATAATAATAAAATAAGGAATCATGAAAAGTGGGACCGGCTATGGCTAAGGTATTTCCGGCCGGCCAATAAGCCCGGTCTCATGGCACTTTTTCTTAATTTTATATTATTTTCATGATTTTAAGAAAATATCATGAAATCAAAGAGTTTGTTGAAACTAAGAAGTTTCCATGAGATGAAGGAAACAATAATAATAATAATAAATCTGATCATGCTATGGATTTCCTTAAGGCAATACCTATTCCTGGGCTCAACCAGGCAGTTGGTTCCAGGCAGTTTAGCTCGGTCTTACAATATCGTTTAGCTATACCCCTTTTTGAGGAAGGTAATAAATGTACCTGTTGTGGCAAACTCATGGATATCTTTGGAGACCACGCTATCCATTTTGCTAGCGAGGCCGGGCTTAAATTCAGACATGATTTAGTAAAAGATATTCTGGCAGACATGTGTTACAGAGATGGGGTTATGGCTAGAAAAGAGGTTTCTTTGGGCGTCATCAATAATAAGGATTTTCGGCCAGCGGAAATCATGGTTTATAATTGGATAGATGGGAATGATGTTTGTCTCGATGTCACTGGGGTCTCTCCGTTTACCAGTTCTAAGTCACGCCACTTCGTACCAGGTCACGCCATTTCTGCAGCAATTACTCGCAATAACAATAAATACTTAGATGTTTGCACTTCTCTCGGATATGGGTTCGGTGTTTTTGCTTTCTCCACTTTTGGCGAGCTTAGTACGGATTTATTAACTTTCCTGAAGAGATTAAGGAATTGCATGGTAGGACATGATGCCAACTTTAAGATAGGAAATTCTCTTTTTCATAGGCTAGGAATGCATGGTAGGACATGATGCCAACTTTAAGATAGGCAATTCTCTTTTTCATAGGCTAGGAATCGTTATTCATAAAGGTGTTGGTGCCCAACTTGTTGCTAGGCTACCCACCATCTCTTGTAATATTGATTTTGATTAATAAATGCCTTAGTGGCTCCCTTTTATAATAATAATAATAATAATAAAATAAGGGGTGTGACGGACCGGCCATGGCTAGGGCATGGTCGGCCGGCTAGTGGCCCGAGCCCGTGAATTTTTCCTAATTTTATATTATTTTCATGATTTGAAGGAAATATCATGAAATCAAGGAATTTAATGGGATGAAGAAAATAATAATAATAAAATAATAAGGAATCATGAGGTGTGGGACCGGCCACAACTAGGGCTAATAGACCCAGTCCCGTGACACCTTTCCCAGTTTCATATTATTTCCTTGGTGTGAAGGAAACACCATGAAACTGAGGAGTTTCCTCAAACAAAGGAGTTTTGTTCAAATGAAGGGATTTTCATGAGATCAAGGAAAAATAATAAAAATATGATAAAATAAAGAATTAGGCGTGGGACTGGCCACGCCATGACTGACCGGACGGTGGGCCCAGTCCCCTAGCGCCTTAGCTAATATTTTTTTATTATTATTATTCATCCTATTTTGCATAGGTTCATCGTTCCTTCATAATTTGGAATGCTCGTTCGTGCATTCAGGTGCTCGTTAGTGCATCATTGCTGAATACACTTGCACCATTTTGGTCGGGGCTTACTCGATAGCGGCTCAGATGCCCGTACGTTGAATATTTATCACTAACCCATGAAATTCTGCTGGGAAGAACCATGAATTGAAGTGATGAAATATTATGAAGAACGTAGAATATTTCTGAATATTCAGTTAATGAATTTAACGATTAGAAATAAATAATTGATGGCTCTATACTAGCAGGCATGCTGTCTAGGAGCATTAATTGTTTGAGAATTGAGTGATATGAGCTTATTGAAGCGTCATATTTCTTTTATATAGTCATGGAAAACATTGTTACATCCTGAAGACGTTATTGTTCCATACTAGCAGGCAAGCTGTTTAGGAGTCGTCCAATCATTCGATTATATGGAAGTAATTACTGAAATTGCTCAGTATTCATGAGATATGTCGTTGCCTCCGTTGAGAGACTGCATATTCATATGCTCTGAGAGACAATATTCTCAGTCAGAGGTTCTTGCGGCATGAGCTTTCATGCTTCAATGAGAGATATGAACCTCAATACTCATCTGATTGTTGGATCAGGAGTATGTACAATTATGGTTTTACAATTTTAGCCTTTATTGAAAATCCACCATCTACATTAAGTCCCCTGCTTAGTGAGGGACAGTCATGTTCCTCAGTCAGCACTGGATGGTGATTTTCTAGTTATGAACGAAATAAATAATTGAACTTAGTCGTAAGATAAGATGTTACGGGATTTTCGATTGCACGAGAAAACTATGGATTGAACGAAGATCCCAGTGGAATGATAGAGCATCATCTAACGAGCGTAAATTGGTGTAGCACCGTTGATTCGGTGATGGAACCTTGGTCGGTTTAGGATTCACGGGTCCGGGCCCAAAAGGAAATCCTTGTGGAATTAGGTTTTGGAAATAATATTTGATATAAAAGGTAATAAATACTTTTTTTTTATTTCTACTCCACACGACCGATCACCACCTTCACCCCTTCATCTTCTTCTCGTCAGCAGCAGAGAAGGAGAGCATAAGATCTCTCCGGAGCCACCAGTATCCGACCGTCGCCGCCACCATCCAGCCAATTTCCGGCCTGCACCGACCAAGTAATCGATTTTTTTTTTAGAAGTTTGATGTTTGTTCATGAGTTGTTCATGTTAAACTTGTACATACATATGTATACATAGGCGTGAGTTTTATGAAAAAACCCTTGTTTTAGGAACGTACATTCATTCGATCATTAGTTCAAGAAACTAGCAACAATCCCTAGATTAAGAGAGATTTTTTTTTTTGAAATAGACCTGTGTCCACTGATAAAATTTTGTCTATGAGCTTTCATGAAAACCAAAACTTTATCGTAAAAGGTGTGAATCTTCACAAAATCGAAATAAACCTTCGTTTCAAAGACGGACGATCGTACGAAGGAGAAAGTTTTTTTTTTTGTTAAAACCATGAAATATTCACGATTTTTTTTATTCACGTAAGTTTTGCTCACATTCAAAAATATTATATATATATATATATATATATATATATTTACTTATTTTTTAAAGAATACGTGAGTAAATCACGTTTTCATACATATAAATATTATTTTGTTGGAAAATCAAATTTTGATTTTGAATAATCATTAAAAGTAGACAATTATTTATGATGAAATATTTCCTTGGTGTGAACTTTTCATAAATCAATGGTGAATGTTCACACAGTAGAAATTAAGTTCATGATTTTATGAAAAATCAAGTTTCGAAAACTAAAGTTTTGTTCACTTTGTAGGTTCGAAGAAACGAGTGAGTTTTTAAGTGTTAACTCCTATATCATAATCACTACTGTTAGTGAAATCATAAACAGGTAAGAGTTAAGGATTACCATATGTAAATGAAATTGACATTGGCATATCCATGATTCTGTGTCTCTGGTTCCAGATAATGGTAACTTCCAGCAGTGATTATTCTTCTAGCTCTTCTGAGGAGGATTCCAAGATCTTTGCTGCCAAATCACGTGCCAATGCGGATCGTGCTAAGAAGATAATAAATAGCATGCCCCTCGATGAGATGAAAGCTTCTCGTGATGAGCTCTCGAAGAGGAAATCCAGGGAGGAGATAATAGCTGATTATCGGGAGAAAAGGCGTGGAATTCAGCGGAAAACACTAGAAGCTGAGGAGAATCTCCGATCTCGTTCTGATGGTATAGCTTCATACTCGGATGCCGAAGAAGAGGAACCTATATGGGAGCCGATGGAACACATAAATAGGCCATATCCACCACACAGAGAGATTGAGTGATTGGTTGAGGATGATCTCCAAGCTGAACGTGATGAAGAATATTACTGGGATGCAATGTATAACGATCTCGAGGAAGAATTCCTCAGTTCGGACAGTGATTCCGAGAAATATTCTGAAGAGGGTTCTTCAGAGGATGATGGTGATGATGATGACGAATCGGATGACTCTGACGATTAGTCTTTCTCATAATCTTGTTTGAACATTTGAACGTTTTTTCAGTCTTCATAGTAGACATTTCTTTGATTATTTGAACAACTTCACTTCAGAATTAGGATTTTCTTTTTTGAATGAGAAATCCTTTTATTAATATTGATTCCTCTTGCATTTATGATTGAATTAAATGAAATGAACCAATGTTCGTGTGCCAAAATCCATCATAATCCCTTTTAGCGTGCTCCAGTGACTTCCGTTTATGAAGAATACTAGAATGTGCCGCATAGGCTAGGAAGACGTGTGGCATGCACAAAGTCGTGGGGTTATTTTCTGACTATGTCCAGCTTTGGTCATTGTCAGTCCCCAGTAGATTATTTTCCTCCGCGTCTCCAATATTGATCTTGTTTGAAACTTAGGGTTTCAGTAAAACTCGCAACTGAGTTGACTATCCGCACAAGATAAGTATCCACTGTATTTTGTATATATCTTCAAGACTTAGGGTTCCTTATGTATATGACATATCTTCTTCCGCTTTTGCATATTATCAGAAGAAATTTTGATCACGATCATACCTCTCATCATCATGTCTGGTAGTAGCGCTTCTTCCCAAAATGAAGCTCTGGTGAAGCACAAGGTTGGAGTGTCCATTTCGGTAAGTTGCACGCTTTTCTTTTATCTTCATATAATCAGAATAGTTGATTGAAAAAGGTGATTTTTCGCATTACAATCAGAGAAATCGACCTTCTTCTTCCTCTTACTGTTTAAGGCCTAAGCGGACTGTTAAGGCTCCCGCTCGTTATAGGTCTGCTCGTGCTGAGACTGGAACATCCGTGAGTTTCTGACCAGAGGCTCTCTCAAAACAAGCACTTATCCAATTTTTCTGAAATTGAATATTTTTTTGTCGCAAGTCGATGTTCATGTTGTTGTTCACGTCAGGAAAAGAAAGAACGAGAAGTCCGTAGTTGTAGTTGATGATGATGATCGTGATGACGAAAACTCTACCAACTCTGCAAATGCTAATTCTAGGGTTCCTGCTTGTGAGTATCTGGCAGCTGGACTTCCGTTCGACACTCCCATGGTTAATCCTTGTATACCAAGATTTGGAGGAGGTACGGGCACATTGCTACTACTGAAGTTTGAAGAGGTTTTTTGCCGACCCTGCTGACTACCGTTGCTGGATTATTACCTATCATCGGTGAAATGATCAAGATAAATCTGCGAGATGTCAAGAACCATGAATTGCACATATGGGATGACATGATCTCGAATTGTGAGACTTTGCGGTTCAACGTAGGTTGGCTTCGTCGTTGGCTCGAGGTCATCAAGATTGATAGAGCGGCGGCTGCTGCTAATGTGATTTATGCTACCATTGCCATCATGGAAGAGGAGAGGGTACTTGCTCTGGAGTCAGCAAGGGTTGAGAAAGTTGTCCAAGACTTGAAGGCGAAGACTGAAAATTTTCAAAAGAGGCTCGAGATGGCCTTTAGCAAAAAATATTTGTTGTTGGACGGTTTGCTCTAAGTGATCACTTGGCTGTAGGTTTTAAGATTTTCTTTTGGGTAAGGTAGAATAATGGACTATATGAAGGAATTTTTATCAATTGATGAATGTATAATGAACAAATGAGCATTTTGCACGCTCTTTTGGAGGAATATAAATTACATTTTGAAATATGCTTGAATGATGAAAAAGTAATTGTTTTCTGTTGATCAGGCATAATATGCTTTGAGCCATTTGTCGTTGATTATATTTCCTTCTACTCCTCCATCAATATCCAAGATCTTGTAATATCCACTGGATACTTCCTTTATGACTAAATATGGTCCTTCCCATTTCGGAGAGAACTTGGGAGAAGACATATCTTGTTGAATGTGCTTTGCTGTCTTTAATACCAAATCTCCTACTTGGAATGTTCGGGGTATTACCATTTTGTTGTAAGCTCTGGAGATACTTTGTTTGTATGCTTCCACATATTTTTCTACCTTAGCCATCCTTGACTCGAGCATGTCCAATTCAGCGATTCTTGAGTTGGACACTTCGGCTTCATACCATTGTACTCCACTGGCTGCTATAATCCTTGCTGAAGGAATTTTAATTTCTGCTGGGAGTATGGTGTCGGCTCCATAGACGAGGGAGTATGGTGAAGTTCTGATCGAGATCCTCGGTGCGGTTCGATAGGCCCATAAATCTATAGGCAATTGTTCATGCCACGTTCGAGGATATCATGAATCATTCGGCTGAGAATTCATATCAAAGTTTTGTTGGTGCTACCTGCTTGTCCGTTCCCTTGGGGATAGTACGGTGTGGAGAAAACTTGTTTGATGCCGTATTCCTTGAGCAATTATGTTACATGCTTGTTGGAAAAATGAGTTCCATTATCAGTGACATTGTGTTTAAGAACACCAAACCTACATATTATGTACTCTTTGATGAAGGCTGCAATCGTGACTCCAGTGTTGCTTCTAAGAGGAATAGCTTCAACCTATTTGGTAAAACATTCAGTTGCGGTGATGATGTATTCGTGCTGCTTCGAAGATGTTGGATTGATTTTCCCGATGATATCCAGTCCCCATCTATAGAAAGACCATGGACTATTCACATAATTCAATGGGAGACAAGGAGTGTGGATGAGATTACATGGACTTGGCATTGACGACACCTCTGAACGTGTGCATATGCGTCGTCTTCCATGGTCGTCCAATAATATTTCTCAAGAATTTTGAGAAATAATTTCCTTTCCTTGATGCTCTCCATCATGCACTTCTTTTAAAATTGTTGGGATTTCATGCTCAGCTAAGCATCTCAGCAAGTTCCCACCAAAGCTTTTGTGGTATAAGACTCCATCAAGAAAGACAAATCTTTTGGCTCTCTGAATGAGTTTGATTGCTTATTTCTTTTCCAACGACAAGTCATTGTCCCGAAGGTACTTGATGTAAGGTTCCCTCCAGTCCCCAGTGTGATGGACTGTCAAAGCTTCTAAATGATGAGGAGGCGTCTGACAATTGGGACAAGATCTTTGTAGAGTTCTTGACTGAGCCTCCATGGAAGGCCAATAGTATCCCATCCTTTGAAGTATTCTGTAAAGCGTTACTACCAACGTCTGTCCGCAGATTTCTTCATGTATACGTTTGAGTTGCTCGTTGGCCTCTTCGTTTCCAAGACATCGGGATTTCGACAGTATAACACCCCATGAAGCAAGAAGTAATTTTTTAGTTCCTTGAGGTTAACTTTCCCTGCTGAAAGAGAACTGCCGAATTCATGAATAATAGGTGCTCGCCAGTCGTTTGCTTGAACATCTTCAATTTGAGCAAGCCAGGTAGATGATATGGCACGTCTTAACACCATGATAGATTTCTCCGCTCCTTTAAATTTTAGCATAGAGGCAAGAGTTGCTAGGCATTCAACATGTCTGTTATTAGTTCGACCGGTATGGACGATTGTTGCATCAGCAAAATGAGCCAGTAGCCGTTGTGCTTCGGTTCTGAATGGAGCAAGAGTTATTTCTTTGAGAGGGTAGAATCCATTCATTTGGTTGACCAACATCTTCGAATCCCCCCTTATCTCGAGGTGCATTTCTCCTGCTTGTTTGGCCAAAGACAATCCTAGTAGGAAAGCTTCGTATTCTGCTGAATTATTGGTGTAGTGGAAATCCAACTTGAACGAGTGTGAGAATACTTCTCCAGATGGAGATACCAGTACCATGCCCGCTCCTCCAGTGTCGTTGCTAGGGGTGGCGGATCCATCAAAGTATAAGAGCCACGTTTCTTCTTTGACAATCAAGATCTCTGGAAATTCTCCGGGCACGTCTTCATGTAACTTTGTGACATCTTCTCCTAGAAAGGCAGCGAGTAAATCTGCAACTGATTGAACTTTGATCGCCTTGGGAGGTACATGGGCTATGTAAAATTCTGACATCTGCAGTAGCCACTTCGCTGGTCTCCCTATCAAGGCTGGCTTCGATAGTAAGAACTTTATAGGGTTGGCCTTGGAAACAAGTACAACTCTGTTGGCTAGTAAATAATTTCTGAATTTCTGGATTGCGTGAGCCAATGCTAAGCATGTTCTTTCAGCTTTTGGGTATCGTAGCTCAGCATCTCTCATTGTACGACTGAAGTAGTAGATCGGATGTTCGACGCCTTTTTCATCTTCTTGAGCAAGAAGAGCTCTAATAGCAACATTTCCGGAGGCTGTGTAGAGTATTAACGGTCGTCCTTGCACTGGAGATTTCATGACAATATGTGATAATAATATTTGTTGTATATTTTCGAAGGCATCTTGTTGAACAATTGTCCATGTGAAACTCGCTCCTTTCTTCAGTAGAGGGGTGAATGAAGCAATGAGTTGAGCTAACCCAGGAATGAAGCATCGGATGTAATTTACCTTGCCCATAAAGCTCTGAAGCTCTTTCACGGTGCGTGGAGGAGGCATGGCGGTAATATCTTTCATCTTGTCTGGGTCGACTTTGATTCCTGCCGCCGTAACTTGGAAACCTAAGAATTTTCCAGAAAAGACACCAAAAGCGCATTTCAGAGGATTCATCTTTAATTTGTATTCTCTGCATCTTTCGTAAACCTGTTTCAGTACTTCTAAGTGGGATGCTCGAGTCTCTGATTTCACCACCACATCATCAACATAGTGTTCTACTTGCTTATGCATCATATCGTGGAATATTGCAGTCATAGCTCGTTGATAGGTAGAACCTGCATTCTTTAATCCAAAGGGAATCACAGTGTAGTGAAAGTTCCCAATGTGAGTACGGAATGCGATCTTGTTGGCATCATGCTCGTACATCTTGATCTGGTTGTATCCGCTGTAACCATCAATGAATGAGAACATACCGTGACCGCTGGTTGCATCGACGAGCATATCAATGTTGGGTAGGGAAAAATCATCCTTCAGACAACATTTATTCAGATTCCTGAAATCAACACAACATCTGATTTGACCATTTTTCTTCTTGACAGGAACAACATTTGCCAGCCATGTTGGATGATGAATGGGTTTGATAAACCCTGCTGCCAGTAGTTTCTGAATCACGACTTTGATTTGTTCCTCGACTTCGTGTCTAAACAGCCTAGACGGTTGTTTGACAGCTTTGGAGCCAGGGGTGATGTGCAGATGATGATTGACTAATTTTTCATCTAGACCAGGCATTTCTTCGTATGTCCAAGCAAAGATATCCTGATACTCTTTCAACAGACATATCAGTTCCGTCCGCTCTTCTGGTGACAGTGCGGAACTAATTAATATTGGCCTTGGATCATCCTCCATCCCGATGTTGATTGTATCAAGGTCATCAATAGTGGAATCAGTGTCATATTGCAATTGTCGTGGAGCATCTTGAATCTCTTCATCAGGTGATTATTCACTCTGACATGATTCTTCGGGGCGGGGAGACCTTTCATCGTTGTCCCCTGTTAATTGCTAATCTTTGCGCCGACGGTAAATGATCCTTCCTTCCGCATCATGACTGGCTATGAAATTAGATCCCGGAGTTGAGGCCTGATCCTTGCGGAGTTTGATCGGTGTAGCAGGTGACTTGATCGGTTTAGCAACTGAAGATGATGGTGGTCTGTCAGCAGCTTCTTCAATGGACTTCCATCCTGGGAGCGGAGTACTGTAGATCCTGCTTGGAGGTTCGGGGATGTTTTTTTTTAGATTCAGGAATTAAACATCGTAGACCGGAGCATAAGGAGATGATGAGGCCACAATACGAACAATTTTGTTGTTGAGTAGAGCCTTCATGCATTGATGGTACGTTGAGGGAACCACCTTGTTATCATGGAGCCATGGTCGTCCGAGTATCATGTTGTAATCGGGTTCTTGCTCAATTACGGGAAATTTGACCTTTGATTGAATAGGTCCTACTTTCAGGTCTACATATGCATATCCGTATGTATGGCTCTGGCTTCCTTCAAAACCTGTCATTAAAATGGGATGGAGGACAATTTTACTCTATGGGATCTTGGCCTCCTTGAGAGTTTTCATAGGAATAATGTTTGTAGAAGCGCCTGTATGAACGAGATCTCTCCTGAATTCAGAGTCCTTGATAAAACCGGTCACGTACAAGGTTCGATTGTGTCCTTCGTCTGCCATGCGGTCTTCTTCTCCGAAGGTGATATTGTTGATCGAATGTTCAGATACCATGGATACTTCTTCAACTGCTATAGACGGTGGAGTTAGTTACACGTCAGATGATATTTGGTTGAGTGCAACGAATGTGTCCGTACGCTGATCTCTTGAGAAGTGTAGGAGTTCACATAAATTTTCGATCAAATGAGTAACTTCCTAGTCCACCGACTTTTCATAAGTAGTGAAGTTGTTGGCTTGAGGGCTAGCATCAGTGGTGTCAAGAGATGAGCGTTCCACGACTTGAGCCCCTAAAATTCTTGTCAGATCCACCATGCAGTTGAACAAATTATCGATTGCTCCCTTCAATCGATTTATGTTTCTCTCCAAAATTTCCTGCCTTCTTGCTAGTTCAACTAATGACGGAATTTTCCCATCAAATGCATTAATAGATAGGAAAGGAGTAGTAAAATAAGGATGATGAATATTACCAAAGTCATTCGGACGAGCCTTAGGAGTGTCACCATTTTGAAGACTCTGATTTGGATTTTCTGAAGTAGACCTAAGACCAAACATCTTTGTGAGAATTGGATTGCAACCGAGAGAATGATCTCCCATTGTGGTCGCCAATCTGTAGATGGGGCAAAACGAGCTGCTGGTTTTTAAGGAATTGAGGAGACGATCGTGCGGAGGAGACTCCTTGAACCGAAAAAACTTCTCAACCTCACACATATGCACTGCAAAAAGGGAGTGCTTTGAATTCGATAGATCAATCTGTAGGACTCCTTCCTAAACCAAGATAATGGTCGTTCCATAATCAATTCGGTCACAAGAGAGGATGGGTCGATCTGTAGGAGGGAAGCTGAGAAATATGTGAGATCAATGGTAATCGAAATTTAGGTATGTTGTGTATTATGCGTGAAGAAATAAGATAAGTTATGATTGATTGAATTTGCTCTGTTGAGAGTAATTGTTCAGACGCTGAGTTTCTTATTCTCTTGTTGCCTGTTTGGCGAAATATTGTCTGTTGTTTCAATCATGATTCAGAGACTTATTTATATTGCAAGAATTGTAGACACCTTGATCCCATGAAGTGTGAAAGTTGTTGGAGTCAAAGAGTGGAGAAGTGGAAATCGTGTTAAAACCAGTTGCTCATCGTGCAGAGACTTGGTTGATTGTCCACCCACTACTTTGCTAACTCCTCTAACTGTTTGCACGACTTGCTCACATTCTCATCATGTATGAACACGTGTTGTAGACCGCCAGACCAAAACCCTAGTTGATATCCCCCATGTGACACGATTGATGTCTCGTGATTTTAGTTAGTCAGTTGCTGACTTGATGAGACGATGAGTTTTTGTATTGCTGAGTCGAACAAATGTTCTGAGACTCATGAATTAAGCGTGTCTTTTGAGACAGAGGTGTCATTGTCGAATAAATGTTGATAGTTAACGTGAACAAATATTGTTCATTTGATGAATTGTTGAATATTGATATTTGAACCAATATTCCTTAGTCTGAGCAAATATTGCTCATCTGAGCAAATGTTGCTCATTTGATGAATTATTGGTAACAAAACCAAATAAAATATTAATTTAAAATACTGACAACTAAACCGAGTACGACAATTAAAATGTTGATCATGGGATCAACGTAAAAAATTTAGTGTTTGAATCTGCTCATAATTATGTTTTGCAGAGCTTTGGATTCGAAACCCTAATTTTGATCAATTGTTGATTTATTGGAAATCAACCACGGAGTGAAGAAGGGACCGGCTACATGGGAAGATGAATCGACCATGTGACGCCCAGATGCTCGAGTGAGCAAATACCAAAGTCTCTTGAAGACCAGTTGGTGAAAGGATGATTAAATGTTGGTTTAATCATTCATTAAAATAATGCTCGTCTGAGCCTTAGGTGATAAAAACCTAATTATGAAGAGATGAGGGACCAACCAAGGGGTTATGAAACCGGCCCTGGTTGGTCATGGGACCGACTGGCGATCGTTTTACAAAATTCCAAATTGTTTGGAAGAGTTTAAACCTAATGTGAACAAATTAGGTCAAATGATGAAAATGTGTGGGACCGGCCTCTTGCAAGCCAAAGAGCCAACCTTAGTCGGTCAAGGTAATATGCTCATGTCACCAAAATGTTCATGTCTCAGTCCTTAAAATTTTGATATTTTTTGATGCGCGTTTGAGCAACATTTTGAGAAAATATGAAGAAATCAAGGTTTTTGCTCAAACTGAAGAAATTTCATAAGATGAAGGAAATAATAATAATAAAATAAGGAATCATGAAGTGTGGGACCGTATATGGCTAAGGCATGGCCGGCCGGCCAATAAGCTCGGTCCCATGACACTTTTTTACCTAATTTTATATTATTTTCATGATTTTAAGGAAATATCATGAAATCAAGGAGTTTGTTGAAACTAAGGAGTTTCCTTGAAGTGAAGGAGTTTCCATGAGATTAAGGAAACAAAAACAATAATAATAATAAAATAAGGGGCGTGTGGGACCGGCCATGGCTAGGGCATGATCGGCCGGCTAGTGGCCCGGTCCCTTGAATTTTCCCTAATCTTATATTATTTTCATGATTTGAAGGAAATATCATGAAATCAAGGAATTTCATGGGATGAAGGAAATAATAATAGTAAAATAATAAGGAATCATGAGGTGTGGGACCGGCCACAACTAGGGCATAGCCGGCCGACTAGTAGACCCTGTCCCATGACACCTTTCCCAATTTTATATTATTTCCTTGGTGTGAAGGAAACACCATGAAACTGAGGAGTTTCCTTAAACAAAGGAGTTTTGTTCAAATGAAGTGATTTTCATGAGATCAAGGAAAAATAATAAAAATATGATAAAATAAAGAATTAGGCGTGGGACTGGCCACGACATGACTGGCCAGCCGGTGTGCCCAGTCCCCTAGCGCCTTAGCTAATATTTTTTTATTATTATTTTTCTTCCTATTTTGCATAGGTTCATCGTTCCTTCATATTTTGGAATGCTCGTTCGTGCATTCAGGTGCTCGTTAGTGCATTATTGCTGAATACGCTTGCACCATTTTGGTCGGGGCTTACACGATAGCGGCTCAGATGCCCTTACGTTGAATATTTATCACTAACACATGGAATTCTGCTGGGAAGAACCATGAATTGAAGTGATGAAATATTATGAAGAACGTAGAATATTTCTGAATATTCAGTTAATGAATTTAACAATTAGAAATAAATAATTGATAGCTCTATACTAGCAGGCATGCTGTCTAGGAGCACTAATTGTTTGAGAATTGAGTGATATGAGCTTGTTGAAGCGTCATATTTCTTTTATATAGTCAGGGAAAACACTGTTACATCCTGAAGACGTTATTGCTCTATACTAGCAGGCAAGCTGTCCAGGATCCGTCCAATCATTCGATTCTATATAGAAGTAATTACTGAAATTTCTCAGTATTCATGAGATATGCCGTTGCCTCAATTGAGAGACTGCATATTCATATGCTCTGAGAGACAATATTCTCAGTCAAAGGTTCTTGCGGCATGAGCTTTCATGGTTCAATGAGAGACATGAGCCTCAATACTCATCTGATTGCTGGATCAGGAGTATGTACAATTATTGTTTTGCGATTTTAGCCTTTGTCGAAAATCCACCATCTACACTACTGTTTTCTCATTGTTATAGCTACAGATCTTCAACAACTATGATGCTGAGTTGAACACGTTTAGAATCACTGGAGTACTTGGAAGTGAGGAAGATTTCGAGTAATGTTGAAGAACCTAGGAAATCAAGTATATGAGAAGCTACAAAGTTAGTTATTATGTAATCCATATGTATTGATAGTTTTGTCACTAAAATTGACAAATGGGGAGATTGTTAGAGCACTTCTCGGTCGAACTCGCAAGCATTGCTATCTCAAGCTTGTTTGTCAAGTTTAGGTGTAAAAACTATAAGTATTGATTTATAGTCTACTTATAGCTAAGTCTCGGATCAGGATAAAATGTAGTTGAGCATTAGAATTCATGACGTTCATCGATTGAAGACGAAGAACTACTAAGGAGAGCTTGTGGAACTTCATCAACAAAAGGTATGTGGAGACTAGAACTCATATATCACTCAAAAGTCTATCTACTCTATTTCCTATTTGAGACAAAAGTCGTATACCTATATAGACTTCAATTATACACATTTGATATTTCTAGTTGAGTTTAGCTCGCTTACATATTTCTCGAAATATATGTTCGTAAGCTTTCGTTTTAACCAAGTTAACGACTTGAAGACTTCATTGGGATTGTGAAGCCATACCCAACTATTTTCTCTGTAGTTGCATGTTCTGACCTTGTTGTTTTCTATTGTGATTGAGTACTATCTTCTCTAAGATTTGCTCGAGATTTAATCTCTGATAGGCAAGATAAAAGGTAGTCACTAACATCTTCGTCTCATCGTTTCTGATTCCACAATGTCTTGTTTCGCTACCATACGATTAAGATTATTGTGAGGTGATTGATATTTCTAGGCTGTTCTTCGGGAATATAAGTCTGGTATATCAATTGGTTCATGTTCACCTTGATTTATCAAAAGACGGAACAAAACTCATAAGTTTATCTATGGGAGACAGATTTGTCTATTCAATAAACTTTTCTGTGTGAGACAGATTGGTTTATCAAGTCTTCGAATTTGGGTCGTAGAAACTCTTAGTTGTGGGTGAGATCATCTAAGGGAATCAAGTGCATAGAGTCCTGCTGGGATTCAGAGACGTAAGGAGCGCAACTATACCTTGATCAGTGTGAGATTGGTTAGGGATCAACTATATTCCAGTCTAAAGTTAACTTGCAGTAGGTTAGTGTCTATAGTGGCTTAATACAGTGTGGTGTTCAAATCTGGACTAGGTCCCAGGGTTTTTCTGCATATGTGGTTTCCTCATTAACAAAACTTCTGGTGTCTGTGTTATTTCTTTTTCGCATTATATTTGTTCATATAATTGAAATATCACAGGTTTTGCCTAAGTTTAATCAACTGTGAATCCAACCTTTGGTTGTTGATTAAATTGATTGACACTTGGATATTGGTTTTTGATACCGTCCAAGTTATTTCTGATATTCAATCGGGCTCGCAAATTCCTATTTGTTTGATTGCAGAATGAATTGAGAAATTGAGATATAACTCTTTGATATACTTTTCTTAAGATTGAGTCTGATTGTCTAGTTGATTCTCTTAAAAGTATATTGGACTTAGTCCATACAGATTTCTAAGATAAATATTGGGTGTGGTTGTTAGACCCCGCTTTTTCACTAGGTAGCACTTTAATACTTCTAAGACAAAATAAAAGTGTAATTTAGGTGGTCTTTGAGATTGTAGTACAAGTGTCAAAAAAATAATTTAATGTGGAATGTACAATAAAAAGGTCATGTAGGAGTTATCGGTATTCTCTCATCTATGATCAGGTAGGTTTTTCGTCTCCGTCGGTTCCCCCACTGATGTAGCAGTCATCTAGTTGGTAAATAGTTTTTTTTCCGAAGTATTTTAATAAGGAAGTTGAATGTATATTATGGAAAGATCGTTGTTCTGTCATTTTCCAAAAACCTAACAGAATCATGACTATCGAAAGGTTTAAAATGCTTACTGATTAATGTTGTTCTTTTTCTTTCTCATCAATAACACAAGAGAATAACACTCTGCAAGTGCAAAATAATTACTGGGATCCTCCAGAAGAAGATTGTATAAAAATAAATGTATATGCAAGTTTTAAAAAAGAAACAAATAAAGCTGAACTTGGACTAACTATTCATGACTTTAGAGGTTCGTGTTTCGAAGTTAGAGGGAAGCACGTCGATGGAAAATTGATAAAGGAACATGACGTGGAGCAGATGGAATGTATGTCCTTAAAGCAGGCTATCTCTTGGGCGATATCATTGGCTTTGAATAAAGTAGTTTTTGAGTCAGATAACGAACTCCTTATTAGATCAGTTAATGAGTCACTTCCTAGTGTTTATTGGTTGAATCACAGTTTTACATTACATCTCTTCTTCAGGATAAACCTTTATGGTCTTGTTAGTTCGCTAAATGCCTTGAAAATGGTATGACAGACCAACTAGCTGGAAAAGCAAGGTATGAATTTGATAGTTTTGAGTTTTATAATGATTTTCCTCCTGATATAATTTTATGGATTAATCAGGACAAAATTTATGTAACTCTTTAACCTTTTTGAACAAATAATTTTTAGAATAGAAAAAAAAAAGTTTAGTGTATATTATATTTAGAACTATTTTTTTTATTATTTTATTTTAATTATTGGATAAAAAATATTTTTACAAGAAACTAGTTGGAAGCCTAGCAACAAGCTGAACTCCAACAACGTACTATATTAGTTGAACATGTTGTCGTATCATAGAGTATTACTATTTTATTATTAGCAAATATTTTTATTTTTTTATTTTTACCTGATTGCGGACCTGTATCAATGTACTATATTAGTTGAACAAGTTGTCGTATCAACGTACTATATGGTAACCGGTCCTGGTAATTGACGTAACCGATCATGGTAACTGACGTAACCAGTCATGGTAACTTGTGTGTTCGATCACAAGGAAACCATATTGAGGTAGAACCGATCCTTGTATTTGGTAGAACCATGAACCCATGTTAGTGATTTGAGATTTGATCAATCACATAGTTGTCTTGGAATACAGATGAACCAATTCTAAACTTGTTTGGAAGTGTGGTATAATTGATTCCAAGATTGTAAATATGAAAGAGGATTTACAAAGTAAAGATGTCAACATACTTTGAACATGAACAATAACTATTATTTTTTATTGTTCAAATATATTCCTTAATAACTCAATGAGATCCCGGTCCGAAATACATTAAGAATCTTTTAATTAAGATTGTTAGTTTTATTTGCTTTAATTACTAGCAATTAAATGCATATCTCTAGAAAATAAAAATTGGTAATGTGCATTTACTAATTGGAGATTTTTTATTGAGATATTTTGGAAAATATTGGACAAAGCATTTCCAGGAATTATGAAAACCGATTTGGGCATTTATTGCATATCTTGAGAATATTCGGTTTTGGAAATTCCTTGGTGTCCAAACATCCTTGGTCTATAAATACCCAAGTTTGCATTTCTAGCAAACTATCTTAAGAGCCAGGCAAACTTCATATTTTTGTTGTTTCTGGTGGAGCCATCTACCCGGAGAGGAAAGTACCCTAATTAGGAAAAATCTCTGACAACCACTCGTTTAAAGACTTCCGTGGGATCAAGAAGCTCTACGAGTACCGTTGGTGGGAAACTAGATAATTTCAGTTTATTTTAGTTTTTGATTGATTTGATTGACTAACGGTTGTTGAACTTTGATTGCACCTAGTTTGTTTATTCTTGAGAATCTTCTCTTCTGATATAAGATTCACTCAAACTAGATCGAAGTGTCGACGAGATCTTTAGAACTGTTTGTAGATCTAAAGACATCTTGTGATAATCCATTATTAACAGACTCTGTTTTGTGCGTGATTGCTCACAAGAGATTCAAGTGGTGTTGCGCAGGTGTTTATTGAAGATTAAAGAAGATTTGAAGACAATGAATATTTCTTATTTGGTTTATATATCTTTGGGTGTGCACAAACCTTGATCGGCTGGGATCCAACTAGAATCGGATTTATTCGATTGATTAGTTGCGCAAGATCGGCATCACCTTATAGTTTCTTATTGGAATCTATATTAATTGATTGTAAATCTATACTCTGCTACTTCGGTAGTTGTTGGATAGATTGATCTAATCAGGAAAAGAAGTTTATTAGTTTAAACGGAAGATCCTTTGCACATGACTTGAGATATCTTCATCTGAAAGAATCAAGAGAGTTGTTACCAAATAGATTTGTTGTTCCTTTATTGTTTGGAATATAATGCAAAGGAATTGTTCCAGTGCGTGCACCTATTGAATGTCGGAAGCGCAGGGATACT
Organism: Papaver somniferum; assembly: GCF_003573695.1. Classification (NCBI taxonomy): domain Eukaryota; kingdom Viridiplantae; phylum Streptophyta; class Magnoliopsida; order Ranunculales; family Papaveraceae; genus Papaver; species Papaver somniferum. Next base: position 185,611,123 of record NC_039358.1, read on the forward strand.
GAAGAAACTAAGTGAACTAGGTTTAGTTGCTTGGTATCAACTATACATAGTTTTTTTTTAGATTTTGTATAGAGGCTTAATTCTGAGAGTATTCAATTATGTACTTGGTCCTGGGGTTTTTCTGCATTTGCGGTTTCTTCTTTAACAAAATCTTGCTGTGTCATTTACTTTTCATTTCTGAAATTATAATTGTTATTATTATAATTTAAAATAAATTACACAAACGTTAACTTTGTATTACTTGATAGTGATCCTATAGAGTTTGGTTAAGTCCGAATCTATTATCAAGTAATCACACTTTGATTGTTGTATTGTCTCGATATCGTATCCATAGACGATCACACAAAGTGTGAATATCGATTTCTAGTATTTTCTCGACTTTGTCCTTAGACAATCACTTTCGATAAGAGGACTTATAGGTGGATATTTTAAAGATTGTGGTGTATTTGGGTACCCTCGTCTTTTCAATTTGTATAAGAGAAGGCAAACACGAAAAGATCTAACAATCTGTGTTTGGTGCGATCCAAAATATTGTTGTGTCATCTATCCCATGTTGGTAGGCTTTATCAAAGGATCATAAGGTGTTCCAATTGAAACTCATATGTAAAAAGTCACAATGTTTTGAATCAATTTGTGTTTCCATGAGTTGTGTTTAGCATAAACATATGTGTTTCAGGTTTTCAACTTTTGCTATTGGCACGCATTAGTTAAAACCGATTCAACCTTTCTCTGGTAAAGGTTGCTCTTTGTTATTTTTCTTTTGCTCTTGCGAGAGGATGACAACATAATGGGGGAGAGTTCTTACTTGAACTTGCGCTTAATGATATATCTTTCTGGGGAGAAGAGGATGCGGAATCTGAGGTAACAAATTTGTTAGTTAATCGTTTTCTTGTTTAAGAAAAACCTGATTTTATTGCATATATTTTTCTATTGCTTAACAAAATTTCGGTACAATTGATATTTATTCCATTATGAGTGTATGGATGTGTGTGTGTGTGTGTGTGATTCTATTGTTTTCGGTTAAGAAAAACTGTGTCAATTTATTTGACTTATTGTTTGGTATCTTTTTTATTGTTTGATATCAAGTGTTTTTGCTTAAAGAAATTTCGGTGCAATTGCGGTGCTATAATGTCTATGTTTGTTTCAATTTCTTCCGGTTAAGAGAAATAATTGTGCAAGTCAATTTACTTGGTTTGTATGTATTTTTTACGGCTTAACAAAATACATAATCATTTGTTTAGTCCAATTCGATTCCGGATAAGAGAAACTAAGTTAATTCTGATATTAGTTACACTTATCAAATTGAAGGATTCGGTTATTCAAGTCTAATCAAATGCCTTGAAAAGAAATACTAGTTAATTAACCTAGTGCTTGTCTTGTATAAAGTGAAAGGTCTAAGTTATTATCTGAATAATTAGAACCCGATGAGAAAAATAAAGTTAATTCTGATCTTTATTTTGGTCTTATCGAAATAAGCGATTGTATTTAGAAAGGGAACTAAGTTTCTTAGTCAATTTTCTAAAATATTAGGGAAAATTGCTACGAGAAATTGATTCCTTGATGACATATTTAAACCAAATTACTTGTAGTTTCGGTTTTGATATTGGTTATCTAAAATGGTATGTGAAACCTTTGTGCTTAACTCTTATAGGTTGTACAAGTCTTTTAGATTTGTAATATCCTTTCGGTTTGACCTTTATTTGCTCGAACCTTTGTCATTTTATGACAAAAAGGGGGAGAAATATATGGAGTAAACAAGTGATTTGTAATCACTAAGGAAAGGACAATTATGCTTAAACGTTATAGCTAAAGAAAGAGTAAAGCATTGACTAAGGGGGAGCAACATATCATATTGCTTTTGTAGTTATCTTGACTACAAAAGGGGATAACAAAGATTTTCGAATCTAAAAAATCTACCTATCTTGCCTTTAGTGGGAGTATTAGCTTTGTTATTCAAATGTCAACATCGGCATTTATGGATTCAATATATGCAGGTTATTGTGCTGTTGAAACTTGGAATCAAGCGTATGTATAATGAATTCTTATAATTTGTTTATCCATATGTATTAAGATCTTTGTCACTAAAATTGACAAAGGGGGAGATTGTTAGATCATAGCTCGGTGGAACCCACCAAGCGTTGGTATGTCAAGTTTGATTGTCATTTTTTAGTGACTCAAAACTCATCTAAGAGTCGCTTGATTATGTAACTAGAGACAACTTCGTATAGGTTAGACTAGAAAGTCTAGGATTATAAGACATACAAGTATTACTCGAAGACCTGAAGAATGTGACGAAGTAACAAGCTACAACGACGACATCATCCTTCCTCTTGAGGTTAGTAATATTGACTTGAACTAGAATACAAAGTATAACGTTTGTATTAAGGAATTATAATACAAAGTATAACGTTTATCTTTTGAACTTCTTATATATGACATCGACATAATCGTATGCATGTTATTGTGATTATGTGTATGGGTAAAGGTGAAGATTTCATCCTAGGAAACAATGTTTACATTTGTTTAAAGGAAGTACATTCATGAACTTGTTTTATGAATCGAAAGGAAAATCGCTAGGCTTATTTTGGTACTGTTATTCATTGCATATCTTTGGATTACCAATATGTGTGAGTTAGTAGAACTGATCATAACTTGTTATTTATATTTGTATAACTATTCACAATGCCTGACTTATGATTTGGTATGACTTAATTAGTGTAACCGATCCTAAGTAATCACCAGAGATTGTTTGATCAATATTTGTAATTGGTGTGACCGATCCTAGTGACTGGTGTGACCGATCACAAAAGAGTGGTGTAATCGATCCTTGTAATTGGTGTAACCGCTCCAAGTAATTGGTGTAACCGATTCTAGTGACTTGTGTAACCGATCATAAGTAATACCATGAGTATATGGTAACCAATCCTGGTAATTGACGTAACCGATCCTGGTAACTGACGTGACCGATCCTGGTAACTTGTGTTTTCGATCACAAGCAAACCATATTGAGGTAGAACCGATCCTTGTGTTTGGTAGAACCATGAACCTATGTTAGTGATTTGATATTTGATCAATCGCATAGTTGTATTGGAATGCAGATGAACCAATTCTAAACTTGTTTGGAAGTGTGGTATAATTGATTCCAAGATTGTAAATATGAAAGAGGATTTACAAAGAAAAGATGTCAACATACTTTGAACATGAACAATAACTCTTATCTTTTATTGTACAAAGATATTCCTTAATAACTCAAGGAAATCCCGGTCCGAAATAAATTAAGAATCTTTTAATTAGGATTGCTAGTTTTATATGTTTTAATTACCAGCAACTAAATTCATATCTTTAGAAAATAAAAATTATTAATGTGCATTTACTAATTGGAGATTTTCAATTGAGTGATTTCGAAAAATATTGGACAAAGCATTTCCAGGAATTATGAAAACCGATCTGGGCATTTATTGCATATCTTGAGAATATTCGGTTTTGGAAACTCCTTGGTGTCCAAACATCCTTACCCAAGTTTGCATTTCTAGCAGAATATCCTAAGAGCCAGGAAAACTTCATCTTTTTGTTGTTTCTGGTGGAGCCGTATATCCGGAGAGGAAAGTACCCTAATTAGGCGAAATCTCTCACGACCGCTCGTTTAAAGACTTCTGTGGGATCAAGAAGCTCTACGAGTACCGTTGGTGGGAAAATTGATAATTGCAGTTTATTTTAGTTTTTGATTGATTTGATTGACTAACGGTTGTTGAAGTTTGATTGCACTTAGTTTGTTTATTCTTGAGAATCTTCTCTTCTGATATAAGATTCACTCAAACTAGATCGAAGTGTCGACGGGATCTTTAGAACTGTTTGTAGATCTAAAGACATCTTGTGATAATCCATTATTAACAGACTCCGTTCTGTGCGTGATTGCTCACAAGATATTCAAGTGGTGTTGTGCAGGTGTTTATTGAAGATTAAAGAAGATTTGAAGACAATGAATATTTCTTATTTGGTTTATATATCTTTGGGTGTGCACAAACCTTGATCGACTGGGATCTAACTAGAATCGGATTTATTCGATTGATTAGTTGCGTAAGATCGGCATCACCTTATAGTTTCTTATTGGAATCTATATTAATTGATTGTAAATCTATACTCTGCTACTTCGGTAGTTGTTGGACAGATTGATCTAACCAGAAAAAGAAGTTTATTAGTTTAAACGGAAGAGCCTTTGCATATGACTTGAGATATCTTCATCTGAAAGAATCAAGAGAGTTGTGACCAAACAGATTTGTTGTTCCTTTACTGTTTGGAATACAATGCAAAGGAATTAATCCAGTGCGTGCACTTATTGAATGTCGGAAGCGCAGGGATACTGAAGAAACTAAGTGAACTAGGTTTAGTTGCTTGGTCTCAACTATACAGAGTTTTTTTATAGATTTTGTATAGAGGCTTAATTCTGAGAGTATTCAATTATGTACTTGGTCCCGGGGTTTTTCTGCATTTGCGGTTTCTTCGTTAACAAAATCTTGCTGTGTCATTTACTTTTCATTTCCGAAATTATAATTTTTATTATTATAATTTAAAGTAAATTACACAAACGTTAACTCTGTATTACTTGATAGTGATCCTATAGAGTTTGGTTAAGTCCGAATCTATTATCAAGTAATCACACTTTGATTGTTGTATTGTCTCGATCTCGTATCCATAGACGATCACACAAAGTGTGAATATCGATTTGTAGTATTTTCTCGACTTTGTCCTCAATTACTTTCGGTAAGAGGACTTATAGGAGGATATTTTAAAGATTGTGGTGTATTTGGGTACCCTCGTCTTTTCAATTGTATAAGAGCAGGCAAACACGAAATGATCTAACAATCTGTGTTTGATGCGATCCAACCTATTAGAAATGAACTCGAGTTCTTACGAATCGATTTCAGTTAACGTACCGCCAATATTTGATGAAACAAACTATCTATGGTGGAAATCTTCTATGAGATCTTTTCTTCAATCAAGAGACTTTAATACATGGCTATTAGTCGTCGATGGTTATAATCGCCCGAAAGTAGAAAATTCGGAAACTGAGTTTAAACGCTTAGTGGATTATTCAAACGAAGAAAAGGATTTTGCAAAGCAAAAATCAGATGGTTTGAATGCTGTTTTACATGCTATAAGTCGTGATCTACAAAATTATGTATCAACATGCCAAACTTCAAAGGAAGATTGGGATTATCTTCAGATCGTACTTGAAGGTAACACATCAGAGAAAGAAGCTAGACTTCAAACTCTTACTTCTGATTGGGAAAACCTTTGGATGGATGGCAACGACACTTTTGAAGAGTTTCATATTAAACTCTCTGAGATAGTTAATGCTTCTTTCTCTTTTGGAAAGACTATTTCTAAAAAATATATAATGTGTAAAATTTTCAGATCGTTGCCATCTATATACGAATCTAAAAAGCATGCAATCATTGAAGCAAATGATCTTTCAACACTCTCACGAATCACACTCGTTGGAAAGTTAAAGATTTTTGATCATGAATCACAATCTATTCAAGCTAAATGAATTGCTTTTAAAGCTGCAAAATTTCCAAAAGCCCCAATGGATAAAGATAGATTGATGGATGATTCTGATAGATTGATTGCAGAAAATTCTAATGATGAAATTGAATTATCATTATCATTGATCACTAGACAGTTTTGAGATCTCTTAAAGAAAAGAAGTAAGAGATTCATAAAAGATGCTCATTGATCTTCTCGACCCAATGATCGAGTTTCTGTCAAGATCAAGAAAAATCAGGAAGAAGATGATGAATATTAGCCTCAGTGCTTAAGTGTAAAGGTTTTTTTCATATGGCTAAAGACTATCCTAATCTTAGGAAATACACTGGGAGTAAGGCATTGGCTGTAACTCTAGACGAGGCATCTGATTCATATGATTCTGAAGAAGAGGAAACAACTAATATTGCATTAGCTGTCAAGTTAATTTCCTCTTCCTCCATTAGTGATTTAACCATTTTAAAATGGACATGTCTTCCGATGTTATTAAATCATCTAATGGTAAAGGGAGAAATAAGACAAAATGCGAAACTGGCTCAAAAAACAGAATTGCTAAAAGTTGCATATGCAACTCCAACCAGTCTCAAGATACTTCGTTAGTTCGAGGTAACAAGAAAAGATTTTTTCATACGATACTAGATCAAGGATACACTGGTTGTTCCAAATATCATAATGAGAGAAAATCTCATACTAATACCACCTGATCGGTATTAAAATTACATCCTCACCTTGTGTGCCGAATTTATGAGTGAGGAAGTAAATATCAAGGAAATTTTGTGTAGATTATGGGAATAAAATCTAGTAATTGAAAATATATTCAATATATTCGTATTTATAGGAATATTATATTTTCGGAAGTATGAAAAATATAAAAGGATCCTTCTCTTACTATGGTCATTCCTTGTCCGAACTATGAGTCAGGATCCGATGTCTTCTCTTGATATGGTTCATGATCTGAAAGATATCTTTAAGAATAAGCATACACCTTCTCTTGATGTTGAGAAACCTAAGAGGAAAATCAAAAAGAGAGATTGTCTTAGCAAGAAGGAAATAGAGAATATGCTGAAGAAAGATCAGTGTATTGAGGCATTGACACACTTTTGTGTTCAATATTCAAAGACAGATTACATGTTCTTGCAGAATCCTTCACGAAAACTTCTCAACTGCAAGAAATTCTGGTCAAGCAACAAGGTTATCTACTTGAAGAAATTCAAGTTGAAGACTGAAAGTAATAATTTGCCTTCATCCTGCACCAATATGAAGGACTAAGTTGCTCATGAAAGGATCATAAGGTGTTCCGATTGAAACTCATATGTAAAAAGTCACAATGTTTTGAATCAATTTGTGTTTACATGAGTTGTGTTTAGCATAAACATATGTGTTTCGGGTTTTCAACTTTTGCTATTGGCACGCATTAGTTAAAACCGATTCGACCTTTCTCTGGTAAAGGTTGCTCTTTGTTGTTGTTCTTTTATTCTTGCGAGAGGATGACAACATAATGGGGGAGAGTTCTAACTTGAACTTGCGCTTAATGATATATCTTTCTGGGGAGAAGAGGATGCGGTATCTGAGGTAACAAATTTGTTAGTTAATCGTTTTCTTGTTTAAGAAAATCCTGATTTTATTGCATATATTTTTCTATTGCTTAACAAAATTTAGATACAATTGATATTTATTCCATTATGTGTGTATGGATGTGCGTGTGTGTGATTCTATTGTTTCCGGTTAAAAAAAAACTGTGTTAATTTATTTCACTTATTGTTTGGTATCTTCTTTATTGTTTGATATCAAGTGTTTTTCCTTAAAGAAATTTCGGTGCAATTGCGGTGCTATAATGTCTATGTTTGTTTCAATTGCTTCTGGTTAAGAGAAATAATTGTGCAAGTCAATTTACTTGGTTTGTATGTATTGTTTACGGCTTAATAAAATACACAATCATTTGTTTAGTCCAATTCGATTCCGGATAAGAGAAACTAAGTTAATTCTGATCTTAGTTAGACTTATCAAATTGAAGGATTCGGTCATTCAAGTCTAATCAAATGCCTTGAAAAGAAATACTAGTTAACTAACCTAGTGCTTGTCTTGTATAAAGTGAAAGGTCTAAGCTATTATCTGAATAATTAGAACCCGATGAGAAAAATAAAGTTAATTCTGATTTTTATTTTGGTCTTATCGAAATAAGCGATTGTATTTAGCAAGGGAACTAAGTTTCTTAGTCAATTTGTTAAACTATTAGGGAACATTGCTACGGGAAATTGTTTCCTTGACGACATATTAAAACCAAATTACTTGTAGTTTCGGTTTTGATATTGGTTATCTAAAATGGTATGTGAAACCTTTGTGCTTAACTCTTATAGGTTGTACAAGTTTTTTAGATTTGTAATATCCTTTCGTTTTGACCTTTATTTGCTCGAACCTTTGTCATTTTATGACAAAAAGGGAGAGAAATATATGGAGTAAACAAGTGATTTGTAATTACTAAGGAAAGGACAATTATGCTTAAACGTTATAGCTAAAGAAAGAGTAAAGCATTTACTAAGGGGGAACAACATATCATATTTCTTTTGTAGTTATCTTGACTACAAAAGGGGATAACAAAGATTTTCGAATTGAAAAAATCTACCTATCTTTCCTTTAGGGGAAGTATTAGCTTTGTTATTCAAATGTCAACATCGACATTTATGGATTGAATATATGCAGGTTATTGTGCTGTTGAAACTTGGAATCAAGCGTATGTATAATGAATTCTTATAATTTGTTTATCCATATGTATTAAGAGTTTTGTCACTAAAATTGACAAAGGGGGAGATTGTTAGATCATAGCTCGGTGGAACCCACCAAGGGTTGGTATGTCAAGTTTGATTGTCATTTTTTGGTGAATCAAAACTCATCTAAGAGTCGCTTGATTATGTAACTAGAGACAACTTCATATAGGTTAAACTAGAAAGTCTAGGATTATAAGACATACAAGTATTACTCGAAGACCTGAAGAATGTGAAGAAGTAACAAGCTACAACGGCGACATCATCCTTCCTCTTGAGGTTAGTAATATTGACTTGAACTGTTTCATTCCTAACGTATCTTTCAAGTCGTGCTATATTGAAAACATAACTGCGAAGCTGTGAATGATTATACTCTAGTAGTGAGACATGATCACATGATCATAGTGTTAAGGAATTAGAATACAAAGTATAACGTTTATCTTTTGAACTTCTTATATATGACATTGACATAATTGTATGAATGCTATTGTGATTATGTGTATAGGTAAAGGTGAAGATTTCATCCTAGGAAACAATGTTTACATTTGTTTAAAGTAAGTACATTCATGAACTTGTTTTATGAATCGAAAGGGAAATCGCTAGGCTTATTGGTATTGTTATTCATTGCATATCTTTGGATTACCAATATGTGTGAGTTAGTAGAACCGATCATAACTTGTTATTTATATTGGTAAACTATTCATAATGCCTGACTTATGATTTGGTATGACTTAATTAGTGTAACCGATCCTAAGTAATCACCAGAGATTGTATGATAAATATTTGTAATTGGTGTGACCGATCCTATTAACTGGTATGACCGATCACAAAAGAGTGGTGTAATCGATCCTTGTAATTGGTGTAAACTCTCCTAGTAATTGGTGTACCCGATTCTAGTGACTTGTGTAACCGATCATAAGTAATACCATGAGTATATGGTAACCAGTCCTGGTAATTGACGTAACCGATCCTGGTAACTGACGTAACCGATCCTGGTAACTTGTGTGTTCGATCACAAGCAAACCATATTAAGGTAGAACCGATCCTTGTGTTTGGTAGAACCATGAACCCATGTTAGTGATTTGATATTTAATTAATGGCATAGTTGTCTTGGAATGCAGATGAACCAATTCTAAACTTGTTTGGAAGTGTGGTATAATTGATTCCAAGATTGTAAATATGAAAGAGGATTTACAAAGAAAAGATGTCAACATACTTTGAACATGAATAATAACTCTTATCTTTTATTGTAAAGATATTCCTTAATAACTCAAGGAGATCCCGGTCTGAAATAAATTAAGAATCTTTTAATTAGGATTGCTAGTTTTATATGTTTAATTACCAGCAACTAAATGCATATCTTTAAAAAATAAAAATTAGTAATGTGCATTTACTAATTGGAGATTTTCAATTGAGTGATTTCGAAAAATATTAGACAAAGCATTTCCAGGAATTATGAAAACCGATCTGGGCATTTATTGCATATCTTGAGAATATTCGGTTTTGTAAACTCCTTGGTGTCCAAACATCCTTGGTCTATAAATACCCAAGTTTGCATTTCTAGCAGACGACCCTAAGAACCAGGAAAACTTCATATTTTTGTTGTTTCTGGTGGAGCCGTCTATCCGGAGAGGAAAGTACCCTAATTAGGCGAAATCTCTCACGACCGCTCGTTTAAAGACTTATGTGGGATCAAGAAGCTCTACGAGTACCGTTGGTGGAAACTAGATAATTGCAGTTTATTTTAGTTTTTGATTGATTTGATTGACTAACGGTTGTTGAACTTTGATTACACCTAGTTTGTTTATTCTTGAGAATCTTCTCTTCTGATATAAGATTCACTCAAACTAGATCGATGTGTCGACGAGATCTTTAGATTTGTTTAAAGATCTAAATACATCTTGTGATAATCCATTGTTAACAGACTCCGTTCTGTGCGTGCTTGATCACAAGAGATTCAAGTGGTGTTGTGCAGGTGTTTATTGAAGATTAAAGAAGATTTGAAGACATGAAGATTTTTTATTTGGTTTCTATATCTTTGGGTGTGCACAAACCTTGATTATCTGGGATCCAACTAGAATCGGATTTATTCGATTGATTAGTTGTGTAAGATCGGCATCACCTTATAGTTTCTTGTTGGAATCTATATTGATTGAATGCAAATCTAAACTTTGCTAATTCGGTGGTTGTTGGATAGATTGATCTAACCAGGCAAAGGAGTTTATTAGTTTAAACGGAAGAGCCTTTGCATATGACTTGAGATATCTTCATCTGAAAGAATCAAGAGAGTTGTTACCAAACAGATTTGTTGTTCCTTTACTGTTTGAAATACGATCTAAAGGAATTATTCCAGTGCGTGCACTTATTGAACGTCGGAAGCGCAGGGATACTGAAGAAACTAAGTGAACTAGGTTTAGTTGCTTGGTCTCAACTATACGAAGTTTTGTTTTAGATTTTTTATAGCGGCTTAATTCTGAGAGCATTCAATTCTGGAATTGGTCCCGGGGTTTTTCTGCATTTGCGGTTTCCTCGTTAACAAAATCTTGCTGTGTCATTTACTTTTCCTTTCTGCAATTATGATTGTTATTATTATAATTTAAAGTAAATTACGCAAACGTTAACTCCGTATTACTTGATAATGATCATATAAAGTTTGGTTAAGTCTGAACCTATTATCAAGTAATCACATTTTGATTGTTATATCGTCTCGATCTCGTATCCATAGACGATGACACAAAGTGTGAATACCGATTTGTAGTATTGTCTCGACTTTGTCCATATACAATCACTTTCAGTAAGAGGACTTATAGGTGGATAATTTAAATATTGTGGTGTATTTGGGTACCCTCATCTTTTCAGAAACAAAGTTTTACATGTTTTTAAAGGAAGTACATTCATGAACTTGTTTCGTGAATCGAAAGGGAAATCATTAGGCTTATTGGTCCGACTAGTTATTGCAAATCTTTGGATGACCAATATGTATGAGGCTTATTTGATCAATCACATAGTAGTCTTAGAAAGCAGGCGAACCAATTCTAAACTTGTTTGGAAGTGTGGTATAACCGATTCCAAGAATGCAAATCCATGTAAATATGAAATAAGGATTTGCAGTAAAAAGATGTCAACATATTTTGAACACGAGCAACAATTCTTATCATTTATTGTTCAAAGATATTCCTTAGTGCTCAAGGTCATCCTGTGCCGAAATAAATTAAAAATCTTTAAATTAAGGTTTTTGGTTTTATATGCTTTAATTACCAGCAATTAATGCATATCTCTAAAGAATAAAACTTAGTAATGTCCATTTACTAATTGGAGATTTTCTATTGAAATTTTGGACAAGCATTTATTGAAATTAGGAAAACCGAATTTTTTTCATTCATTGCAAATCTTTCGAATACTTTCGGTTTTGGAAATTCCTTGGTGTCCAAACATCCTTGGTCTATAAATACCTAAGTTTGCATTTCTAGCAAACTATCCTAAGATCCAGCAAACTTCATTTCTTATTGTTTCTGGTGGAGCCGTCTATTCGGAGAGGAAAGTATCCTAATTAGGTGAAATATCTTACGACCGCTCGTTTAAATACTTATGTGGGATCAAGAAGCTCTTCGAGTACCATTGGTGGTAAACTAGATAATTGCAGAGTTATTAGTTTTTGATTGATTTGATTGACTAACGGTTGTTGAAACTTTGATTGCACCTGGTTTGTTTATGCTTGAGAATATTCTCTTCTGATATAAGATTCGCTCAAACTAGATCAGAGTATCGACGGGATCTTTAGAATTGTTGTTAGATCTAAAGACATCTTGTGATAATCCATTGTTAACAGACTCCGTTCTGTGCGTGACTGATCACAAGAGATTCAAGTGGTGTTGTGCAGGTTATTGAAGATTAAAGAAGATTTGAAGACGAAGAAAATTTCTTATTGGTTTTCATATCTTGTGAATTGTGCGCACAAACTTTGATCGGCTGTGATCCAACTAGAATCAGATTTATTCGATTGATTAGTTGCGTGAGATCGACATTATATATATATACACTTTGGGATATATATTGGTTAAGTGCGAATCTATACTTGCCTATCTCTGTAGTTAAAGTTAGATTGATCTAACCAGACAAAGGAGTTTATTAGATTAAACGGAAGAGTCTTTGTCAACGACTCATCTAAATCTTTAGCAAGATTGATTAGAGTGGTTACCAAACAAATTCTTGCTTTGATGTTTGGAATACGATCCAAAGGACTTGCTATTCACGTGCGTGATTCTAGAAGTCGAAGGCGCAGGGATACTGAGGGAACTAAGTAGCTAGGGGTAGTCTGATTGGTCTCAACTATACGAAGTTGGTATTAGATTTTGTATAGCGGCTTAATTCTGAGAGTATTCAAAACTATATAAAATCTTGTTGTGTCTTTTAATTTGATTTCCTCATTATAATTGTGTGTTATAATAAATAAAATACACATCTACATTAACTCTGCATTACTTGATAGTGATCCTATAGAGTCTGGTTATTACTAGACCTATTATCAAGTAACACACTTCGTTGTGGTATTCTCTCTATCTTGTATCCATAGTCAATCACACAAGTTATCTTGTTGTTGTATTGTCTCGATATCGTATCCATAGACAATCACACGAAGTATGAACCGAATTGTCGTATTGTCTCGACTCTTTCCATAGACGATCGCATTCGGTAGAGGACTTATAGGTTGAAACAAAAATATTGTGGTGTATTTGGGTACCCTCGTCTTTTCAGTTTGTGGCTCAACTTAACCATGTCGGTCAGAAATATATTTAGTATTAGAGTTGCTGATCAATCATTAGTGGACACTACTCACATTTACATAAATTGAGGCACCAACCTTCAACTCTTTTTATCTGACTAAAATTTACTTTTAGAGTGTGTGTCACTGTACGCTAATTCCCGGTAGAAAGGTGAGCTACCCAACTTCGCACCAATTTCAGCACTATTTTTTTATCTCTTGAGTGTTAATTCCGTGAATCATGTGGGTGACGTCTAAAGATGAAAGCCTCCTTCTTGAAGTTTGATTTGCAGTTACCACAATTCTCTCGACAACAACAGTTCCATAGAAACATATCATCATCAACAAACGAGCGACATCAAAATTTATGAGGAAAGTTGAAGACGTTCAAGGTTTACAAGCAACAAAACAAGAAAGAACAAATTTCAGATTCAAGTAAAGCTACAAGACAAGGAGCATAATTATATATAAGAGTTGAAGACTTATGTACAAGAGCGAAGATTATCAAAAGATGAGAGTTATTGAAGAATCAAGCGGTAAAGTACTTCTCCCACGACTGTAGTTGTTTCATTATTTTGTTTTATTTTCACTTCGTATTGTATTTTTTACTTGTATCGATAAAAAATATATAATAATAATAATAAAAAGGGTAGCTAGCCCAACTGGTCATCCCCGTTCCTCAAAGGTTTGATGCGGTCCAGGAGGTCCCAGGTTCAAGTCCCCGATGACGCAATATTGCATAATTTGACATGGAAGGTAGAGTTAGCTTGATCCCCTTGCGACATAACCATCCCCCCTATCTGCTTCAGCTTCGTTGGCTGGTTCCTCATAAGGCTCGCTGGTAGGATAGCACGGAAACCTGTTCAACTAATATAGTAGTACGCTGTTGGAGCTTAGCTTGCTAGGCTTCCAACTAGTTTCTTGTACTCATTATCCAAAAGTAATAATAATAAAAAAAGGAGATGGAAGCTCCCATCTCCTTCAGAACCTTGTCACATGTTTGAAAACGCATTGCAGCTTTTCACGCAAGCTTGTGGGTTAACTAGTTCTAACTTCAACATCGATGATGCTGCGCCCCATTACATGAAGTCTTTGACGACTATCTATTTTGGTGTTGTAAAGGACAAATTACCTTCCAACTTCTCCTTGAATAACCGTGAAGCCATTTTATGGCAGTGCAACGGGAAGGATCACCCCATGGATTTTTTAAAGGCCATCCCCATCAATGGATTGAATCAATCAGTTAGTCCGAGGCAATTTAGTGTTGTTCTCCAATATCTTCTAGGCATTTCCTTTTTCGATGATGACAGTTTGTGTTCTATTTGTAATAGGCCTATGGACATATATGACAACCATGCTTTACACTGTGCCAGTGAAGTGGGTCTCAGATTCCGACATGATATGGTCAGAGATGGTAATGCCGATATGTGTTATAAAGCGGGCATCACTGCAAGGAAAGAAGTTGCATTTGGTTTCATCTCCAACAACTCCAACGCCTTAAAGATTGCTGATATTCTTATTTACAATTGGGAAGATAGTAAGGATGTCTGTTTCGATGTCACTGAATTTCTCCTTTAACAAGTGCTAGATACCGTACGTTTACACATGCCAGACAATCACCGCCGCAATCACACGCAAAAATAACAAATACCTAGACAAGTGCACAATACACGACTATGGATTCAAGGTTTTGGCCATTACTACTTTAGATGAACTTGGGGAGGACACTATTTTATTTCTTAACCGATTACGAAATTGCATTATTAGATATGATTCCAACTACAAGATAGGTAGCTCTCTCTTTCATAGATTAGGTATTATCATTCAAAAAGGTGTTGGTGCCCAACTTGTTGCTCGGTTACCTTCCACCGATGTTTCCACCAATGTGTATTGAACCTTTTTTTTATTTTGGTAATTTTAATAGATAAATGAGACAAGGGTAAATGAAAAATATTATTGTTTTTAGTTTTTATTTAATAATACGTGGGGAAGGAGAACTATATATAGAAGTTTCAAGCAACAAGGACTTCAAGGAAAAACGTTACAAATTGTCAAGGATCTACGAAATTCAAGAGTTTATCATCAACATTTGAAGCCGAAGACGTTTCTATTGGATGTTGTAATAGTGGTATAATCATTATTGCCCATTGAATGTGAAGGTGAGTGAGTATTCTCATCCTCGTAATAGTAGTTGATTTCCTTTCTTAGAGATCATCAGAATTTTTTTTTATTTCCCACGATTTTGTGGGGTCTCCAGAAATTATTTCAGATGGTTTCCTTCCCACTATTCAACGTGTGTAGGGATTTCCCTCTTCATTCCTACGTGCACACATGTGATACCCATAAAAAAGCTGTCTTACTGAGTGCAATTATCATAAAGCCCTTATTGGTGAAACAGAAGTCAAGGTGAAATGCTTATTGGTCGCTCTCGAACCTGAATTCTTTCATTATGGCATAGGTTGACCGGTCACACTTCCTTCGCTTAATTTCATGCTACATTTGAGTTTTCTCTTGTACTTCTAATTTCTTGACATTAAATTGAGAATCTTTATGTCCTCCTAGCTTTTTGGATGCTTGGGACTCCGGAACATTTTGAAATTGGAAGATTAGGTTTTATGGGTATACCTCTTATAAACCTTCACGAGAGTATAACTTGTCTGCTAGGGACACCTAGGGGTTTAAAGGCTTGTTACACAGGCTAAGTGTAACCGTTTCCTTAATGAAAGGGAGTTGTATTTTTGTTTAGT
The DNA here is from genome assembly GCF_003573695.1 of Papaver somniferum. Lineage (NCBI taxonomy): Eukaryota > Viridiplantae > Streptophyta > Magnoliopsida > Ranunculales > Papaveraceae > Papaver > Papaver somniferum. Next base: position 185,626,938 of record NC_039358.1, read on the forward strand.
TTAGATTAATTTGCTCGAGGACTAGCAAAGTCTAAGTGTGGGGGAATCCGATAGGTGTCTTAAACACCTTAATTTACTATATATTTTCTATGTTTTTTTATGCTATTTCTCTTGAAAATTAATGTATATTACACTTGTTTTTATTTTATAGGTATTTTGGAGTTATGCGACATGAAAGAAGAAAATTAAGAGCCCAATTTGCTATTTGGGGACCTTGAGCGTTTGGCCCAATCAAAGTAGAGAAGGACGCGTGTCTCATGAATAGACAGAATTTCTGAAGCATCAGGAAAATACTTCTTGAGCAGACGCATATAACAACCACTGCACTACAGTTATAGCCTACTAAAAGCGTCTGCAACCTTAATCGGGGACACCTCTTTTCATTAATGTAGTAGCATAAAACCACACACTACATCCAATGGTGTAGAAGATGAATTAATCACTAAGTAAAGATGCACAAACAAACATAGACACAAAGATATACGTGGTTCGGTATGATTACCTACGTCCACGGGGTGAAAGGATGAATGTTATTATTTGTTTTCTTTGATTACAAGGTGTTCTCTCCTTATCCAACGGTATAACTCTCAAACTCTCAAATGTAGTGTCTAGTTTCTCTCCCTTCTCACCTGCCTCTCTCTCTCGACCATCCCTTGTATTTATAGGCCAAGGTCGAAACACAACAGAATTACAGTGTTGGTCACATTACATCAGTTTAGTTGTTCTCTATCGGTCCTGTGTTGGCACTCTCCCATCTTTCTGGTATGGCCGATAGAGTCTTGGTATTTGATAGTTCTTCACCCGAGGCCGAGTCCTGATCGTCTGGTTGACACGATGTCGCATTTATTTCTTATCGTCCCATTGTTTGACCAGCTCCCTTTGTCTGACCGAGTGCTTTCTGATCGTCCGTCCGACTTGTCAAAGGATAAGGTTCACGTCCCATCTGGCAACTGTAGGGCCATCACGTCCAACCCACGTGACACCTCGCTCTTTGCGTTATTTGGTTCTATCCTGTGCTTCGCCGCTCTTTCCTCTTCGGTGTATCATAGCTTAGGATCTTTCCACCTAGCCCTGTGGATTATTTACACCTACATTTATGACCCTTCTTTCGCTCGTGTGCTTGGCACGAGGGAAAGAAAATCGTTCCATCTTCCCACGTCCTTGAGCATGCCGAAAATTCCTCCATACAGTTCCCCACTAAACATTCCTTTATGACTTGTAACCGCTGTTGTCGGTCAAGACACTTCATCCTAGAAATATCTCCCTTTATGTTCTCTTTCCTCTATTCACCATTTTCAGAGAAACCAAGTGTTGTTATTTCTTCTTCTTCACCTTCCTTCCTTGCCGACGCCATTAACTCCGGTGACCTTCTTATCTTCTCAGTTTTCATCTTCGTTGTTTCCGTTGGTGAGGTTTGTGACAGTAGTGGTTGGTTCCTCTTTTTACTTCTCTCTTCATCAGAGTTCATATTTCTCCGTTTGCTCTCTGCCATGGCTACTTCTTCTCCGTCAATGACTGAAAAAAGGTGCGTGAGTGATACCTTCTCCGAGAGCGATGTTGTTTCTCTTGATTCCTTATTTTGGCTTGAGAGTCCTCATCACGATTATCGTGCTATAAATTCCCTTTTTCCTGATGATTCTCCCTCTTTTTCATGTAGGGCTGATAAGAGAGTCTTCAAAGACTTGTCTGATGATGAGTTTATTGAACAGTTGAAGGAAGAATTCGGTCTTCAAAACTATGAAGTGACCCTAGTCTCGGGCCAAACGGGTGTGTTGAAGAAGACCGATGTCGATAAGCATGAGCAGTCGTCCGAGGCGGTCATCGTCACTATGAGGTATTGTCGCAGCTTCGTCCGAATCGAGCCTTGACTCAGTGGAATGGCAACACTTTCCGTCTGATGAATGAGTGGAGAGACCGAGACGAGGGTCATGGATCTACGGCCGATTGGTCGACATATAAGCCTGGAGACGCTCCCGATTACACTTCTGCCAATTTTATCGTGAACTACCGGAGCGGGACAACTACCAATGGCGACCTTGCTGGTTTTGCTGCTAGCCCTCACCGTCAGAAATCTATGCCCGAGGGTGTTGACAGATTGATGCTAGATGTTGATCCCCTTGGTAAAGGTTCCAACAAGCGTGCTCGCCACACCAATGACCCATACTGGTACCGAGTTCCACTTCTTGTTCGCGGCCAAATTTTGCATGGTAGCTTTCCTCCTCCTCAATTTCCTGCAGAGCCTTATCCATTCTGGGTGATTAACGATGATAAGGTATGTTGTTTTCTCTCCATTTTCTTTGATTCCTACTGTATCGGCTTGGGGTACTGATTACTTTCTTGTCGTAGGTTAAGCTTCAGGGCGAGTCTACCAAGGCGGCTGCTATTTCCAAGAAGAGGAGTGCTAGAACAAGGGTCGAGGAAGATCAGGGGAAGGTAACAAACATATAGCTCTATTCTAAGTACATGTACTTGCCCCTGTTTTTTGCCTTCACGTGTTATGATGCTGAACCTTGTGTAGAAGTTCCCTAGGCGCGAGGATAAAGATGTTGGTGGGGTCCGATACTCGTGGTGGTGAAGGTTCGTCCCCAAGGCGTAATCTTCCTCGGGGGAAGGTAGCGGCAAATGGCGTGGCACTGAAAAGTTCAAACATTATGATCGATATCCCCGATCAATATGATGAGGACGATATATTTGGGGACGATCATCCGCTTGATGAGGATGCCGGAGGTCACAAGGAAGCGGAGGTTTATGGGGAGACTGCTGTTGTGACTCCTGGCGTGCAATCTGGTGCTCAGGGGCCGACCCGAACTCACTCCAAAGATTTCCCCAGATGGATGTTGGATCTTCATCGGGTGTTCAGACATCCTTTACCATATCTAGCCCTATTTGTGATTCACTTGGTGCATTGAACTCTGCGGAGTTTGGTTCCTATACTGATGATCAGATGATTGCTGTCGTTCCCCTGTATCGTGATATCGCGCCGGTCTTTGATAATTTAGTAAGTGATTTGTTTGCATTTTTCTTTTTGATGTTATCGGGCCCTACTAAGTCGCCTTGAGATGGGATCTGTAGTCGCTGAACCGGTCGAGGTTGGAGGCTGCTCTTCGCCGACAAGAGATTAGGGGGTTGGAGGCTGCTCTTCAGCAGGAGAAGGAACGATCCCGTGATCTGGATATAAAACTCGCCGATGCGCAAGGTACATTGTTTACAATAGTTGTGTTGATTGAGTTCTTCGTGCCAATATCCTGAGTCAAGTATTATTCTTCTAGCCGAAATATCTAGCATAGATCTAGACGCTGCTTCGGAGTATATGCTTATAAAGAGAAAGTGGGATATCGAGAAAGATCTTGTGGGAAATCTTCGACAAATAATTTCTAATAAGGATGGGAAGATAGACCGTCAGGAGGCCGAGATCCAACAACTTCAGGAAGAGTTGGACATATATCGCTTGTTAGAGTATGTTCCCGAAGAGATAAATAACTTACGAGCTCGCATGGGCATCTTTCAAAGACTTGCTGCTGAGAAAACGTTACTGGCCGATAATCTGGAAAGTCAGAGTGGCTCCCCGAAGCTTTAAAATCGAGATCTTCATGAGGATCGGCGACGAATTTTGAGGGAAAACGCTGTGGCTGCGCAGTCCAACCGAGATCTTCTTGAAAGGACTAAGAGTTTCGACAAACTGTCCAGTGACCTAGAGTGGACGCAAGCCCAATTATCGATACTACATGGGTCTTATAACCGTCAGAGAGCCGAGTGGAGTGATCACAAGAAATATTTCCCCTCAAATGAGTTCAACGAACAGTACTATAATGAGTTAACCTTGAAGCTTTCTGATTATAATTTTGATTGTTGTTGTAGTAATGAGGTTCAAACTCTCGGACTTGTGAAGATTAAATTTAAAGATTTAATAAAATTATATACAAAAATATTAACAAAGTGGGCGAGAGGTAACCAAGACACTAGATTCCACTATTACACATGAATGATGTCAAATATTTCATAACTCTAATTATCCTTTTAATCCTTTATTTCTTAATCCACAAATAATCAAACGTATTCTCAAAAATTAATTGTATCCCTTAAGCATAGATTATCTAACCAAAGCATAACCTATCTAATTGAATCACAACTAATGAAGAAAATTATGTAAACTTTTAAGAACTCTGCAAAAGCAGTGATTGAGTGAATTATAATTAAATATTAGAGAAAATGAAATAGTTACCCATTGTTCATGTGTGAATAGCTTCATCCATTGCCTTGGTTACGAGAGAATTAGCCGCTCATCATGTTGGAAACACGCTCAAAAGTTGATTTCATTTATGCTCAAAGGGTTACAAATGATGAATAAGGGAGAATTATAATAAAAATCGGGTTTGCAATGCTTATAACTATTGCAAAAGCCGTTACAAAGAGCCGTTACTGTACTGTTGCGTTTTTTAAGTCTGTCTGATCTCTGCGACCAACAGTATAGTCGCTGACACTGTTTAAAAACGACGGTTGTGGCGAGTCTGTTCTTCGTGTTCTTCAGTGTTCTTCAATGGCAGCAGCAGCAGTGGTCTCTCTGCAAATTCGATTTTTTTGACTCTGTGGTGCTCTAAACTTCTCCCAATCTCTCCCTTCACTTCTCTATGATCCCCTCACCCTATATATACTCAACAACAAAATATCACGCCATAACTCTCACAAATTTTCATTAAACTCGGCAGTGAAGAAAAATATTCTAGGAATATTTTCTTCCCTGTTTTAGCTTCTCACGTGTTTCTACAGCTGCAAAATCTCCTCATTTATCTTCTTCACGGTCCAGAGTGTTGCTAGAGTCATCATACACGAGCAGAACACGCATAAATCTTCCAAAACCCGTGAACTATTCTTCTCATGCACGGGCTCCCTGATTCCTTGTCACGGATTTTCCAGCCAAATTTGATCGAAACAAACACCCATACCAGCTCTTTTATGACATATCACAACTACCCATGAAGTTTCAGCCCTTTAGTCCACCTAGAACATCTTCAAATTTCGATCGAAACATTCTCAGAGAGCTGCCACATTTTTCCCGCCAATTTTTAAGTTTCAAATGAAGAAGATGGTGTCCCCCTAACCAGCTGTGGGGTGCGAATAGCAGCTGCCTTTTTGGGGTGCCCCTTCCAAATCTGGGCTCCGTATAGCAAGTGTCCTCCGGGGGTGTTCCGAGTGATTTTTCGAGCCGATTTTTCCAACATATTTATTTTCCAAAAATACCTAAAAATACACAAAACACCATAATAAGGACGAAAACGAGTACCAACAATACGAAACATTGAGGACAAATTAGACACATAAATGCGTCTATCAAATACCCCCAAACTTATTATTTGCTAGTCCTCGAGCAAAACTAATAAAAAATAAATAAAACCGAGTTAATCTCGGGAGGGTTTACCAGAGGTGTGCCCACAAAACCATTACTCCAGACCCTAGCTATCTATGCAGAACCTTGGAAGGCACTAAAGAATCTCCTTGGTTGGCATACTTATTGACTACAGGAGGAAGTACCCTGATGCGAAATTCCAATTGTTGTACACGAGTTTGCACTCAAGCATACTAAAATTCATATAAAGTGACAGAGCTCTACTCAGATAGTTTCTGGACATCATAAACCGGAGTCAACCAATCACATGGATAGATTAAGAAGATGGATGTAGAGAAAAATGTGGATGATGTTGACTAAGGTGAACCTATCCTAATGGACTGAGATACTGGTCTGGACTAGTATCAACACACTGGCATATACAAGGGAACCAGTGGTTGATAAACCTAACTCTAGGTCAACACAACTGGCATATACAAGGGCACCAGTGGTCGACTTTATTGAATTTATTCGGTTGGTCTGGTGGTCTGGTCTCAATTTTTTTTTTTTATCTCAGTCACTTTATTTCACCCTAGCAATGGTAAAAAGAAAAATAAAAAGAAGTGATCAGGATTCTTTCGATGTTTCCATCACGAGGATATGGCGAAACTACCATGTTTTCTTTTTCTAACACCTGAGCTCTGTGTTTTATGAATAGACTCTTTAGATGTTTCCATCTAATCAGATTGGTTCCTCAAATCCTACAACCAAAATGCTTCCATCCACTTAGATTAGTTAGTGCCAACCTTAATAAGCATAAATTTCTAGTCTCTGGAGCTTATTTATTGCAACTAAGAACTTTCTCCCATACCCCCAAACTTAAATCTAACATTGTCCTCAATGTTCTAAAGATGAAATTAAAAGCATGAACAAGGAGAAACTGTTACCAATGAAGCAAAAGAGATAAGGAAAGATATTACCGTGTCGCATGAATATTGGGTTACCTCCCAAGAAGTGCTAAGTTTAAAGTCTTCATCCAGACTAAGCAAGGATTAGTCACCACGTAGAATCATATAGTAGTATCCGGAATAACTGTGGGTCATATGGATCAAAAAGTGTTACCCACAAGAAGAGGAAACTGCAACAGACCAAGAAGATACCGAACATACCCTTGCTTAAGACAACTACATCTAGTTGTGGTTCAGGTTCAGGCTCTATAAAAGGATCTAAATAGAAGGTTTTCATCGGTTGGATTTCCTCAAAGCTAAGATCCGGTTCAGGTAATAGAGTCTGGAAAAACTCAACTAAGAACTTAGAAGCACATAACAACAACCTGAATAATTGGGGATCCTCTAAGTCAATTAGATTTGACTCACAAAGTTGACCATAATAATGGTCATTCTTAAGGAAATGTGTCGACCCTAATATCCTAAAGTAATTAGGTTTAGTCTCAAAACTTAATATCCGACACATCTGAAAATCATATGTTCCCATAATTGGAAGAAAAGTTTTTGGTGGGAAAACAAAGTCAATCTTGGTATCATAGCCTGGTTTAACCACATCAACCAGAGGATGGGTTTCTAACAACTGAGCTTCTCTATGAACATCATTAGGTTCGGGAAAACATGTATGAAGATAATCTTGTAATATGGTTGAGGCATAAATGTTGAGGCAGGAACTTTCTAAGAGTTAAAGCACATGTAGAATGATAATCACCCCCAAACTTAGAGTTTTCTGTGTCTCTAGAAAGACTAGTCACAACTTCCCTAATTTCTAGGTCATCAGATTCCTGGAAATAGTCAATTGATTCTTCTAAGTCAGGTTCATCCTCACTCATCTCTACGAGTTCATCTTCTTCGTCTAAGACTATTGTTTCTAAATCGCTAGACTCTAAAACATTATTCTCAGAATAAACTCGTTCCTCTAAATCATTATCGGCTTTGTAAACAGGAAATACTACATCGTCTAAAACGAGGGTATCTCTAGTCAAATCCTCGTCCTTTTGAATAGGTGAATAATTATTAAAAATTATTTGGATTTGAACTAGAAATAATATTATCATTGTAAAGCTCAGTTGGAGTAACCGTTTCCTGATCACTATTCCTACATAAGTATGATTCTCCATCAACACTGTCCTCATCATAATAACATGAAAAAGATCGAACCTCAACAAAACAAGTAGTTCTACCAATTCTAACCTTGTTATCTTGATTATGTAAATAACTATCTTCATTCTCAAGGGTATTATTAGATACAATATATTGGAAATTCAAGTAATTTCGAGCAATTCTTTCGTTCGTCTCAGCTATCCGCTTGAGGTTGTCTTCTAAAGAAGGTTCACTCATTATTGTAGTTCTTTCATCTATAATTATACTATTAATCTCAGCTAACTTACGCGTCGACTCAGCTAACTTCCTGAGGGACTCTTCTAAAGGAGGAATAGGAACAGAGGGATCATAAAAAGGACTACTTTTCAATAGTTTGATTGTATCCTCTAGAGACGAAGAACTAGTACTATAATCTTCTTGCTCGTAAGACTGATGCATGTGTGGATAGTAATTGGGCTCACCAGGGTATGACCCATATCCTTCCAAAGGATGGCGTTTCCAACATGGTCATAGAAAGGATGATGTCCATATTCAAATTCAGGTCGATAATCATTGTATTGGCTTCTATCATACCAGTTCGACATTCTTAATTGCAAGGGAATTCTACACAATCACAAACAAGGCTGACTCGACCAAATCAAACCTATAAAATCTAGCAAACAACAAGCATGATGGCTCCACTTAGATTGTTTCTAGACCAGCTTCTAATCCTTCGAAAAGGAATTCGTTACAATTTAAGCAAACCCCTCTGGAATCAATCCGAGTCAAAGTAAGCTGAATTGAGGCGAGGGAAGCTCAGTGGAGCTTCGATACCCAAGGCCTCACCGCTATCACAAGGCGGCGCAGTCACGCATTCAACTCACAGAAACCATCATGAACTTCAAAGTATGCTAAAAGAGTAACCAATATTTTTCGAACGACTTTCCTACTAAGCTCGTTACCCTATAAGTCTCGTTCTAGTCAAAATTTTAAGCTTAGGTTCGCGTTTGGTTTTGTTTTCCTAAAGCGGGCAAAAAGGAAACGGTGATGAAATCCGAGTCCTTATCTTAATTTGGCCAGGCCTTTCCCTTTACTAGGAAATTAAAACAACCGTATTCAAATCCTCAGCATATATTCACCTTAAGGCATACAATAAACCCGCTGACAGGGGATTCGTGGGTGTTTAGAAAGCTTACCTCCCGTACCAGACGGGCGCAGAACCGCTGAAGTCGACTCGGGCCACGACTCTTATGTCATGTGCGAACCCGAGGGGCCGAGACGATATTGTAATCGTCGTCCTTCCCTGCAAACAGTTTTATATTTAATGTACCCTTCCTTAGGGTTTAAAATAAAATAAAATAATTGTCCAAGTCCAAAGTCCAAATAAAGTGCAAAAGAAAAGAAATAAAAAAAAATAATAATAATTACAAAAAAAATGGAAGGTCTCTAAAAAAATAAAAATAAATAAATTCTCTCTCTCTCTTTTTTTTTTTTAATTTTTTCTTTCGCTCTTTTTTTTTTTTGCTTTGTCTTTTTCCTTCTCTTTTAGCTTTATGCTTTGATTCCAAGTCTTTAGTATCCAACTTCAAACCTGTAATACAAACACACACCCAAAGAAACGTAAAAAGAACAAATGAAATAAAAAAAAAACTAAAAATTCTACTTAAGCACAAATCCGCGTCGGCGGCGCCAAAATGATTATAATTTTGATTGTTGTTGTAGTAATGAGGTTCAAACTCTCGGATTTGTGAAGATTAAATTTAAAGATTTAATAAAATTATATACAAAAATATTAACAAAGTGGACGAGAGGTAACCAAGACACTAGATTCCACTATTACACATGAATGATGTCAAATATTTCATAACTCTAATTTATCCTTTTAATCCTTTATTTCTTAATCCACAAATAATCAAACATATTCTCAAAAATTAATTGTATCCCTTAAACATAGATTATCTAACCAAAGCATAACCTATCTAATTGAATCACAACTAATGAAGAAAATTATGTAAACTTTTAAGAACTCTGCAAAAGCAGTGATTGAGTGAATTATAATTAAATATTAGAGAAAATGAAATAGTTACCCATTGTTCATGTGTAAATAGCTTCATCCATTGCCTTGGTTACGAGAGAATTAGTCGCTCATCATGTTGGAAACACGCTCAAAAGTTGATTTCATTTATGCTCAAAGGGTTACAAATGATGAATAAGGGAGAATTATAATAAAAATCGGGTTTGCAATGCTTATAACTATTGCAAAAGCCGTTACAAAGAGCCGTAACTGTATTGTTGCGTTTTTTAAGTCTGTCTCTGATCTGCGACCAACAGTATGAGTTGCTGACACTGTTTAAAAACGACGGTTGTGGCGAGTCTGTTCTTCGTGTTCTTCAGTGTTCTTCAATGGAAGCAGCAGCAGCAGGTGGTCTCTCTGCAAATTTGATTTTTTTGACTCTGTGGTGCTCTAAACTTCTACCAATCTCTCCCTCTCACTTCTCTATGATCCCCTCACCCTATATATACTCAACAACAACAAAATATCACGCCATAACTCTCACAAATTTTCATTAAACTCGGCAGTGAAGAAAAATATTCTAGGAATATTTTCTTCCCTGTTTTAGCTTCTCACGTGTTTCTACAGATGCAAAATCTTCTCATTTATCTTCTTCACGGTCCAGAGTGTTGCTAGAGTCATCATACACGAGCAGAACACGCATAAATCGTCCAAAACCCGTGAACTATTCCTCTCATGCACGGGCTGCCCTGATTCCTTGTCACGGATTTTCCATCCAAATTTGATCGAAACAAACACCCATACCAGCTCTTTTATGACATATCACAACTACCTATGAAGTTTCAGCCCTGTAGTCCACCTAGAACATCTTCAAATTTCGATCGAAACATTCTCAGAGAGCTGCCACATTTTTCCCCGCCAATTTTTAAGTTTCAAATGAAGAAGATGGTGTCCCCCTAACCAGCTGTGGGGTGCGAATATCAGCTGCCTTTTTAGGGTGCCCCTTAGCCAAATCTAGGCTCCGTATAGCAAGTGTCCTCCGGGGGTGTTCTGAGTGATTTTTCGAGCCGATTTTTCCAACAATATTTATTTTCCAAAAATACCTAAAAATACACATAACACCATAATAAGGACGAAAACGAGTACCAACAATACGAAACATTGAGAACAAATTAGACACATAAATGCGTCTATCACTTTCCAAGGCCGAAGACGAGTTGGCCAAGTCCGTGGAGTCGTTAAAATCTGTATTGCCAATTCTTTCAGGTCTCTAGAGAGCATTCTTGGGCTACCTTGGGACTTAGCTAGTTTGTTGCTTTTACCTCGTATTCTGCCATGTTCCGTGTTTAATGTGTTGATGATGTTTTGTTGCAGTCGAGCAAGGTCGTGTCAAGGATCTGGAGCGAGATGTGCAAAATTTCGGGCAGGAAGTGGAGCAGTGGAAGAAGGCCGAAGGTGATGTGAAGGTTAAGCTCCACGCTGCCGAGGCAAGGTCCCAACAGCTTTCTCAGCAAATTGAGGAAGAGAGAACTGCTCATCAGAACGAGCTTGCTGAGGCGATCACCGCCGGTGTGAACGATTACATTGAGCAGAAACGCCGGAAGGTCGCTCAGAGGAGGGGAGGGGCTGGTGTTGTTCCACCCAGGGGTTGATCGTGTCTTTTGTAGTGCTGCGCCACTAATTCGCCCTTTGTCTTGGGTTGTAATTCGTTTGAACACTTGACCCATTTTATTTTAACAACTTCTTTGAATGGGGTGCTGCGTCGCCGAGCTTATTTTTTCCTTGACAATTTCTGCGTTTATCATTGTGTTGACGTTGTTTGGTTTTATGATTGCTATCTTGTTGTTTGTGTTCCATACCTGCATTTTATGTCATATGTATTAGTATTAATGCCTTTTCTGTCGAACACACTCAACAAGGAGGGTTATCGGGCCCGATGCCATGTCCCAGCCGAGGTATCTCATCACTATCTTTTAGATTCAGTGGAAGGGTAGTAGTCGTCCTAGTTCTAGGCCCGATAATCCCGATTGGTTATCAACCAACCAACTCGGGCAAGTGGTCACGACCACCTGAGATGGGGGTAACCTTTCAAATGTAATTAGGTTACCTAGATGAGAAGAAATCGTATCTTAACAACCTTTGGTAACTGGCTTCCAACCACCAGTACCCTTAGGCTACCTCGGCACTTGCACACTGCCACTGCCCCGAGTATCGAATAGCCAGTCGACTGTAAGTCACCTCGGAACTTCCACACTGGCTTTGCCCCGAGTACGAATGACCATTCGAGTGTAAGTCACCTCAGCACTTCCTCACTGGCTTTGCCTCGAGTACGAATGACCATTCGAGTGTAAGTCACCTCGGCACTTCCTCACTGGCTTTTCCCCGAGTACCATTGACCATTGGTCGCTCATGTCATATTTCCTACCCCTCGCGGTTTTAAAGAAATGAATGACAAGTATGTTTACCTGTTTTCCTCGAACCCCTCATGGGTAAAAGAGCTTCAGATGTTGAGTGTTCCACGGTTTTAACTTGGGTTTGCCGTCTGGCTTGAGTAATCGATAAGCTCCCTCGCCCGCTTTAGACACGATTGTGTATGGTCCTCCCCACTTTGCCGCTAATTTACCGCCCTTTTTGTCACGTTCCCAATCGGCTAGATATTTCAACACTAACTGTCCCGGTTGAAACTCTCTTGGTCGAACTCGTTTGTTGTATTCTCGTTGTAGTCTCCTTTGGTAGTTCTCCATTTTTTGTAACGCCATCTCCATTGTTTCCTCCAAATCATCGATCTTGGCCAATATTAGATCTGCCGATATGTTTCGCCTCCAGGCTTCGGTTCTTTTGGTGGGTATCGTCGCTTCAGTTGGTAGTATCGCTTCAGTTCCATAGGTCAGCATGAAAGGTGATAGCCCAGTTGCTTACCTTCGAGTAGTTCGATAGGCCCATAAGACGTTGTAGAGTTCTTCGCACCAATCACCATATTCCCCATCCAATTTTTTCTTTATATTGTCGGCGATGGTTTTGTTTGTGATCTCGACCTGCCCGTTTCTTTGAGGATATATGGGGGTAGCCTTGCTTTTTATGATGTTGTAGGTGTTAAATAGTAGATCGATGTTCTCCCCCTGGAGTTGTTTTCCATTATCCGAGACGATGGCCGCCGGTACTCCAAAACGACATATGATGTGCTCCCAAATGAACCTGAAGACGTCCTTATCACGGATATGCCTTAATGGTGTCGCCTCCACCCATTTAGTGAAGTAATCTATTGCTATGATCAGGTATTTTCTCTGCCCCGATCCCACATGTAGTGGTCCCACGATATCGATCCCCCACTTGGCGAAGGGCCAAGGGCTTACCATCGAGTTTAGAGTTACTGATGGAGCATGTATCTTCTTACCAAACCGTTGGCATCCTTCACAAGCTTGCGCCATTTGTTTTGCATCACCATTCATATACGGCCATAAGTATCCCATTATTTTTGCTCTTGCTGACAGACTTCGTCCCGAGCTGTGATTTCTGGATGCTCCATAGTGTAGTTCATTCAAGATTGTCTGGCCTTCCTCCTTGCTTAAGCATCTTAAGAGTGGTCCCAGGTACGATTTCCTATATAGAATTCCATCCCTCAATTCATAAGCGGCCGATTTGCTTTTGATCTTGTTGATCTCGGGTCGTTCCTTGGGTAACTCGCCTGTCTCCAAGTACGAATGAATCGGCTTTCTCCAATCTCCGTCCAGATACCTATCAGCCGTGTTGATAGCCACGTCGATGTGTACCTCGGCCGTCTCTGGTACGGATGGGGTGAGGAGTCTCATGACACGAATACCCTCCACACTTGGGTCCGTCAGCTGGGATGCAATGTATGGCAATGCGTCCGAGTGTCGATTGTCTTTTCTGCATATGTGGAGAAATTTGATGCTGGGGATCTGGTCGATGTAGAATTGGGCGAGCTCCCAGTACTTTTGTAAGATCGGGTCGTGGATGGCGTATTTTCCCTTAATTTGTCGGATCACCAAGTGTGAGTCACTAGTTAATCTTACATCTTGTAGGCCCATCTCGACGATTAGCCTCAGGGCGTGAATCGCTGCTTCATACTCGGTGACGTTGTTTGTTTCCTTGAATTCCAATCTGAACGAATGGGCTACTTTTCGTCCCTTTGGAGTGGTAAAGACTATTACAAGTCCCGATCCATCTTTGTTCGACGCTCCATCGACGAATACTTCCCAACGTGTTGGGCTACTTGCTTCAAGTAAGTCGGCCGGATCTTCCCGATCTTCCTCCATTCCGGGTATATCCTCGACCTCATCTTCGTCGCTTAATGGAAAATACGCCAAGAAATCTGCCACTACTTGTGCCTTCACTGCTTTCCTCGTTTCGTAGAAAACATTGAACTGTTTAATTTGTGCCCCCCCCCCCCCATTTGGAGATCCTTCCAGATCGGCCTGCATTATCCAGTACCGCATTAATAGGTGATTTTGTGAGCACACGGATCCGATGGGCTTGGAAATACGTCCTTATCTTCAGGGTGGCGAAAGCTAACGCTAAAATCATCTGTTCCATCCTTGTATAATTTTTCTCAGCCGGACTTAATATTTTGCAGATGAAGTAAACAGGCTTTTCCTCGCTCCCTTCATTTCGAACTAAGACTACACTGATAGCATATGAAGTTGCTCCGAGGTATAACGTGAGGACCTCCGATGGCTGGGTTCTTTGTAATACTGGAAGACTTGCAAGATGTAGCTTAATATTCTGAAACACCTCCTCACAAGCGTTCGTCCATTTGAATTTCTCTCCCTTTTTAAGATTGCTAAATAAATCCTTGCATTTGTCGGATGACCGAGATATGAATCGCCCCAATGCTGCTATACTTCCGTTCATCTTTTGAACGTCTTTTATTGTGGCTGGTGACGACATCTCGAAGATGGATCTGACTTTCTCGGGATTTGCTTCTATCCCCTTTGGAGTGATGATATATCCCAGAAATTTTCCCGATGTGACCCAAAAATCGCATTTGGTCGGGTTAACTTTCATTTTATATTCTCTCATCGTCCGGAAAATTTCCCGCAAGTCTCGGATGTGATTATTGGCTAGGCGACTTTTACTAGCATATCGTCGACATAGACCTCGATGGTGTTGTGGATCTGGTCTTCAAACATGTCGCCCACCAACCTTTGATATGTGGCGCCTGCATTCTTCAGCCCAAACGGCGTCTTGGTGTAGCAGTATAGGCCTCTTAGTGTGAAGAAGGAGGTGTGTTCTTGATCCTCGGGGGCCAGCGGGATCTGGTTATACCCCGCGTATCCGTCCATCAACGTTAGTGCCTCGTACCCCACTATAGATTCCACCAGTTGATCGATGCTTGGGGGGGGGGGGAAACTGTCCTTCGGACAAGCTTTGTTCAGGTCTCTGAAGTTGATGCAGATTCTGAATCCTCCGTTTCGCTTTGGTACCACGACCATGTTAGATATCCACTGTGGGTAGTGTGATTTCCTAATTATTCTCGATTCATGTAACTTCTTTAACTCCTTCTCGACGGCCGTCTGTAATTCTGGCGCGACTCGCCTAATCTTTTGTCGGACCGGTTTGAAGCTTGGGTCGATCTTTAAATGGTGACAGCATACCTACGGGTCTACGCCCTCCATATCGTGCACGCTCCATGCGAATGCGTCCATGTTCTCCTTTAGCACCGCCACGAGCTGGTTTATTTTCTCGTCTGATAGTAACGACCCGATCCTTACTATCCTTGGTTCTTCTACAGTTCCCAAATTAATCTCCCGAGTAGGTTCTACAGCCGAGAAGTTTGGTTTTGGTTCCTTCATCGATGTCGTATCCTTTAATTGCTATGAAGGTTCGCTTCCTTGTGTTTCATATGCCATGACCGCGTGCAAAATAAATTTTTCCAAGTCCTCTGCCGCTTTGGCTTCTTTAGCCTTGTTCTTCTCTCTCCTTTGTCGTGCTCTCCGCTCCTCATATATTTGGGCATCGACCTGCATGCACTGTCGGGCTGCCTGTGAATCGCCTACGACCTCGGCTATTTCCTTGTACGTTGGAAATTACAGCCTTTTGATGATAGGCTAAGGCCACTCCTTTGATTCCAGCGATCCATGGTCTCCCGATAATAGCTTCATAGGGCGAGGCGACATCGACCACACAGAATGTAGTCAATGTGTCTAGGTAACCACCTCCGTCCGATACCCTTAGGGTTACTTCTCTCTTTGGGATGGTTACTGTCCCATCAAAGCCGTAGATACGATATGTTGATGGGACGAGTATATCATCTGATATCTCCATCCTCTTGAACGTATCGTAAAAGATTACTTCGACTGAGATCCCACTATCTACCAATATCCTTCTTACCCCCCATTCCTCAATCAGCAGGGTGATGACCAAGGGATCACTGTGAGCCTGGTTGTTCATTGAGACATCCTGAGCCGAGAAAAAGATAGGTTGCACCATCCAAGGTTCCATTGGCAAAGTCTTTGCTACACTGAAAATTTATTTCCCGTTATGGTCCCTTTTATGGATTCTAGACATGATCCCAGGGTTCATATTGTACTCTTTAGTGGATGAATGCGAAATCGTGTTGACAAACTGAGTGGATCTGTCGATTCGTACCTGATGGACAGGTGCATCGGGCGTAGAGATTGCCTGGGCTGGGTATCGGACGAATTTTCTCAGGTAACCATCTCAAATAAGGTGTTGCACGATGTATTTTACTTCTCGACAGTTATTTGTAGAGTGGCCTCGATACTGATGATAATGGCAATAATCCGAGTGATCCTTGGTCTCCTTGAACTGTATCCCTCTTGATGCTGGGTATGTGATGTCATTCCTTTTTCGACCCCTTTGAAGATTTCTTCTAGTGGAGTATTCAAAGGAGTGTATGTTCTCGCCTCTTGCCTCGGCCTCTTTCCTTTGGCTACCCATTCCTTCTTCCCATTTCCTCGTGTAGGTGGGATCGGTCTCTTCTCGGGCCGTCTTTGCACGTCGTATGATGTCGACTTGGGTGCTGCGCTAGGCTCTTACACTCCCCTATCCCTTGATTCTTCCTGAATTTTTTCTAGGGCGATGAAATTCTCTTGCATTTTCCTCATTTCTTTCAATGTCTGTGGTTTTTCAGTAAACATGGCTATCCAGATGGGGTCCGACCTCCATAATGCGTTTTCGAACCCGAATATCTGCTGGTCGACTGGTACTTTCCCTATTTCTGTGCACAAATTTCTCCATCGATCGGTCAACGACCTGAGTGGTTCTCTAAACCGTCGGGCCAAGGTGAATAACCTGTTGACCCTGGGCCGAGGTCTGCTGTTGTGCATGTAAGTTTCGAGGAAAGCTACGACTAGAGTCTCATAACTGTCGACTGTTCCTGGTGGGAGATTGTAGAACCACTTCCTTGACTTGCCCTCCAGGATTGACGGGAAGAATTTACACATTACCACCTCATGGTTCTTCCATTGGATTAGGGACATAGTGTACATCTTCAAATGCTCGACTGCGTCTCCCATACCGTCGAACCTAGATGGAAATGTGGGGAGCGTGCACTTGGGTGGTAAGGCCCTTAGTTCTAGCTCTTGGGTGAAAGGGGTCCTCTCAGCCTCGCTTATGACCTCGGCTAGATTATCTTCTTCGCCGCTTCCTGACAGCTTCCTTATCTTTTCTTCTAACTCCCTTATCTTGGCTTCGGTTGCATTTTCGGCCCTTGTATCTCTCTGTTGATGATTCTTATCGCGCCCTTCGTCTTCTGTTGATGAAACCTCGGGTGGACCGTACCCCCGGATAGGTGGCGTCGGGGGTTGTCCTGATCGGCCGGAATTGCTCGGTCCTGTCGTTGGTGGTGCTCGCCCGGCTCGGCCTTTGTGACCCGATGTCCCTCGACTGGAAGACCCTCTCGACCTTGATCTCAAGTTCCGTAGTTGATAGTTCTCAAACTCTAAAGCTAGGTTCCTCTGCTGAAGATCCCTTAAAGCCGCCTCTTTCCTTCTTTGACTTTCTAGAATTGCGAGTAACTTTGGATCCGTACTCTCATGGATAGAGTGGCCATTTGGATGGCCTAAATGAGCAGAGGGTGGCGCCGTCATCATTGGTAGGGGAGGTGGTACTGTAGGGGGTATCTGGGTCGATGCCGCTGGATCGACTCCGATAGTTGTTTCTCGTCCTAACTGTACTCGCCTAAGTCGCTCTTGCTCTCGTCCGAGTGATTCTTGATACTCAACTTGTCGCATGGTGTTTCGTATCTGGGCATGCAGGATTAGCGCCTCCTCATCATCTTCTGTGTCTGATGCGGTGAGTCCATCTATTTGATCATCCCTCCTCTGAGTTGGGACGATTCGCTCCAGAGGCGAGGGGTCATCGTCTCGTCCCAGATCAATTTCCTCATCCACAGTCGGCATACCCCTTACAGCTGCTCGTGATTCCTCAGGTGGTGTATGCCCATCACTTCCTTACCTCGTCCCCGTTACTCCTCCTTGCATGCTACTGCCGGTGATCGTGCGGTTCCTCAGAGTTCTCCCCATCCCTGACGTGCTAGCCATCAGACACAGTATGCTGTAAGTCCGAGAGTCGTCCCTACCTACGTCAACAGAAACAGACAACACCTTACTTTGACCTGTTTTAGAAAAGTTTCTCTAGTACGTACGGTTTTAAAGGAAAAAGGTGACTGACACCAAAACTAAGTTTCAAAAGTACGATTCCCTCTACTCTATCATGCTGACCTCGCCAGTCTGCCCTGTTTTGACTCTAAGTGTTTCTTTTAGACGGGTATCATGCTACGTCGCTTTCAGTACCACGACTCTGCATTAACTACAATTTTTCCTACAGTCCCTAGACTCCAAATCATTAACTCCTAGTTTTTTGCGAGTAAAATATCCAAATTCTTACTTTTTATGAGGTCCGGACACTACGTTAAAATTTGGATCAAAACTTATGAACTTCCTTGGAACTACACAGGGATGTTTTCCTTGAATTCCTTGGGTTCTTTCGCCGGCGACTGATAATCTCGCCGTGCTATTGTTTTGGCATTTTCACAAGCCAACATGGAACCTCAAGCAACTTCAACCACACATCGAAGATGTTATTTGGGAGTTTTAGAGGTATTCCGTTGTTGAACTCGTATGACGAAAACTAAGATTGAAATACAGAGATAAGTACGAAAACTAATACGAAAACGAAGATTGAAACATGAAAACAGACTCGCCTCCGAGCATGGCTAGTCGATCTGTTATCAGGATCCTTCCCTGGCCTCGACCAAACGCTAACAACGTTATTGGGAGCTCTTGAAGGATTCCCTATCAACTCGACTGCTCGGAATTGACCCAACTGAAAATACTTGCTAACGACACGACTTCAACAATGAAAACTCAACCATACCAACAAACTTCAAAACTAAACAAACATAAACAGAGCTCGCCAAACAGAGTTCATCCCATAGCATCAACTAACACACAAGGTGTTCTTAGGAGCTTTTGGATCGTCTCTGTTGGCACACGCAGCCAAGGTATCCGGAGAACTTAGACGTTCCCCTTAGTCGGCGCCAGAATGTAGTAGCATAAAACCGCACACTACATCCAATGGTGTAGAAGATGAATTAATCACTAAGTAAAGATGCACAAACAAACATAGACATGAAGATATACGTGGTTCGGTATGATTACCTACATCCATGGGGTGAAAGGATGAATGTTATTATTTCTTTTCTTTGATTACAAGGTGTTCTCTTCTTCTCCAACAGTATAACTCTCAAACTCTCAAATGTAGTGTCTAGTTTCTCTCCCTTCTCACCTGCCTCTCTCTCTCGACCAACCCTTGTATTTATAGGCCAAGGTCGAAACACAACAGAATTACAGTGTTGGTCACATTACATTAG
Organism: Papaver somniferum; assembly: GCF_003573695.1. Taxonomy (NCBI): domain Eukaryota; kingdom Viridiplantae; phylum Streptophyta; class Magnoliopsida; order Ranunculales; family Papaveraceae; genus Papaver; species Papaver somniferum. The sequence goes on from NC_039358.1 coordinate 185,646,218, forward strand.
TTTATTTGTTCCCTATCGGGCCTGTGTTGGCGCTCGCCCATCTTTCTGGTATGGCCGATAGAGTCTTGGTCTTTGATAGTTCTTCACCCGAGGCCGAGTCCTGATCGTCTGGTTGACACGATGTCGCCCTTCTTTCTTATCGTCCCATTGTTTGACCAGCTCCCTTTGTCTGACCGAGTGTTTTCTGATCATCCGTACGACTTGTCAGAGGATAAGGGTCACGTCCCATCCGGCTACTCTAGGGCCATCACGTCTGACCCACGTGACACCTCGCTCTTTCCGCTATTTGGCTCTATCCTGTGCTTCGCCGCTATTTCCTCTTCGGTGTATCATATCTTAGGATCTTGCCACCTAGCCCTGTGGATTATTTACACCTACAATTAACTACCTAAACAACAAATGTAGGTCGTTATTATAGACTGCAAACCAAGGTTTCTTCACTGAACCAAGCTCCATCATCTAATTTTCCAACCAAGTTGCAGTACCGGACAGTCTTGGGTTCTTATGGTCGTGTTCAATAGAAAAGACATGAAATGGAAGCTTAAATGGACAGGGAATTATGGGTTTGATCTATATACAATTTTGGGTATAGTTTACCATTGAGAGGTCAGGGAAGTAATGGATGAGTTGCTGCCATCGATTGTGGGTAAGTAATGGAGGAGAACAGAAGAAATTTCAGAGATGAAGACAAACACAAAGCCTGAGAACAATTCTATCTTGGGTTTGGTTTTTTTTTTAACAGGAATTTGAGCCAGAAAATAGTGAAATGATGTTGCTGGCATTGAATGGATGAAATTTCGAAGTATTTTAGAGTTTTGAATGGATCATGAATGTGGGTTGTTGCGTAATTGAATTATTGATGCAGAGAAGGAGATAACATTGATCTTAGAGACCAACATAGAGTGTATCTGAGAATCAACAACAAACAGAAAACAAAATGCTTGTGTAAAGGCCTGAACGACCTGTTCTGCAACAGTTCCTATTATTCACTAATCTGAGTTGTCTGTCGTTGGTTAATCATGTATTTATGAGTCTGAACGAAGTATTAGAACATGATTTTGATGTTAAGAAGAGTACGGAAATGAAATTTCATCCATCATACTCTTGCGCATCAATCAAGAAAGGAGTGGAACTGCAGTGATGCACCATCATACTCTTGCGCCGGTCTGGTCCTCTGCAGCGATCTGAGTACGAGGGTTAGGACTTGACTTTGAATCTTACCGGGAAAAGAAAAGGAATTCAAGCTTGTGCCGACAAGTCGGGGAAAGAAGAGAGCTTGCTACGGTTGATCTTGAGTAATCGATGGTTGAGAAGGAGAAGTATTTAGAAGTCTCGAAGAAATGGGAGTTTAGTTTCAATTCGATTCAAATTCGCAGGGTTTGAAAGGATATAGAAAGGGAAAATAAGGGCTACATCATAAGATATCCAATACCCTCTTCACCACTGCTTCCATTTCCAACAGAGAGGAGCTCTGCTCCTCGCCAAACCCCTCTACAGCCACCACTTGCATCTCCACCTGCATGCTACCGTCACATCCATCAAATGCATAGCATTTCCATCACTTATTCAACCTGCATACAACCGTCTCCACTACATCCACAACACTTGCATACACTCACCACCACCGGTTTGCAGCAATACAATTACCTGAACTCGGACCTGAAGCACACAACAGCATTGTCACATACCACGATCACCATCCACTTTCCACCACCAGTTCGCAATCCCACCAATGGGGTATTTGGGCTATTAAATATCAAAAGAAATTTAACTCTCTCTCCCTTCTCCGCTCTCCCTGGTTTCCTCCATTCTTCCAAAAATTTCAATGTGAACTCGTTTCTTGCTCGATTTGGTCCATTTTTGGACCAACTCGACCAAAATTAATTCGTTTAATGATTTATATAGGCCTTGTTTGGTAAAATTTATGATTATCTATTTACGATTATAGATAATCATAAATTGATAAATGATTTTAGTATAATTATTTTTAGGTTATTTTATTTTTGGTACTCAGGTTTTGTCCAACTTGGTGTTGGTACTTGGAATTGACGTCGACCAGCGTTGACTATTTGTGACCAAATTAAAATTAATTTTTAAAATACAAATATTAAGGTTACAAATTTTAATTAATTTTTGAAAATACAAATATTAAGTTTACAAATATACTCTTAAGTGAACTTAGATCCAACGGTTCTAATGAAACCATCAGATCAAATAACTATTAACCCTGATGCCTTTACTCTTCTTCTTCCTCTTCCGCCTCCATCGACTGTTGCCTTGAACATTTCTCTCCTGCGGATACGCCATTATCATCTCACATATGTTCTTCTGGAATCTGTATTAACCTAATTAATTTTCACTTCATCTTCTTCCTCTACCATTGCATCTGAATCCATGACTTTGCAACCCTGTTGATGATGAGAACATACGACTGATTAGGAAGATTTAAAGCTAATTAAACTGTTTCAACCAAAACCGGATCAAAACTTAATCAAACAGATCCATTTCTAAAATGTTACAAATCAAAACTCAAACATCCCCTTTCTCTGAATCTAAAACTCTAATTAAGGTCCATTAGATTTAGATTCCAGTTGATTACGAATACAATTCTTAATCAAACTGATTCCCTTGTTTAGTTCTTAATATATTAAATCTATCTTCTTAATCATAATTGTTAGCGGAATTTAAAAGTTTTGACATTGGATCTTCATATTGGATTTCCCCAATTTTGGAAACCTAGAAATGAGAGTACGAACAGAGAAATGAAAATAATTAGTGGAGGTTAAGGGATTTAATAAGAAGAGAGAAATGAAAATTGGTATCGTTGCAAAAGATTCGCATAAAAAAATAAGATCAGAAGGTGGTAACAATGCTGTTGAGAAGGTAGCAGAGAAGTGGCGTGGTGGAGACGGTGGTGGGTTCGGAGAAGATGCGTTCACGAAGAGTAAGGGTTTGTATATGAATAATATGTAATTATCCTTAATGGGTAGGATAGTAAATTCCTTAATTAATTAATTTTTATACAAAACTTTAATAGTTTTTTAACGGAAGTCAAAAGCCGGTCAACACCAGTCAACGTCATTTCCAAGTACCAAACACAAAGTTGGACAAATGTTAGACCAAATTCTAAATCTGAACAAAACCTGAATATCAAAAACAAAATAACCCTTATTTTTATAATAAATTTTCGCAAACACCTTTCTAAAATAATTGATTATGGTTGAAAAATGCTCTCAAAAAAGAGAGGGAAAAACAATGATATGAGATATTTTTTTAAGTCCCCTATTATTTTTTTAGCTCTCTCTTGATAGTTTAGAGAAAATAAGTAGAAAAAATCCAACTCAATTTTACTAAAAATAAATAATTGATTATAATAAATTTTAAAGCAACTTTTTTCTGCTTCTGAAAATAATGGATATTTTCAATTATGATTAAAATAAACAATTATTATAATGGTTACGAAACACATACATAATCCATTATGAGCTATATAATGAATTATGGGTTGATAATCCATTATAATAATGGTTACCAAACAACCCCATAGTGTATTTTTAGGCTTCTTTGCATTGTCCGTTTCGTGTTTTTTTTTTCCTCTCTTGTAAAGAATTAGTCTCGGTGCTTTCATTCGAGGTCTACGTTTTTTTAGCTGAAAATGACGGTGATTTTGGGGCTTTTTTGTGGAATTGATTACACGTTTCTTTTTTGTTTTGTTATATGGGTTGTCACTGTTGATGGTGGTTTCAACCACGCTGCTGCTTCTTCAAGATTCATTATTGGCGGCGTTCTTCCCGGTAGTGATAGTGTTTTTGATTTGGATTTGGTAGCTACTGGTTTTTCTTGGGGTAAGGTTTGCTGGTGGTGTTCGTTTGTGGGATCATTTCCTTGGTGGTAGTTTTGTTGGAGATGGTGGAAAATTGGGTGTTTTCTCATCTCTGCAATAAAGCTAGGGCATTTTGTGGTGTTCTTTGTTGTTTGTGATTTCCGGCATAGATCATGAATATTTTTTTACTTATTGGATTTGTGGAATGTGGTGATCTTCTTTCTGCTGGTGGTGAAGATGGTGGTTAGGGTTTCTGGTTCTGATTATATCTGCATGTGGATTGGGTTTTGGGTCGGTCTGGGTCGATTTAACTTGGGGATCTCCTTGTTGTTGCTTCTTTGGGATGGCTTATTGGTTTATTATCTTGAGTTTTGGTTTCAAGTTTATTATTGTTGAGATTGCTGATTCCGGTCGGAGTACTCCGTGTTTCTTCTGGATTTGAATCTCAAGATGGGTTAGAGATCAGTGGTGGTAATAGGTGGTGGTGTTGTCTATAGGTAGTGTTTGAATGAAGGTTGTTTTTTTAGTGAAAGTTTTTATAACACTTTATTCTGTTCCTTTTAAGTGACTAAAGGCTTGATCATTGGTCATTGGAATTGGCTATCCTTGAGTTGATATATTTGTGTCGCATTGTAATTTTGCTATGTGAGTTGTTGTTCTTGCTTGTAACCTTCTCTTTGAGCTTCAACACTAATACTTATAATATATAATAAATCTTATACATATGGATCTTTTTAGTTTTATTCAACATGCTTTTGTTGGGGGAAAAACATATATGCCATAGCAAAAACAACAAAAACACAAAAACAACACTCTTAAATAGTCAAGTTTATTTAATCCAAATTGAACAAGATCACAAACTTAAGAAGATAAGGAGCGGTCGTGGTATAAAATTCAAAGACGTAAAAGTCTATGAGTACCGTAACAAACTAGGAATTGCTCATCAATTTTGTTCTCCTATTACTCCTTAGGAAAATGGAGTTGTAGAAAGAAAGAATATAAATATTTAACAAGTTGTTAGAGTAACGCTTCACAACAAAATCTTACCACTCACTTTCTAGGAAGAAATGTTGTTTTCACTATTTGTTATCTCATAGATCGTGTATATCTGAGATAGAAAATACTAAACACTCCCCACGAGTTGCGGTATGGAAGAAAACCTAATCTAAGTTATCTTAGATCTTTTGGAAGCAAGTCCTACATTCTCAAAGACAGAAAACATGGAGGAAATTCGACTCTTAAAGTGATAAAGGCATTTTTCTCGAATATCTTCTGAAAATTGTGCTTCAGGGTATATAATCTTTAGACTAAAGTCATGATGGAATCTATCAATGTGGCTATTGATGATATAAGTGACTTTCGCCAAGATAAATAAGTTGAAAAGACTAGGGTACCCAAATACAACACAATATTTTTGTTTCAACCTGTAAGTTCTCTTACCGAAAGTGATCGTCTATGGACAAAGTCGAGACAATACAACAACTTCTGTATTCACAATTTGTGTGATTGTCTATGGATACGAGATCGTGACAATACGACAACCAAAGTGTGATACTTGATAATAGGTTCAGACTTAACCAAACTCTATAGGATCACTATCAAGTATATCGGAGTTAACGTTTGTGTAATTTACTTTAAATTATATAAACAAATATAATTGCGGAAAACAAAGGTAAATCACACAACAAGATTTTGTTAACGAGGAAAACTGCAAGTGCAGAAAAACCCCGGGACCTAGTCCAGAATTGAATACTCTCAGAATTAAGCCGATGCACAAAATCTACACAAACTTTGTATAGTTGAGACCAAGCAACTACCCCTAGTTCACTTAGTTTCCTCAGTATCGCTGCGCTTCCGACTTCGAAGGTCATGCACTGGTACAATTCCTTTGGATCGTATTCCAAACAGTAAAGGAACAACAAATCTGTTTGGTAACTACTCTATTGATTCTTTCAAGATAAAGATATCTCAAGTCATACGCAAAGGCTCTTCCGTTTAATCTAATAAACTCATTTGCCTGGTTAGATCAATCTATCCAATAATTACAAAAGAAGTTAAGTTTAGATTCACACTCAATCAAAATAAATCTCAAAAAGATATATTGAGAATGCCGATCTCACGCAACTAATCAATCGAATAAATCCGATTCTAGTTGGATCCCAGCCGATCAAGGTGTATGCACACACAAAGATATGAGAACTGATAAGAAATCTTCTTCGTCTTCAAATCTTCTTTAATCTTCAATAGTGACCTGCACAACACCACTTGAATCTCTTGTTATCAATCATACACAGAACGGATTTTTTTAACAATGGATTATCTCGTCGATACTTCGATCTAATTTGAGTGAATCTTATATTAGAAGAGAAGATTCTCAAGAATAAATAAACTAGGTGCAATAAAAGTTTCAACAACCGTTAGTCAATTAAATCAATCAAAAACTAATAAAACTGCAATTATCTAGTTTTCCAACAATGGTACTCGTATATCTTCTTGATCCCACAGAAGTATTTAAACGAGCGGCCGTAAGAGATTTCACATGATTAAGATACTTTCCTATCTGATTAGACGGCTCCACCAGAAACAATAAGAAATGAAGTTTGCCTGGATCTTAGGATGGTTTGCTATAAATGCAAACTTAGGTATCTATAGACCATGAATATTTGGACACCAAGGAATTTCCAAAACCGAAAATATTCTCAAGATATGCAATGAATAGCAAAATTTGGTTTCCTAATTCCAATAAATGCTTGTCCAAAATTTCCGAAATCTCTTAATAGAAAATCTCCAATTAGTAAATGCACATTACCAATTTTTATTCTCTAGAGATATGCATTTAATTGCTTGTAATTAAAGCATATAAAACCAAAAACCTTAAATGAAAGATTCTCAATTTATTTAGGCACAGTATCTCCTTGAGTACTAAGGAATATCTTTGAACAATAAATGATAAGAGATATTGTACGTGTTCAAAGTATGTTGCCATCTCTTCACTGTAAATCCTTATTCATATTTATATGGATTGACATTCTTGGAATCGATTATACCACACTTCCAAACAAGTTTAAAATTGGTTGACCTGTATTCCAAGCTAACTATGTGATTGATCAAATATCAAATCACATACATGGGTTCAGTCGGTTCTACCAATCACTAGGATCGGTTATACCTCAATATGGAAATACTTGTAATCGGTCACATAAGTTACCAGGACCGGTTACATCAGTTACCAGGACCAGTTACCATATTCCCATGGTAATGCTTGTGAACGGTCACACCAGTTACCAGGATCGGTTACACCAATTACCAGGACTGGTTACCAATTACAAGGATCGATTACATAACACTTTGTGATCGGTCACACTAATTTCTAGGATCGGTCACACTAATTACAAATATCGATCTTACCATCTCATGGTGATTTCTTAGGATCAGTAACACCGATTAATAAAAACCAGTCATACCAAATCATAAGTCAGGCATTGTGATTAGTTATACCAAGATACATAACAAAGTTACGATCGGTTCCACCATCTCACACATATTGGTAATCCAAAGATTTGCAATGAATAGATGGACTAATAAGCCTAATGATTTCCCTTTCGATTCACGAAACGATTTCATGAATGTACTTCCTTTAAACGAATGTACAACATTGTTTCCTAGGATGAAATCTTCACCATAACCTATTCACATAATCATAATAGTATATACAAGATTATGTCGATGTCATATCTATGAAGTTCAAAGGATATGCATTATACTTCGTCGTCTAATTCCCTAATATTATGATCATACAATTATAGACATGTCACATCACTAGAGTATTATACAATATGTACAATATATATAGCTTCGCAGTTATGTTATCAATATATCACGACTTGATAGATACGTTAGGAATGAAACATTTCAAGTCAATATTACTAACCTCAAGTGGAAGGAAGATGTTGTTGTTGTAGTTGGCTACTTCTTCACATTCTTCAGGTCTTCGGAGTAATACTTGTATGTCTCAACATTCCTAGACATTCTAGTCTAACCTAAACGAAGTTGACTCTAGTATATATAATCAAGCGACTTTAGATGAGTTTTCATACACTAAACTATGACAACCAAACTTGACATACCAACGCTTGGTGAGTTCAACCAATAAATGCTCTAACACAAGTTACATATAAACTACCACCTTATGTAATAGTTTCTAAACCCAAAGATGCATCCTCTGTTGAAGAATGTGCAGTTGTTATAACGATTAATGATCCAGAAGATAAAGAAGATAGTAACAACATATCAAAAGTCCTTCCAACGTTGAGAATGATGCTCATAAAACTATTAAGTGGGTACACCTTAAGCACACCAATGATCATATCAAAAGGGACGCAAACGACAGGGTCATGACTCGTAGTCGACTCCAGAGCATATGTCACTTTTCTTACTTTCTATCTGTATCTGAACCCAAAAATATTGATGAAGCTCTAGAAGATCCTTCATGGGTTAATGTAATGCTTGAAGAACCTAATAATTTTGAATGACAATAAGTATGGAAACATATCCTTAAACCGGAAGGAATTAACATTGTTGGTACAAAGTGGATTTTCGAATATAAGTCTTATGAGTATAGAACTGTTTTTCGAAACAAAGCTAGACTTGTAGCTCAACTATATTCACAGAGTGAGGGAACAATTTCTCATGTGACTCGGCTAGAATCTATTCGATTCTTGCTATCATATGCATGCAATCTTAAAATTAAACTCTTTCAAATGGATATCGAGTTTGCTTTTTTTTTTTAACAGAGATATAAAAGAAGAAGTCTATGTTGCTCAACTAAAAGGATTTGAGGATTCTCAGTATACTAATTATGTGCTTATACTCAACAAAGAACCGCATGGTCTTAGACAAGATCCTAGAGCTTGGTATGACAAGATCACTTCCTTTTTATTATGAATAGAATTCTCTAAAGGATGTGCCAAAAAAACTCTGTTTACTAAATGGAATGGAGAGATATTTTAGCTGCACAAATATATGTTGATGATATCATCTATATAATCTAAAAATCTCATTAATGAATTCCTAACACTTACGAGCAATAAATTTTAAATAAGGAATGTTGGAGAATTATCATACTTCTTAGGACTACATATTCAACAACGTAAAGATGGGTATATCTCTCAAGAAAAGTATGTTATTCAAATTACAAGATGCAATTTCTATGGCCATCCTAACGACAACAACTGCAAAGCTTCAATCCGACTCCAATAAAAGATATGTGATAAACAATAATATAGATCTATCATTGGAAGTTTTGTTATATGTCATTGCAATAAGACCAGATATTTCTTTTAATGCAGGGTGTTGTGCAAGATTTCAAGCTGATCCGAAAGAGCGACTTATAAAAGATGTAAAAAGAACTGTACGATACGTGAAAGGAATTATTGGCTATGTTTTATCCTATTCTATGGATACCAATAGTAGTCTGATTGATTACTCAGATGCTTGTAACCATTTTACAAGATCATTTGAAAAGACTTTTAACGACCAACCAATGGTCCAAGTATTATCTCTTAATATTTGAAATATTGGGTACCAAACTAAGGTGTTGGTCATATTCTAGGTACCATATGATGCGTGTCGTAAGTGCAAAAACTTAATCAACATAATTCTCACTAATTAACTAGTAATATACCGGTAGTAAGGATCGCTTCCACAGAGAGTTGTGTAATTGATAGGTTATTTGAATCAGCTACACTATAACAAAGTAAATAACAAAAGTGGGATTGGTTGAATTAAAGTAAATAAAAATAATAAAAAATAAAAGAAAGATGATCAAGGAATCATTCTCCGTTACCAAATGTTAAATCGTGTAATATACTTATCTATCTTCGTTAGAATCATTCATCACCAACCGTAGAATAACAACTAGAGCAGTGTTATCCCCAAAGTTCCTTGTGTAACCAGATACCGAACTTCTTGCATATCAAATTCTATCCAACCAAACCACTAATAGTAACGCACACAAGATGTAACCCAATCGGAAGCTTTAAATTATGTCAACTTAGGTTGATCCTAGCAGTTAGACTCTTAGTGCAAGGTCCACTTACTAGTATTGTCTTCACACACGATTTCTCCATAGAATCCCTCTGCAAGGCCTCACGTTCTCTTCTTGTGTAGGAGATGCGCGACAATTATGGATCGCTCCAAATCTCTGCTAGCAATGCAAAAATCAATAAACTAATCTAGTAGGCTTCCCAAATCAATCTAGAGATCATTCATGGACATTAGATACAGTAAAGACAAACGAGAAGATGATAAAAATTCCGAATAACTTTTATATCTAATAAAGATTTATGTTTAGAATATTGAATTCATCCTTAACCAAGGTTTAGCTACTTATAATTACAAAGAAGCATGGGTTCCCCTACATGGGTAAACCCTAGGTTTATATGTAGGAGATGTTGTGTTTCCAAGGTGTGCAAGATGTTAGAAGATGTCTTCTTAATGTCCTGAGGGTCTTCTTATACAGTGCTCACGAGGTCGACTAGGGTTTAGAATCCTTCCGGGACCGCGTTTTCCTTGATTTAGAAGCCCAAACTCGTGCCAAACACCTTAGTTACGGTTAGTTTCATCCCAGCCGTAACTCTGACAAGAAAATCGTCTCAAAATATTCAAAGTTACGGCTGGATCCGAGTCTCTTGGACCTAGACGTAATTGTTCATGTACACTTTTTGTTCTTCGCCATTTCGACTGTAACTTCTTCATCCATCATTCGATTTACCTTATTCTTTTTGGGTTGCAAATCATCGTTCTCTACAAGATGGTAATGACAAAATCTTCATATCTCTTCAATTTATTTTATGGTTAGGTTGGACCTAGTTGTAACTTCTTATGCGAATTGTAGTGGAAATTCACCTCTTTTACGGTTAGGTTTGGGGATGCTTTTACCAACCGTAAATCATCCTGGAACTTGTATCCAAGATTTTTTGCACCTTCCAACTTCTTATTTTCATGTCGGAATGAACTCCTTTGCTCTTCTTATCTCATTTAAACACAATTTCCATTGATTACGGATGATTCATATAAAGAAACAAATAAGACAGAAAAGAAGAGTAATACAAGGATAACATGCAAGAATCATAATAATTATTAGTATGGATTTGACACTCTAACCATGTAAATTAAGCACCTATCACCATCTATTAAATAACTTAATTTTTTTTTGTAAATCGACAACAACAAAAATAAATTGTTAAAAAAAAATTGGTGAATTTTTTTTTAACCTTGTAAAAGGCCCTATGTTCAAGGTCACACAGGGCTCGGCCTTTCTAGACTCAATATCGACTACGTGAGAACTACTGGATTTCATTATAGGATGAACTCATTTAAATCGCTTAACTTTAAAGGTTTATTCCTTTGTCATTTGGCACATCATAAGTAGATTGACTATTTTAAAAAATTCGGATAGACAAAGGAAACTTTAGGGATATATAAATTCGTTCTACTAATATGGAGTTACCTTATTTTTTGGTATTACATCTCCACAATTAAGATGCTATTGCATACGAAAGCATCTTTCACAGCATTTCTATGAAACTATCGATTCACTAGACTTCAACCCTGATGATATTCTAGGAGTGTAGGGGCGAAATATCGCACAAGGAAAATCTACAAATTCGCTCTAACCAAAACAACCATAAGCATGAAGAAGCAAGAAATAAGGCGAAGAGTAATTTCGCGATAATGGAGGAGAAGCACGAAGAGCAGTCACACGATAAAGACAATGCGATACTCACCAGAAGACGCACGTAGCAGATAGCGCGAAGGACAACGACATCTTCCCAAAAGCCTGGAGAATAAGAAAAACTGCAAGATTATCGGTCAACAGAGATCTTGCATGTGAATCACAATTGTCTTCTACTGATCACATTTGCCTATATAAGGACCCAAAATCAATAGAGAGAGAGAGAGTTCAATAGAGATAGAAATACTAGGGATATCATCAAGAGAAATAGAAAATATCCATTAGAACTTAGCTTTCATCTTGTATTCCTCCATTGTTGTATACAAACTCATCTTGTTATCATTGTAAGAACCTCATATAGTCAATATAAAGTATTTGTGAAGATCATATTAGTGTCAAAGTGGTGAATAATATCATTAATGTTTGAGTTGATACACATGACTTAAACTTTGTGTTATGATCATTACAACGGGTGTAGTTGTGGGATTTTCCGCAACTACATTTTGGCGTTAGAAACAGGGAGCCTACTTGTTATCATCTAGAAGTCATCATCTTTCGAAGTTTGTTTGTTATTTTCATTACCATCATTTTTTCGTCCATGAAAATCTGCCAGTTGATCGCTTGAAGTCGTCATTGCTCCAAAGACCTACATCACTTTCATTAATAGTGAGTGAGAGAGAGAGAGTTCAGTAGAGATTGAAATACTAAGGAAATCATCAAGAGAAATAGAAAATATCCATTAGAACTTAGTTTTTATCTTGTATTCCTCCATTGTTGTATACAAACTCATCTTGTGATCATTGTAAGAACCTCATACAGTCAATATAAAGTGTTTGTGAGGATCATATTAGTTTCAAAGTGGTGAATAATATCACTAATGTTTGAATTGATACACATCACTTAAACTTTGTATTATTATCATTACAACGGGTGTAGTTGTGGGATTTTCCGCAACTACAAGGAGTCTAATGTAAGTAATCCGGCCAACTAAAATGGAGCTGCTATAATTATTTCTTGTACATTAAATTCATAATGAATTGGAGGTACTGCAACAAATAATCTCATCGATAAATTGGCATAAAATTTGGATAATGAGACCGATAATGGTATGATTCACCGGTTGGATAGTAAAGATGATGAGCAAAGTGAGTAGAATTATGATGAGTGAATGAAGGATGATACTAATCCGACAGTTGTTATAAATCTTATTCCAACAATGACTCAACATATAGTGCGGACATTAAATTCTTCTAGCACAGAGTGTTTGATCCTACTGTGGAGGAAGTAGCTCCGATGGTCTTGAAATAAGCAGATACGTTGGTGGTAAATGAAAAACAAAAAATCATTGAGAAAGGAAGAAGGCTACAACCACAGTTGATGGTAATATTTAGAACTGTGGTAAGTCTCGTGGCCCTTCGCATCCACAAGAATGCAGTTTTAAATGAAATTTTGTTGCTCAAATGTCAGGGATCTAGATGGTCGAGTGATCGTTGTCGTATGCGTCAAAAATAAATTACTTTCTCACTACTCAAAATATATAATATAGCAAGGGCAAGAAAGGATCGTTCCCATAGAGAGGTCTTGGGTTGTCAATATGTTTCTGTTTCCTATACAAAACAATGGGGGATTTTCTGTTTTTTAATAAACTAAGTTATACTAAAAACAATAAAGCAAAGCGAACACACAAATAAAGATGTAAAGATATTGGTTAAGGATTTTTTCTTGAATCACAAACATGTTATTGGATTAGTAATTAAAATGGATATTTAATATCTCTTTATCAAAAGCCCTAGGATACCTTGATCGCAAGAATATCCGGCTAATTTCCTCTTGTCATCAACAAACACATTAAAAGATGCGAATATGAATTTTATCTAAGAAAACAACCTAACGTGTAAAAGCACTAACCAAATTTAATTCCCTAGATGCATTAAGTTTTATGAAATCAGGTCAATCAAAACAATCGAACGTGTAAAAGCAATAATCTGATTTAACAAAGGTTATAATTCACTTGTGACTACTAGGATGTATCACGAAAAGACAGGTCACACACGAAGGGCAAGAGATCATCTGTCGCGTTTTATTCATCATGCGAAAACTGTACGCAAAGGAATAACACATACAACGCCAAAATAATGTGGCGAAGAAACGAAGCTATGTACCAATCAAAGAGCTATTAATGCGAAGCAAAGTTCTTTATAACGCGAGTCATCCAAAGGCGAAATAAAGTCTACACAACTATTCGTAAGACCTCAATAGGAGGCAGCAAGTTACTATTTAAAACCTTTAATTAGGGAGGATGAGTACCCAATTTTGGCATGTCAACTTAGTTCGCGTGATTGTGCAACGACGTTTTAGCATGATCGCGTAAGAGGCGACCCTAAGCTCTAACACGCGTCATACTGGGAAAATCCTGGAGAAGTCACTTATATTGGGGGGAAATACAAGCCTATCCGCTGGAGACCACTGAAACGAACCACTCAGCGAATAAGTTCTCCGACATGGGGTGTAGAAACATGACCAATGGAGTAGAAGGAGTTCCTGGCTTGGATACACACGGTTCAAAGAAACCCCACTTAGGGTGTGATCTTGTACCCATAATCCACATAGGCGAAAGGTACGAGGTCACGACAACACTGGTTGTTGCATAACTGGATGGGAGGAGGCCAACTGAAATGGTTAGGGGTGACCTCCTTGAAAGGGAAATTCAGGGGGAATATAAATGGATGACACCCTCCACTAGGGAGCTGAATTGTGTCAAAGACGACAATGTGTCGGGACTTTTTACTCACGGGAGTACCTAAAACCTGGTATATTGTCGCACATACGACCTGAGGAGGTAAAAATATTAACATGTACAGATAAGGCGAGATCGATGGCCAATGACTCGCAAGAGCACATAGAACTGAGATTTCGTCGCCCAACAGGTGGAAGACCCTGCCCAAGGCGACCATAAGTCCTTTAAGTTCTCTATGCGTGGGAAGGAAATAAGACCTTACTTAGGAGGCAAATAATACCTATAAAGATCATGAAAATATAAAAGGAACGCGAAAGAAACTGAGGCAATGGAAAAGTCGCGTTGAGGCATGAAGGAATGCTAAGGGGACATACCCTCATCAAGTTAAGTATAAATTTGAAATAAGAATCACTTACATTAATTATCTCGTCAAATATGATAGTTTAGCCTCACATCTCGATATTTGCATGAATATCTACATACTATGCCCCCTAGCCTTATCGCATTAACATCCATTCATTAATATAGTTTCGGATAAAACTCAATCTTGATATTCGCATGAAATTCGTATTCTACCCCTCTATCAACACATCATCTAGTTCGCCTATATGAATATCCACATCAACCAAGCGATAAATCCCTTATTAAACTTAATTTAGTATTTAAGGCAATAATCCTCATTTGAAAGTAGGAACAGAGGCAAGTATGGGAATGTTAAAATTTATGTGCTTTCCACCTCCTCGGTCAGACACCTTAAATACTATGGGTCATGCTCGCATATAAATCAAGGCACATTCGACATGGGACCCTTAACAATGTACAAAGAAAAAATCATTTAACTTTATATAATTTGTTCTAGTCCAAAATTTCTAACACAGAAAAGAAGAAGCAATTGAAAGTTATGCCCCCAAGTTTGGGAGCGCCCAAAAGACCATTCAGATAAAGGAAAAGTGTTTAAATAGAATACAACTAAAAAGGAGCTCAATCGCGTGAAGGAGAAGCAACTTGAGAATGGCCTCCTACTCCAGATTGAGAAGTGTCGAGAAGGTCACCCTTAGAAGATACAACATGTTCTTGATGACCCATCTCCCGGTCAGTCCCCACGTCTCCATCAACTTGGGATGATTGATCGTCGCCCTGACCACCTCCCGCAACAACTTCATCGGCTTCACCTTGACCACCCTGGTCAGCAAACTCATCCTCGGAACCCACATCTTCCTCGTCACCACTGGATTGCTCGCTTTCTGTGACCTCTTCTTGATCGCTAGATTCAGGCTCTATAGTTCATCTTTGGAAACAAAAACATCAGGAAATTCCCTGGCAGGAAGACCATTTTCTGTAGTAACACGATCAATGGTTTCTCTGGCAACTTGATTACATTGCATCTGCGCCTCGCGATTGGCGTTAATAAGAAAGCCCCTCTTGCGACGCTTCAATAACGCGTACCTAGCGTCCATACCCTCCTTGTACTGCTCGGCCTCAGTCCTCACACGAACTAGTTCATCATTCGTTGAAGAAAGCTTCTCGGACAAATCAACAACCAGTTGCGAAGAAGAACCATCACCGCCCTTGAACATCTCTAGCTCTTGTTGCGACTTCTCAAATTTCTCCTTCAAAGAACCCAACTCATCCTTTAAACTTTTCTCATCCTCTGCGAAGAACAGGAACAAATCAGAAACAAAGAAAAACACCTAGAGCGAAGACAAATCACAAAAACTGAGATAGGATATTAAAGACACATTCTTTTTGAATGAGCACGGAATCTAAAATCTTTTGATGCTTCTCTACCCAACTAGCGTACTTAACCGTTGTAACCCTATTCTCCCCAATTTCACCTAAGACTTTATCAAAGTCATCGTCGCCTTCGACTCTAAGGTGATTCCGAATTTTCTCAAGAATTACACGAAGCTCATGGTTCTCTTTCTGACAATCTCGAAGAGATTTCACCCCATCCTCGACGATCTTATTCTTCTCGACCGACAAGGTTTTTTTTCGTCAATCCAACTTCCTGGCAACCTCCCGAAGATATCGAACGCGAGACCTGAGAGATCCTACAATTGCTAATAATTTCCTAAATTTGAGCTTAAGATCTTCATACTTTTGCTTATAACCCTCAGCATCATCCTCAATGTCATCTTCAACATTATGAGCCAATTCAAAATATTTTCTAAGGGAATTAAAATGCACCAGAAGAGCCTCCCTATCTAAGTTCGCAGCAATGTCAAGATCAGACAGATCAAAGACCTCTACAAGGAGCCTGACGACCCTCGACTCCCTAAAGAACGAATAACAGAAAAGGCGAAAACAAAAAGTAAAGAAGAAAACGCGAAAACCTACCCATTAACAAGTCATTCCGAACACGAGCAGCGTTTACTGTGCTCGCATTGGCAGACGATTCTCTTATAAGTCTATCGCGGTCCTTCTGAAGTAGAGAAACATCGCCCTGAAGACTCGAAACTTCAGCCTTAAGATAAGAAATTTGATTAGCCTGAGTACGAAACAAGTCCACCGTCTTACAGTAATCTTCAACTTGGGTGACACTGCGACACATGTTCTGAAAAACAAGATGAAAACATTGGTCAGAAAATAATGCGACCAGTCAAGAAGAGGGACGCGAAAACACTAACTCACCAGATAGTCAAGCGCAAGATGTTGATTCGGAGTAAGAAATGAAGCAAAGTACCATTCAGACTGAGTGGCATCAGTAGATGATTTAAGACCAAGATCTAACATTATCCGAGGAACCTGAGAAAGACTAAGATCCGATATAGAGAGCTGAGCAAGATAAGCAATCTTTTAAGAAAAGGTCGCGACGACACCCTCTAGAGAAGGCGAATCTTCAGATATCACCACATGGGAAGAATGAGTAAAGCCATTCGCCTCCTGCGTATCATCAACGCGAGAACTCTTCCCTTTGTCAGCACCAATAACAAAAGACGGCCTAACAACCCCAGCTGAGGCTGACCTTGGGATAGAACCATAAGCTAAAGGATTCACCACGTTGATGACATACCTACCCTTCGACTCTCCCTCAGACCTACTATGCTTGCTCACTCTAGCCTTCTTGGGTTTATACGAAGCAGGAGATTCTTCGCGCACAAACTCCTCACCATCGCCCTCGTTATCCTCATCCTCCTCATCTTCTTCTTTGTCCTCAGTCTCTTCATCATCAAGGTCAGGCTGAGCAAACCAAAATACAATTAGAAAGCTGAGGCAATAATACTCACTTAGAAGAAATATTTACGACCCACCTCTTTTGAACACGAAGATTTCTTCTCAGTCTTCGCTTGGGCAGGCTTCTTTCTCTTCTTGTCTACAACAGCCTTTGCTTTAAACAACCTCTTTCTCCAGCTACTGGTCCAGACAGAATACATGAGATCAAAGGAGGACTACCAAGCAAGATCGGACAAATTATACAGCAAAAGAGAGAGCACATACCTTACTCTCCCTATCAGGATAGTTGAATTCCCAAGGACGATATGCAACCATAGAAGATAATGCATTACACCCTACAATCGACTCATCCGGACCAGAGCGAGGATTCCGGTCCGGACCGAGACCCCGTAAAAGAGGACCTTCAACAATAAGATAAAACTTCATCCAGCTGGGATCACTAGAAAGGCGAAGGAGACTATTAGTCTTACTATGATGATCCACGTCATCCATAAGTTTCTTTTCGCCTTCCTGCAACTTAGCCTTACTAAGGCGAACACCCCATTGTGAACCGTTCCTCATAACTCAGTTCACGACATACTGCTTAAAGAAAGACTCAAGAGTAAAATCAGCAGGCTCGTAAGGCTCCGCATTATCTGGACAAAGATATTGTCCCTTACCAGTAGCGCGACGAGAAAATTCAAGAATAATACTAATTGCATCACCACTCAACTGATAGGCAGCGCAATCAATCTGCGCAAGGATTTGATAAAACAATGGAATCTCTGGATTGAAGAGGGGAAGAGGAAGACCCGCCTTCAACTGTCCAAGCGCGACAGGCATACGATTCGCACTCCATGTTTCTTCCAAGATTTTATCCTCGTTCAAAAAAGTAGCAGAAGATGAACCATATGGAACAATAAGCGTGAAACCTTTATCCTTAAGTGCGGTTTGGAAACTTTTAAGAACATTTGCCCACATCTTGGTAGGCTTACGCTTCGAACTGCATGATCAGTATGGGAATGAGTATGAGAATGTTAAAATTACAAAACTTAAAGAACATCAACAATAGCGGAAGGAAAAATTACAAGACCATAATCTCATCATAAAAGACGAAAAATGTGACTAACCTAGGCAAGACTCAACTTACCGAGAAGATGATGAAACAAAAATAGCAAAAGCAGACACATCCTGATCCGCCATGAGGAATAACCAGAAACCAAAGAACTTAAGAAAAAAGAAGAACCTGAAAGGAGAAGAAGATGAACAGAGGAAGGAGACGGTAGAAAAATAAAACCTTTCCTTTTACCTCTCTTCTAGATATTTATCCGAAGAAAAGCAGTAAATACGTGCCGCTTGAAAAGGAAAAAACCGTCAACACGTGTAGCAGTTACGCGGAAATTGCGGAAGTGTGTCGGATAAGACAGAGAAAACGAAATGACAGGTCTGACACGAAGGTTGACCAAGGATTCTCGCATTATTCCACTTACAGAAGAATAACGCGAGAAGAGGCAAAATGTAGGGGCGAAATATCGCACAAGGAAAATCTACAAATTCGCTCTAACCGAAACAACCATAAGCACAAAGGAGCAAGAAATAAGGCGAAGAGTAATTGCGCGATAATGGAGGAGAAGCACGAAGAGCAGTCACACGATACAGACAATGTGATACTCACCAGAAGACGCACGTAGCAGATAGCGCGAAGGACGACGACATCATCCCAAAAGCCTGGCGAATAAGACAAACTGCAAGATTATCGGTCAACAGAGATCTTGCATGTGAATCACAATTGTATTCTACGATCCCATTTGCCTATATAAGGACCCAAAATTAATAGAGAGAGAGAGTTCAGTAGAGATAAAAATATTAAGGAAATCATCAAGAGAAATAGAAAATATCCATTAGAACTTAGCTTTCATCTTGCATTCCTCCATTGTTGTATACAAACTCATCTTGTGATCATTGTAAGAACCTCATACAGTCAATATAAAGTGTTTGTGAAGATCATATTAGTTTCAAAGTGGTGAATAATATCATTAATGTTTGAGTTGATACACACGACTTAAACTTTGTGTTATTATCATTACAACTATAAGGAGTCTAATGTAAGTAATCCGGCCAACTAAAACGGAGCTGCTACAATTATTTCTTGTATATTAAATTCATACTGAAATGGAGGTACTGCAACAAATAATCTCATTGATAAATCGGCATATAAGGTGGCTAATGAGACCGATAATGGTATGATTCACGAGTTGGATAGTAAAGATGATGAGCAAAGTGAGTAGAATTATGATGAGGGAATGAAGGATGATACTAATTCGACAATTGTTATAAATCCTATTCCAACAATGACTCAACATATAGTGCGGCCATTAAATTCTTCTAGCACATAGCGTTTGATCCTACTGCGGAGGAAGAAGCTCCGAGGGTCTTGAAATGAGCAGATACGTTGGTGGTAAATGAAAAACAAAAAATCATGAAAAGAGAAAAGAAGAAGGCTACAACCACAATTGATGGTAATACTTAGAACTGTGGTAAGTCTCGTCGCCATTCCCAGCCACATGAATGCAGTTATAAATGAAGTTTTGTTGCTCAAATGTCAGGGATCTAGCTGGTAGAGTGATCGCTGTCGTATGCGTCAAAAACAAATTACTTTCTCTCTACTCAAAATATATAATATAGCAAGGGCAAGAAAGGATCGTTCCCATAGAGAGGTCTTGGGTTGTCAATATGTTTCGGTTTCCTATACAAAACAACGAAGGATTTTCTGATTTTTTATAAACTAAGTTATACTAAAAACAAATAAAGCAAAGAAAACACACAAATCAAGATGTAAAGATATTGGTTAAGGATTTTGTCTTCAATCACAAGCATGTTCTTGGATCAATAATTAAAATTGATATTTAATCTCTAATTATCAAAAGCCCTGGGATACCTTGATCGCAAGAATATCCGGCTAATTTCCTCTTATCATCAACAAACACATTAAAAGATGCGAATATGAATTCTATCTAAGAAAACAACCTAACGTGTAAAAGCACTAATCAAGTTTAATTCCCTAGATGCATTAAGTTCTATGAAATCAGACCAATCAAAGCAATCGAAAAAGCACTAATCCGATTTAACAAAGGTTATAATTCACTTGTGACTACTAAGATGTATCACTACAAGCAATATTCACAATTACGCTACTTGCAATCAAAAATTTATCACTTTTGCATATATTAAACCCTAATCTAGCAATAGAGATGAAAGCAAACTCAATCGATTCGTGACTCGACTAAAAAAACATTCAAATCATGTAACGATATTAATGGTGAATCATAAACGATAATATTGAGACAAAACTAATTCATCAAACCAAGAAACATATTACGTGAAATCAACTTAACCATTAACCAATAATAAAAATCTAGCTCATGTTCATGGAATTCATAACAAGAAGGAAAAGAAAGGTTTTCATGTTTCTAAACCCTAAACAAAAGTAGAAGCAAAGATAATCCAACCCAGAAGTGTGAATAGGTCTCTAAACATATTATATCTCTTTTCTTCTGTGGGAATAGGTTTTCCCAAATATTAGACTTGCAAACTCGACCAAGGCCTGACCACCTCGCGTTCCAGCCCAATACAGGCCCATAATCTAACTCCCTCAGCTTGTCAGTCTTGCTGAACTGACAAGCTAATTTACCTTGTCCGAGCTTCACCAGGTTTCGCCTAATTCACTCCTTCCCTGCACTTTCTTACACTCACATATTCATTCCGGACCATTCCTCCAGCAGCAGCAACCACCACTAATCTTTCCTGCAACTCAGCTCATAATTCAGTGTACACCCATTTTATAAGATCTCGAAATTCATCTCAATCTTGTTCATCTTCACAAATCGAACCCTTGGTACTCAACTGAAATTCAATTACGGCTGCCACTCTTCTTGTCATTCTTCTTCAGTTATAAACGGCAGTAACCCTTCAAATACACGCACTGATTCCATGGAAGCCAACAATCGAACCATCAGACCCTGTTCTTGTCCTCACTGCACAACCTCTGTGTCACAGCCATGCTCAAGTTCCCATATCGCTGAAATGCCACTCCCTGCTGCAGCTGCACCAGTACCAATCTTCTGCTCACATGAACACAGCACCTCCACACCAACTCCCATCGGCAACAGCAGCTACAGTGACCACCAGAACCATTGTTGCAACCAACCAACATCTCTGCAACTTTTCTCGCAATTCCAGCTCACCACATCCAACCATTGCTTCACTGCCTATTGCCACCAGAAACTGCAGCTGCAACTACTGTAGTTCCTTGCCAGCACACACAACAATCACCAACCTGACTCATCCTGCAGTTGCAACCTCCACCAGGCCATACTCCATCTACTTGCACTGCTCCATAAACTGTACTCATGTCAACTCCTTGCAACATTCCAGAACTTATTCATTGCAGCATCACCTCTTATGCGACATCGTCACAACCATTAGCAGCTCCATCTCCTCATACAACCTGCATCATTTGCACACATTCGTAACAGCTTCATTAACCATTCACTGTCACATCAATGCACCTGCAGTCAGTCAAAGTAGCACTACAGGCTCCATTCATTCTCTCGCAAGCAACAGTAGCTTCTTCTCTTCATTAGATTCAAAGTCCTCCCGCAATCCACACATTCATGGCAGCATCTCAGCACCAGCTTCTTGGTTCAACTGCAACCAAGCTCAATCGACTCCTGCAGCTTCAACTTCAGCACACTTACAGCTGCACTTCCTTGAGCCCACACCCAGCAGCAGCAGATGTCCTTGTTGTCCTATAACCTTCTAACACCTCCCATGCCTTGTAGCTCTGTATCATAATTTCCCATTGCATTACCAACTGCAACTCCAGTTTCCTATTCCCTGTAACTGCAACACACTACCACAGACCACCATTCAACTCAGCTGCTTCTCCTGCACCACCAGAACCATATCAAATTCGACTCAGAACTTCAACAAACTGCTTCAATTGAACCCATCTGAACCTCTCTGTCTGCTTGTTCCATCCCCTTCTTGTGCACCACCTAAAGCAGCTTCATTTCTTCATCACCAGTTCTGTCATTTACAGCCCTGAATCTGTTCTTCACTGAAACCCTTGACACACACCATTGCTGATTTCTTCTCGATGCTCAAGTCCTAGCTTCTGCCAAACCCTTGAATCTGTGCATCTCATCATTTCAGCCATCATCCCGTTGAATTTCCTCCACCTCATATGCTCAGGTACTAGCAGCAGCAGTTCATCATCTCTGCGAAATTCTCTTCAACAGCTCAAGAACATCTCCAAGAACCAACAACAGTACTCAATCAGCAAACCCTAACTAAATTCATAGAACTTCTTCTCCTCACCGAATTCATCTCTCAAACCTCAGTTACAGATCAAAATAACCAGATTCAACCACTTCTCTGATTCTGCCACTTAATAATCAACAGCAACTCTTTCGTCACAACCCATTTCTTCACCATCTTCTCTCATCAACAGAATCACCTGAATCAGCCATCAAACCCTTTTGTTTGCAGCTTATACAAACCCTAGTTTCAACCCACCACAGATCAATTCAAGCCACGAGTTACTCCATCTTATTTGTCTGCATAATCAAAATTGGAATTGCAATGCAGACTCAAAAACCCTGGTTCTGCTGCTGAAGAAATTGGGGAAGAATTGAAACTGATTCCCCGTTTCTAGGTCTGGTGTCATAAAACTGGGACGACTATCAACACCCATGGGTGTTTTTAGCAATTCTTCATAGACTCCAACTGGTTGTCCCTTATCCTCGACTGGGATCCGAATAGCATTTGCCCGTGAAATGACCTTTTGCCCTTCTTGCTCCAGTCGAGTGATTACTTCTTCTTTTACTTAAAATGACCCCAAATCACCTATAAATTCAAAATAACCTAATAAATAATACATAACTCACGAAAAAACATGTCTAAGAAAACATAAACTATAAATATAATCATGGTGTTTAAAACACTTATCATAGAGCTGGAATTAAAATTAGGACGTTTTTACATAGAGATTATCGATGTTATCTAAAAAGCTTGTTTAAAGACCTCATTAATCTTTTGTAATTGAAGTTATTAATAAAATCTTGTGTAATATCTAAAAAAGTATATTAAAAACATCAATTGCAATTTCTCATAGTCCCGTTACACATTGCACTCTGATGCTTGGAGCCCTATGGATCCAACGTATAGGGTTATCTTATAGCATAGGCGGGCCCTAGAGTCCCATTTGGTGGGAGCACATTTTTTTTTCAATATGAAAATTATTTTGTTATTACGGAGTTTTGCCACAGTTTCTTTTATTACAGAAAATTATTACTAGTATAATTGTTACTAATTTGTTTGAGCAAAGTTCCACAAAATTCGTTATTTCAGGAAAAGGTACACTTATAGTTAGACTCTGCAACAAGGTAACAACCATGTGCGAGTCTAACTCAGTTCAACTCACCCAGCCACCAGCTAATCTACCCTCTCGAGTCTTAGAAAATGAGTTTAGGTTTTGTAACTTTTATTTCAGAACAACTCCTCCTCCAAAGAATTGTACCTTTCAGCCCTAATTAATCCTCAGTGGAACAACCAACATTGTCGCAAATCAAAGCCCTCTGAAGATTAAGACGAAGACATCTTCAGTTCCCTCCGTTTCAGGGCCTCTTCATACTTTACTCAATCCAGGTTTGGTGTATTTGATTTTTATATTGCTTGTGTTTATGCATTTTACTCATTGTTTTGGTCCAAATCATGCATTACCCTTCTGAGTCAATTTGTTTTGTTAATTTTATTTAGATAATTGATGGTCAGGTTCCTTATTTTGCTATTGCATTGTGTTTGGAATTTGCAGGTCTAATAGCCCAGGGATATCGAGTAGATTATTGTGGTATTTGACTGACATCACTTAAATAAGTCAGGTATCTTCACTTATAGACTGCATATATAAATCGAATACCTTCCCCTATAGACTGCATAAATAACTTTGGTAGCTTTACTGGTGGACCGCATAAATAACTCAGGTAGCCTTTCTGATGGACTACATAAATAACTCGGGTACCTTTACTGGTAGACTAACTAAATAAATCAGGTATCTTGACCCCTGGATCGCATAAATAAATCGGGTACCTAAAAATGATTGATAGACCACGTAAATAATACCAACATTGTCAAATCCATTTACAATGTTATTCAAAAAAAAAGAGAATATCAGGGACAGTTCAAAGTTTAAATGCTATTCAAATGGACATTAGTTTCATTGTCAGCCTCTTGAGCCAAATCCAGGTTCTCTTCACTTGAAGCTTCCAGACTTCCAGTTGATGCAACCCAATGCAAACATCATTTTTACACAAGCATGAGACTTGTTGCTGTAACAATCCTTAGCTATAATCCCTTGAACCCGCGGATCCTCAATGACAATAGCATCCTTTTGCTCCTAATCCGCAGACCAGCCAAGTAAAACAATGGGTTGATCTTTGTTATTTTTTAAGCGGCAAGCACAACCTCCCTGTCATCAACAAAAGTTAATTACCATCAACAGGGGAGTGGAAAACCCTTGACAAATATAAAAATTCATGCACAAACTGAAAGATATGCAAATGACATGAACTTCTGACCATTGAATTATAAAAGGATTACATGTCCACCGGATACTTGCGGTTAGAGTGGATAATGACAATAGAAAATATTGTTATGTGTGTGATTAGAAAATGAGAGAGGGACTGCAGTTACAACTTTATATCCATCTAAATTCATTAAGCAAAGCCAGCAAGTAAGACAATGAAAATATCAACCTGATGATCTTGTTTTGAGCTAAAAATCAAACTAAGAGGAGGATATCACATGAAAGACATCAACTGAAATCCAGAATAATAAAGTTATTTCAATTATATGATGAGACGGGATTCTGTAAGCTCCGAGACAGGGGTGCAAAAAAGTTTGTAAAGGAAAGCACCTAAAAGTTGTAACCACTTACTGGGGATTTGAAACCTAAATATTTCCTACCCCTTTCAAATTCTAAATTTTCCCCACTCCCTTTTAAATTCTCTTCTTCTTCTCTGTCAGCTCCTCACTTTGAAAATAATTTTTTTTTTTAACATTCGGAAGTGATGAAGACCATGCCGGTAATGATGAAGACCATGCCGGAAGTGATGAAGACCATGCCGGAAGTGATGAAGACCACGCCGGTAGTGATGAAGACCATGCCGGAAGTGATGATGTACCATGACGATAGTGATGAAGACCATGTCGGAAATATTTTTTTTACATCGCCGGAAGTGATGAAGACCATGCCGGAAATGATAAAGACCATGTCGGAAAACGGTGCTGGCATGCTTGGTAATTAACATTCAATGCCGTAACTAAATGCCGGCATGCTCGATAGAAATCTATCAATGCTGGTAGTCAAGTGAATTTTTTTTCTTCATTTTCTAGATACTTTACATCATGTGCCGGCAAATAAATTTAAGCAACATACTATGCCGGAAATTGGTGCCGGCATGCTCGAGAACAAATGTCGGCAGTACACTGATCAAAACCAGAAAATTTTCAAAAAGGAATAGGATTTGAATTTCGAACACAGCCGCGAGGAGCTACGCCCCCCAGACCCCCTGCATAGTTTTGTACCGGCGTAGTTTTTTGGTTGAATACCATGCCAGATATCGAGTGGCCGACATGGACGTCGTATGAATACCATGCCGGTATGGCTGCTTCCGGCAATATATTCACTTCTATGCCGGCACCGAGCTTTTTCAGCTACAAAAATGGTGGATTCAAACAAAAAAAAATCAAATTTTCAATCTCTTAGCAGCAATTCTCTCTTTACAATCATCTTCCATTTTCACCAAAAAAAGTTCTCTCTCAAATATTTTTTCCTCCTACTCTCACCTCACTCCCCCAAATACAAATAAAAATACACACTAATCTTTTAACAAATACTTAAGATTTTTCCTAATTATAATCGAACACTAATCCTGATTAGTGAGGGACAGATTAGGAATTCGGTAAAATACTTAGATAAGGGGTGATCCTGATTTGTTATGGGCTTTTTACAAAAATAGGCATGTTTTTTTGGTGCTTTTCAAATCTAGGCCACTTTTTTTATTTATTGCTAGACTAGGCAAGTTTTGACCAAAAGTGATGGATGGAAAGTTAGCACCGTTAGGTGTAACTAAAAAGACCTAAAAGTCCTTTGTATCACTGATTTAATGTTATATCATTGATTTAACTCAGTTAAATCAACATGAAAACTGTACACGTGGGCTCGGATATGCCATGTTTTTATTTTCAAACTTATCTAGCTCTTACTTCCTCCCATGTTTTTCACTTCCCTGAATCCACTTTCCTGACAGTCCCACGACGAACCAAACTACGGTTGAATTTACAGAACAACTACTATCTTTTGTAATGTAAGTATGTTTCTTCTTCTTTTTTCTTGATGATTAACGTTTCCTCGATCGTCTACCTTTTGCGCTTAGACTTTAACGATGTTATCGACTGAGAATTACTATGCCAGTTACGCTTTCTTTGGTTGATAAACCAATTGTTAATCTGCTTTAGCTGCAAACCTATTTCTTCCACTAGTTTTGCTTTATCATCTTCCTGAAAAAACCATATAAAGGGATACTACAAATTTAGAGACTCAAAAATCAAGAAAATGGTAATTCAGTGAAGTACAATAGTGAAAAAAAAATGGTAATTATTTTGGCACCAGAACCGAATCTTCTGCAAATCAGCAGTTGTTACAGCAACATGTGATTCGACAACTTGTGCAGAGAAATGCTAAGTAAGAAAGGTAAATGAAGGTAAAAATATATGAACTTACAGTAAGGTAAGGCCATTTTGCATGTTGCTTCCACCAGTTTTTCAACACTGAAGTAGTATCACCAGGTAACTTTCCAGCCCTTCTCTTTCTAAGAATTTCTTCCCTGACATCTTCGATTCTCGAACGGAATCCCTGGAAGGAACAATTTTTGGAGTCATTTTGAGTTCAATTTTTAATTCTTCTCTAACTCTTTCCATCAATGTTCTCTCAGATTCAATTTTTTAATTCTTCTCTAATTCTTCTCTAACTCTTCATCAACACCAGTTTCACCCTTTTCTGCCAAATACAAATCCCATAGTTCCACTGCAACCATCTTTTAAGCCTGCAATACAAATCCTTGAACCCATGAAGCAGTAACAGCACCACCTTACCGTACCTTTGAGAACCATCTCCACCAGTTATTACATCTCAACCAAATAACCAATATTCCATGTTCACACCAAATAGCATCAACAACCAGTTTCAAACACCATGAGACCCAAATATCGCATACACAGGAACCCCATGTCTCTTCTCACAGTTCAATCTGTAGACAATCCCTCCTCCAAACAGAACCAACATCTAAAGTAAATGTTTGCTTCCAAGTCATTCTCCATCTCAGCCACACATACATCACCACTACAATTCAATCAGTTACGGCAAGACCTGATTCTTCTCAACATCAACCAAGTACCTTCTCGCAACAAAATCAAACCATCCAACAGCAGGACCAACTTCACTTTCCATTTTGTCCATATATTTCCCAACAATACTTTCTGCTCGAGCCAACACCTGCAATTTCACTTCTTGACTACTAACAGTTAGGAGCAAAGGTTGCTTTCATCTCCATGCATTAACGACTAAGCTTCTGATGGCCACAACCGACACCAAACTGATAGTAGAGAGACCACTGTCATCGGCACTTCCTACCCACCGTCTATGTCTAGACCAACCAATTCTCGTCTTCGGTCACATCTATAGATTAGCCGTACGCCCACCATTTAATCAAATCCAAAATTGGGAAAGAGAAATGTGGTAGAATGACTATTATTTGATCAAAACTTACAAAAGAAAAGGCAGGGAGAAGTGACCAGACTATTTGAATTACTATAAATTCATAGCCATTGCGCTTGCATCTTTTATTGATCAAAACAATTGCGCTTGCATCTTCCCCATTTCTAGCAAATATCAATCACCAGTTCCTCCACTGCAATTCATATACCCCTACAAAAGCTTGCAGCAAGATCATTACATTACATCCACTTTTAATCCCTTATTCACAGTAATAACAACTTCAACTAGCACCCAGACATTTCCTCAACCATGTTGAGTGTACGACTTGACGTATGCAAAGATGAATTGAGTGTGTTCTTCTAACCCCTGTCTCATCTCCTTGTCTGTAATTACTCACGAATTCAAAACAAACCCATATTTCCTACACCTTTAAACACTCATACTCTGTACCATTTAGTCCCCATTATCAACCTCAGCAACAAATTGTTCTTGCCAACTTCTAATTCTTTCATTACCAACAACCACATTCCCATCCTAATTAATCTTCTTTTGAGAATTCACTTCACCCTTCTCCTCAAATCGCTCCACTGCAACCTCACTCCCATCCTTGATTGAATTAGTACGAATACCAAATGAAAATCTGATGGATTTCCTGCTGTGATTATCGATAGAAATGGAAACCCATATACACTAACTGGAATTTTTGCTCTCAAAGTGGATTTTGATAGTGAGGTTTTGGATTATTTTCAGTTTGGTTTTGTGGTTGGTTCAGAATTTGCTGATTTTGATCTTCTCGGAGTTTCAGTGATGCCTTTCAACTCTAACTCTCTTGATTTTTGTCTGGTGAGCTGCTTCAGTCGCGATTCGGAGAAGGTTAGATATCGGAAATCATAGTCGTTCGAAATCACCGAGATTTGTAGATTAGGCTCTCAGATAGCAACACGTGGACATCTTATCTAGTGTGACTGACACACACGTGTGAAGGACATTTCAGTAATCTTACCACATGTATGAGATCTCCCTATATGATATTTTGGCGAGATATTGACAAATCAACGCGATAAATTGACCGAGATGGTTAAAGTGGATGGAATCCGTTTAACTTGCCTAGTTTTGCAAGAAATAAAAAAAGTGGCCTAGAAATGAAAGTGAGGGTCCAGACCAGACCTACTTAGTTTTGATATCCCCAATCAGGCGCTCTTAAAAAGGTAAATTCATTGATCATAAAAAGAAAAAAGAATACAAGGATAGAGTGCCTGAGCAAGTGAAAAAAAAGAACAGAAGAAACATATTTTACCCAGGAAAAACAAATGCCCCAACCAGTAACAGGAATGAAAATTGGCGTGGGAGATCCACTCAACTTCTACATCTTGTCCATCAGAAGTCAACCATTGATCTTGACTATTACAACATTTATGGGATGAGTATTTCTAACCCCAAAAATGGCATTTCCCTATCAAACAATGTTTCTAGGTACAGTTGAAGATGCGTCCTATGTAGGGGATAGTAGTCATTTTCAAGCAGACTTTTAAATGTGCTTCAAAACGAAAGAAAGCTCGATAAATTACCAGGACCTCACACTTGGAGTCCAAGTGACCGCCTGCTATACTGCTTCCCGGATTCTGAACTGAGACCCTTGTCTGTTTGCACTATGATTATGACCCTTGTCTGTTTGCACTATGATTCTCAACAGCCTACACAGACCCAACAAATTAGCCAAAAGACATTTCATTATACCTGTCGAACGTAAACAAAAACAATGGTCAAAAGTAGGTATATAGTTACTTTTTATTAACTAACAATACCCCCTATACCTTCGGGTTATTAATAGCATCCCTCAAGAACCAACCTCCTCTTCTTCTTCTTCTTCTTCTTCTTCTTCTTCTTCTTCTTCTTCTTCTCTCCCTTCCATTTACCTGTATCTCTCCCTCCATGATAGACTAACCTATCTCGTCGTCCTACATTCTGTGGGCGACGGGTCAGGGAAACAATCAAGTTGCTTCATCCTGTCGTAAAACCCACCGCCCACCACCACCTCATGTCGACTTTATCTTTTCCTGCAGCATTTCCTGCTCCTACTAATGTTTTGCCTTTCCAACTCCTAGAGATCAATTTGATTTCTGCGCAAGATCTTGCTCGTATTGGTCGAGGAATGCGTACGTATGCTGTAGCTTGGGTCCACCCTGAACGCAAATTATCGACGCGTCTTGATGCTGATGGCCATACTGACCCAACATGGAATGATAAATTCGTCTTTCGTGTAGATGAGTCTTTCCTTCAATCTGATACATCAGCTGTAATGATTGAGATATACGCTGTTCGTTGCTTTCGTGATGTCTGCGTTGGTATTGTACGAGTTCTTGTGGGGAATCTTATCCCTCTATCTTCACGTAACCAACGAAACTCTGGAATGCGTTTCATTGCATTGCAAGTGCGTCGCCCATCAGGACGCCCTCAAGGTATTCTTAATATAGGAGTTGCTCTCTTAGATGGTTCAATGAGAAGTATGCCTCTGTATACCCAATTAAGCACTTCAGCTGTTGGATATCGAGATTTGATGGGCGAAGAATCTCACAGTCCAAACCATCATCATAAAGAACAGAAAAAAGGCATCTATATGCGTCGTAGCGTAAGTGAGCGAAAATCAGACGCAACTTTTAACGATTTTCCTCTAAAACCTGGATCCACCGCGCTTTCAGAAGTAGGAGAACCACCATTTGCCACAGTAACGACCACCGGTTCAGTTTGGTCATTATCGGATATAGGACCTGCACCTTCAGTGCTTGCTGCAACGATGGCCGAAGATCATTTATACCCGGTGGCTGAGGGGGGAAGTAACAGTAATCATAATAATGTTCTAGAAGAATGGGAAGCCGAAGCTAGCGTTGAAGGTCTAAGATCGAAACTAGAGAGATGGCGGACGGAATTACCACCTATATATGATCGTACTAAAGCACCCTACAACAGAAACACGGAACACAGACGGCGACATACTGATGGTGGTTCAGGATCAATGCTTTCTTGCATTATGTATGGATTCGAGTGCTCTATTTCTTGTGGGGTAAAACCTAGAGGTAAAGTTAAGGGTAAACGGGGTGCTCTTGAAAACTTCGATGATGACGCAACTCAATCTTACATGCCATGAAAAATGAAAAAAAATGAGATAAGAGTATTCAAAATAAGTCTCTCATCACGTAAGTCTTCTTCATGGCCATTAAGATGCACGAATATTGCATGGGTTCAATGAGAAAGGAGTACTTATTTTGGGGTCAGGCATGCTCAGCGTGGTTATTATACATAGACAAGGAATACCTACTAAACATTAATGATTTTGAGTCACCTCTACACATCGGTGGAATGCTCGTCGGCGCAGAACTAAGAGACATGCACAGCGATTGTGAAACATAGAGAGCTGATCATGTGAGTTAAGACCACAATCTCTTTTTATTTTTTCAGAATCCAAAAAAAAAAAAAAGGAAGAAAGAAAGAAAGAAAGAAAGAAAAAAGAATATATCATTTTTTATTTTTACTTCATTAGGAACTTAAATTAAAGTAAAAACAAAAAGAAAACAAATTGTTGAGGAAAAAAAAGAATGTTGCATGAGTATTTGTATTAGCTCTGTACTTTGGCATTGAGAATTATATGTTTGTTATTATGTTGTTCCACAGATTTAAGTTAGTATTATATTGTGTTAGTGAAAACCACATTGAGAATCTAAAGCTATAGAAAGGCGGTTAAACCTAGGACT